>NC_090931.1:1216731801-1217034832 GCF_040938575.1 Ambystoma mexicanum
ACAGAAAACATTTTCGACAAACCAAACAAGTACACGGGTCTGCGCAACCAGTCTACATTCTGTCCACCAATCTACAGCCACTGCCCTGAATCCCAGGTGTTCACAAAGAGTCCTTGCGAATCTAGAGCAACTGGAACTTAATCAACAGAAACCCTTACAAAATCTGACCAACTCCGACAAGGAAGCGATCAAATCGCTAGCCTCTAACCCTAAAAATCTGATACAAAAGCAGATAAGGGTGGAGGCATTGTGATTTTAAACCATGAGAATCATTACATCAGTGAATGTCATAGCCAACTCCGGAACACCTACTACTATGCACCCTACTACTATGCACAAGTACGTTAAGACCCTACAAAAGAACAACAACTAATAGTCAAAGTCTCAAAAGCTCAACAGAAACGAGGGTGGATTTGTAAACAAGAAGCTGAGTACATGATAACCAGCCATACTGACTTTCTACTGCCTACCTAAAATCCATAAAACCCTTGTCAAACCACGAGGGAGACAGATAGCTTTGGGCATTAACCCAGTGCTCTAACCTTTATCCATATTCACACCTAATTATCTCAAAGGACATGTTAAATTTATCAAATCCTATCTCAAAGACACCACAGATGCGATCAGGCAATTGGAAAACTTGGAATTCAATACCAATACATCACTACTGATGGGTCTCAATATCATTTCACTCTACACAAACATTCCACGACGATTGACACAGTGGAAGAAATCCTCTTGAATAGAACGGACAACAATCCTGTTCAGACATCCGTCATAATGTGGTGGATTGAGCTGGCACTAAAAGAAATTACTTTGAATTCGAAGGAACATTTTATCAACAGGTGGAAGGAACCGCCATTGGGGCTACCATGGCACCCAGTTCAGCGATTTTATACGTCGAAACTTTCGAGAAAACCAACATCTATAATGACACCAACCCTTTCAAAAATAATATTAAAGTTTGGACGAGGTATTTCGACGATATACTGATCATCTGGGAAGGATCAAAAGAGACAGCTAATGCATTTTTCTCCTGGTTAAACATGCGCAATCAATATTTGAAATTCACCATGACCCTGAGTGACCAGACTACTAACTTTACAGATCTCAGCATCTTTCACCGAAATGGGACTCTTAAGGTGAAACCATACCATAAGCCTTCAGATAAGAACTCTCTCCTTGACTACACTTGTCACCACATGAAACATCTATGGGGCAACCTTCCGTTTGGACAATTTCTAAGATTGAAAAGAAACAGCTCGGAAACTACAACATATGAAGAAGTACAGATCCTCTCCACCAAACTAAGGAAAAGAGGGTACCCTAAAAATAAAACTTTTAAAAAAACCTTGTGAAAAAGGCTGCAAAGCTGGCCTTTAATAACAGAAAAGCACTCATTCAAATGAAAAACGAGAAACCCAAGGAAGAAAGATTAGTGTGCGTCAACACCTTCACCAACCAGTCTCAAAATAAGTAACATCATCCTGAAACATTGGAAAATGTTCTAAACCACTTTGAGTCCAATTCAACCACCAATCTTTGCGTACAAAGAAAGCACTTCCATTGCAAATAGGGTAAGCAGCAGCAAATTAAGAACCAATACCACCCCCACACAGAGTATTGCCACATTATGGGGTATGGAACCTACCACTGGACACCATCCATGTGGCAACTGTGGAGTGTGCAAGCTGACCAGTAAGAGCAAAGAAATAGACATAGGCACAAACAGGAAATGGCAACAGAAGTGTTTTTCCAATTAACACCAAGTAATATACCTCATTAGATGTCCGTGTGGCCTACCATACATGGCAAAACTAACAGCAAAATAAAAACACTTCAGTTGCCTCTGTAACAAAACAGATAAAGCACCACTGGTGAAACATTTTTCAACTGTTGACTTATACATTGGCTTTTTACTATAACTAAGGCAAACTGACCCCTTATAGTGAACCTATCTCCACGATCAGGGCGCAGACCATAAATATTTATATAAAAAAGGAGAAACAGGTATATATGACCTAATCTAGTGGCTAGCTCATCTATCTAGAATGTGGTGTTTAGTAATATCCTATTACCATTGGTCCTGAAAAAATTGACTTGGTACAACACGCTTTTATAAATTTGACCATTTTAATTATTTCTCAAAATAAAAGGAAAACACTCCTAAAATGTTTTCTAAAACATCAAAACCCAAGATTTCACCCACATGGTGGGTATATCAAAAACCTATTGGAATAAATTACACCAACAATATTACAACATATAAAAATTTAACAAACAACAATTATAACACACTCTGCACTTCAAAAACGTGTCACTTCACAAAAAAACATATCCCGACACGTTTCAGTTCTTATCAGCTTCAAATGCTCGAACTTTCTTCAGGGGAACCTTTCTTTACACAACAGTTTTCACCACCATGCAATCCAGGGTCAGGCTGGGGCACTCCAAAATGACGGGCCACCTGCAAGGGACAACACCATACACCACCATAAGGACAGTGAGCCAAGTTCTTAAAGTAACTCAAAAAGACCTCTAGGTCACACCAAAATGGTGTCTAGACGAACAAGATACAGGTCTCAACTGAGCCTGTCCTTTTAGAAAAATAGCTACTTTACCTCTAAGTAGAACTAGGTAGCGCTAGTGTCAAAATCCACAACGTAGCTGCAAACTTCTTGAATCAAGTTTGTATTTTTAAACAAGCTTACGAAATAGCCCAACTGGTTCAGAGATCTGTAGAGACATAAAATAACCAAGTAGACAAAACCAAGGATGTACCACGTTACAACCTAAAAACCTCACATACCATGTCTATTCATCAAACTAAATTCCATCAACTTTAAAGTCAATCAACATGCAGCCAATGACCAAGATCATCAGATCTCAGTAGTGCATCATTACCAGCTATCAATACCATCAAGTGTCCATGCCTCATGTTCTGTGCCATCACCTTTTATTTTGTTTAACCTCCACTAGTGCAAGTACCTCAATAACGATGGAACATCGGGTTAACTTCAACCAGGTCACCAACGGAACTCAAGCAAAATCTTATAGAAATGGAGATTCAATTGTGGTCTTATTCCACACAAGTAAATGCTTCTATGGAGACAAATAACAGACATGTATCTAGTGTTACTAACAATTACCACATCTAATAATCAAGCAGTCAAGCATAGGATACTAGATAGATGAGCTAGCCACTAGATTAGGTCATATAGACGCATACATTGGCACCTTCATCACGTAAACAAATGTCCAGATTATTTTTGAGAAAAATCACATTGATTGTGTAGCCATTCCGCAACTCTGGAATTGTAAGAAGTTATCCAATCCTAGAATATACATTACACCTTCGAGCATGAAAGGACGTTTCTAACAAGCCGCTCTGCGAAACGCACAACTTGCTACCATCAACAACGGACTAATCGGCGAGGGCGTATGCTCATCGCCTAGGCAACCGGCCAGGTGGCGTCTTCGAATAAAAGTACAGTTGCCACTCCGCGATTCAGCACCATTTGGAACATTAGGCAACTCATGCGACCACAGGACAACTGAACTAGACAGCACGTCGCCTTTGATATCTCCACTCTGGGATCGACTAAAGGTAATGACTAGCGTTGAACGCTGTTGCCAGACGTTCACTACCACACGCATTAACCCCTCGCCTACAGACCAACCGAGTCCTATCTTACTGCAGCTCCACAGTAATAATGTGAGACTGGCAGGCAAAGCACGCTTTCGACCCACGAGCAGGCTAATAATGGCAACATGACACGAAGCCCTGCTGCATCATTAACAAGGTAACAAGATGATTGCACATGCTCATTCTACCCAAAAAGTATAGACCTAGAAACAGGAGTCATTGAGCCTTGGGGTATTATTAAAAGACAATATCCAATGTTTTGCAACAGGGACTGAAACTACTGAAAGACGGGATTAAAAAGGTACCTGGCACATTAAGACCAAATAGAGCACACTCCCGGGAGAAGCTGCCCGGACTATCAAGCCACACATCACATAAGCAGGTGGGTAATATGCACCGCATTCATGGATTACAAATGTTTGTGACCTTCTTGCCATGGCATGGTAGAGAGGATGCAATATTAAAAAGCGTCAAAAAACATCTTTCAATGCTTTTTTAGCAATAGGCACCACAGGACCACAAAGAAGTCCTCTCACAACTAATTCCAGAGTTGTCCGCCCCCACAGAACCAGCACAGGTAATTAATAACCTGTCAACACAGGGTCAGAGTTCAATGTTAGAACACAAATATAATCCAAGCCATCACAGCTTACACTATTCCATTTGTTTTTTTTATATTGACAGGCCAAGAATATTTTAAGCAAGTGCAAGCCAAAATATTATAACCACTGCAGCGATAGGAAGCTTACTTGGTGAAATCTCCTGAAGAATGTTCCTTATTTGTTATGTAAGAACATAAACATGTTGTGATTAACTTGTGGATTGTTGCACAGGCTAAAAAACGAATAGTGTACAAAACATCAATTTGACCATTGTGCTCTTAGACATTTATGTAGGCGACACCAACTATGTTTTGAGAAAAACGACAACTGTGTGTCCATACGATACTCATTTCACTGATGCAAATTGTTGCATTACACTGGATGATACAAGTATAACAATCACAAAATACTGGTTATGTTTTTAAGTTGAATTGCTTTTGTATTTTGTTACATAATAAATGTATCTGTATACTTTGCTGACAGATGTATAGGTTACCTTTCAGCAGCTTGATCCGTCATTATCCTGTATTTATCTCAAAGTTAATTGTTGAGTTGACTTCCCGGAAATGGATAGAGACCGCACTTAGTTATTAGCTCTGGAAGTGCCCACCGGAATTCCTTCAGTATCACAAATACATAGTTTTCCTGCTACATCCTCTATTTATCTGGCAAGAAAAACTAACGGCATGGTAACCATAAATGATACTGCTAAGGTCTATGCCGTTTGCATTCTTGTTCGACAGGTGTAGATATACATTATATCTACAAAACATTTGACTAATATGTGGAACAAGTGCATTATAATGTATTGTGCCAACAGCAGTTCTTTATACAACATACACCAAACATACATTTGCATCATGCACCATTACAGTTTGTCTCAACTCCTATATTTGAGTTGGTTCACTTACGTCATTGTGTGTGGAGCAATAAGGGCAGGCATCATATCGCCATCAAAGGGAAGATCAAGCACAATCGCTCTCTGGGACCCATCTGTGCGCCAGTCTTGTATGTGAGCATGCCTTCATCTGGAGCTACCCCTCCAGCCCCCCAGAACTCATTATTACAAAATGTCAGAGTAGTTCCACCCATTTACACATCTCACCAAAAAAACGGACGCAATCACTACGCTCCTCAATAGCCTGGTGAAGCTCAATGAAACCATTCAGCACCATCTTGGCCATGTATTAACTTTCGGTATTGGCCCCAAGGGTCAGAAAAGCCCCTGCATAGGCTTTTCTGAGAGCAGAATCTGTTTCCTTTTCCACTGGGTCTCCGACTGCCGCCTTCTACGCAGCCATCAACGACTGTCCCACTAAACTGGAAAGAATAACAATGTACTCACCGTAGTGACTACCTTACTCCTACTCCTAGTCCATAGTCCATAGTCCCCTTTCCTCCATACTTGTGGGAGGTTCCCAAGCACGCACCACAGTTATTACGGGTGGATGGAAAAACCCCTTTACTGGAATAAGGTCTTAAGAACAGCCTGGCCAAATTGGGCATCAGCCCTGGAGCTCAGCCCTGGAGCTCAGGTCTAACCAGTAATGCTTACAGATACAGAAAGCTGATGGGGAAGCCCACGTAGCAGCCTTGGCGATGGACTGTGAAGGGACATACTTTTGGAAGGCAACAGCAGCCGCTTTGTCCCGTACAAGATGAGCATGGATGCCTTTCAGGCTAAAGTGTAAAACTCTCGGCATCAGATGCGGGATTAGAAAAAAAAAGACAGGTAAGGAGATCAATTGGTTCAAATGAAAAATTGGTAACCACCTTAGGCAGGAAGGATGGGTGAGTGCGAAGCACAACCTTATCCTTATGGAAAGTGAGGAACGGGCGTTTCACAGAAAGAGCTTGGAGGTCACTTACTCACCTCGCTGATGTTACTGCGATCAGAAAAGTGACCTTCCAAGAAAGGTTAAGATCAGTAGTGGGCATGGGTTCAAATGGCTTATGGCATAACGCAGAGAGGACCACATTCAAATTCAAAATCTGAGGTTGTTGCGTCTTGATCGGGATTCCAAGTCCTCGTTCTTCTTTTCCACCTCAAGAACTCGGTTGGAGAGAGCAACGACCTCAGAGCGCAAGGCACTCAGTCCATCATCAGCAGAGCCCACCCTTGCCTCGACCTCCGACACCCGGCTATCCGTCTTCTTGTTATGGGCCTTAATGGAGGATATAGTGCCGTTCATGTCATCTAATTTTGAGTGGAGTGCGGTGAAGCCCTTGCGGATAAAATCCATCATATTTTGGGGCTCTGGGGCAGTGGCGGATGATGGTGCAGTAGAGGCCTGCTCGTTGGTTTCTTCTGGCGATCTCACCGGTGTCTTCGCAAACATATTGATGGAGCTCTGTTTCTTCCCGGCCCCCTTGGTCATCTTGACGATGTTGGAATTCAAGTGGAGTGAGGGGGGGGGCTGGCGCCGTCCCAGCAGCTCAAAAAAGGGGGGGACCTCAGACTTTGCAACGGGTACGAATGTATGCAAGGTGTGGAACAAGTGGTCGCCCAGGGGGGGCAGCGTCCGTGGTCCAGTTTATATGAGGCTTGTGGTTACCAGTATAGCCTGCGGGGGCTCAGCTCGCCCCAGGCGATGCAAGGGGTGCGGGTCTCAACACACAGTGCACAGTCCAAAGACCTCGAGCGTAGGGTGGTGATGCCCAGCGACCACTATGGGAGTCGGGGACCCAGGTATGGTTGTCCAAGTGAGTCTGTAGAAGGGGTGGGGAAGAGCACCTCCCAGCCCTGTACTTTTGCGGATTGGGCAGACAGGCCGCGGCTCCAAGGGTAGTGATGTAGGTCGCGGCAGGCACCAGACAATCAGCAGGTCATATGTGGGAAGGTGACCGCAGGGCTGCTGTAGCTTGATCAGGAGCCAGGGGTCCCCCAGAGTAGAATTGTGGGTGAACACCGTGGCCCAGTGCACCCCAGGTAGGGCAAACGGATGTAGGCGGGCCCGCATTGCGGGGGGGCCGCTTGAGCAGGGCGAAGTGGGACCAGGGCAGGGTTGAGCCCCCGTGTGTCCCCAATGGCGTGCCGAGTTTGGGGGGGGGGGGGGGGCAGGGTCCAGTATCTATTATGTGCCCCAGGGTCGGGCACCGCCAATGATCAGGATGCGGGGCGATGCAGGGGGGGTGGGGCAGCGCCGATCACAGGGGGTGAACGGAGCTCCCCCCTTCCACGTACCTTGAGGCCACCAGGATCTTGTGGCGCAGTGTGCGCCGGCGGGGGAGCGCGGCACCCGGTGTCCGAGGATGCGCCGCAGCTCCAACCCCGTTTCCGGAGTCACCTTGAAGGGGGGGGGGTGAAGAGGGCCTCCAACAGCCCATCCCCCCGGCGAGCGTGACCACGGTCCAGGAGGGGCCAGGCAGCACCGGCGCTGAGGGCGATCGCCTTCCAAGGCGGCGCCGGATCGACACGGCCGGGACGCGCAGTGTCAGCGGCCACAGCCGCAACCCCCCACGCCGACGCCGAGCGGCCCCAGGGAAGGCACAGGCCTGAGGCACTGGAGGGGCGTCCTCACGCGGTGGGTCCCAGCAGGAGTAGGTGGAGGGGGCCGGGGCACTGGAGAATTCAGCGGGTCCTCATAGGAGTGGGTGGAAGACGCCAGAGCGCAGGAAGGATCAGTGCGTCCTGCAGCCGGGGTATTGGCGCGAAGCCACGCCGCCGATGGGGGAAGGGCACAGCGGTGTCCAGATCTCGGGATCCCCGGTGCCGATTCCTGTTGGAATTTGGATCAGCTGGTGCACGGATCCTTAGTATCAAAGTCGTGCCCGCCAGGGCCGAGCATTTGTCCAAGAAAGTGCCAAGAACAGGATCATACAATCTGCCTGCCACGGAGTGTAGCTGTCAAGCGGCCATCTTGTTCAGCGCTCAACAGCGCCCCCCAATAGCATATTAATTAAGATAGGATGACCAGTGATACAAACAGGAAAAACTGTATTAATACCCCATTATGAAACGTGGTCAAGGTAACCAGGTGTATTTATGGGGGTGCTGGAGAGAATATCATGATTGAGTATATACCAGATTTGTTCTTTCCACTTTGAAATCACGTTTCCACTCAAAATAAACATTGTGAAAGGGCACAAAACAATACTTTGCATGAACAGGAGCATAGTCTTTGAAGACTATCACCCACCCCCTTTCATAGCCAACTCATCTACAAGTTCGCCCTACCATACAGAATGTATGTAGATGGAGGCCAAAGATTTTTAGCGTAGCTCCAAATGAGAATCTTTGGTAAGAGTAATATACTCACCATTTTAGGAAGTAAGGAGTAAAAAGTGTGTTTGGGCTAAAAACGTTTTTCTCATTTACAGCCAGCATGTTGTTAGACAAGTAAAAATAGATTTTAATTTCAAAACCAAAATATTTTCTTGTAACCCAAGCCTTTTTGTAGGCAATTCCTGTAAATGAAAATCATTTGGGTCCTCGCTGTGTAAAGTCTCATTACTGGTCTGAACATATCGTCTGCCTGAGCAGTACAGGTCATAAAGGCCTAAACATGTTTATCTGTTACTCCTCACTTATCTTTGTTGGGACAACTGGCCTTATGTCATTTAGCAAAATAGGCAGGCATGGCACTCATCTGGGACCCTGTTTTGCGAGGTATTGTACCATAAGCAGAGTCTATGAAGAGGCCACAAGGAGCACCTGCGAAATGTTTAGCACTTGTGAAATGCGTAACTTAGCAAATAAACATTTCACTTTCAGGGTTGCTACCTTTACATTGTACACTGCTCTGGAAGAAATAAGGTACATATTAAAAAAAAAGGTTTTAGTGCTCTCAGCCAAGTGATCTAGATCAATATCCGTACTAATTAATGTGCCTCTTTCCAAGTGACCCATGAAACACATGAACCCCTGAAAAAGTAGAAAGGAATGCTGGGTGGTTATTTTTCACCCAACGTTAAACAGCAGAATGTTAAAATGTGACCAAAATATGATCTACTGAACGAAAAGGAAGACTCGAAGTACAATATGCACCTCACTGAAGTGTGCCTGCAATGCTGGTGCTTGTATTCCCAAATTGCAATCAATTGTTAAAGAACATTGTTTATTTTAACTAAAGTTTTAAGTATTTCAGACGCCAACATGCTTCTTGAGAGTTACTCATTATCAAGTGGAGGAAAGCTATGCACTTTTGGAGTCGTTTTGATGCAAATTATCCAATTCATTAAAGTAAAAAATGTATTTGTGAGTTAGTTAAACACACAAAGAAAAGTTAAGCAAATAAATAGAAATACAATAGAACACCGTTTGGAACAAGTAGAACAGCAGATGCTATTAATTAATCAGAGCATACGGTTTGGGTTTATGACTTTAAATATCTGTGAAACAGTCAGGTTCTTATCTACTTAGGATACAAAAAAACATTATTACATGCATTTCAAAGTACATTTTATATGCTATGCAGAACTGATCTGCCGGTTATTATTAAATTATGCTATAAATAACGTCATCTAAAAACAATAATTCTCCAGATTTCCAAAACACATTCCTAGCAATGAATTAGTATCTCATATGCAAGTACATCTAAAAGCTGCAAGTGCGCTAACGTGTGCATAGATCTTTAGATTTTCTTTACAAAAATGTGCAGAGCTCTGTATCAAAATCATGTTACAAAATCGTCCCTCGGAATTGACAAATAAGCGCTGGTCTTTTGCAATGGAAAAGTCAGCAATTCTGCTTTTGTCGAGACAAAAATTATCAGCAATCGTTTGTTTCCATCATAATTATCAGTGCTTCCTTTTCTTTATAGGAATGAAAATCCTTCAACCAATACATCCCCCATCATAGACAAATATCCAACAACGAAATTTATCATACATTAAATAATCAGTAGGACACAGCATTTACTTTGTGGAAAAACAATTTAACATACAATCGGTTTTTTTCTACCATTTAAATACAGGTAGTTTAATATGGTAAATGGCCGACTACTATAAGCTATCCTTTCTGATATGATGCATCTATAGGCACATTTAGAAAATAAATATATAAAATCTCATGTTTGAAATGCATTTAAAATGCACACACCTGCACCATTAGATACTCTATGGAACTCATTGCAATCAACTACTAACCAGGTATGTTGCAAACAGAAATGTTAAAACCTGGCCCTCTGCTCCAAGAATACACCCTGCTAGCTGGCCAATAAAGAAAGAGTAACCACGTTCTGAGCAGCCACACTTCTGGAAGCCTGGAAGACAGATGTACAACGTGATGTCACCAGCACTTCTCTGGCCGTACCAAACGCACACGAACATACAGACACGCACACTTGAGGGTTAGAAGAGATTAATTTGCATTTCAGTAAGGGAGTGGTGTAAAGACGGTGTGAAACAAGGAGCCTGCCTTGAAATATGTTTTTTGTTTTATTGGTAAATATAACCTTTAACACATTTTCACATATGAACATCAACATATAGTACATTTCCATTAAAAATGTTACAAAAGGCAGCTCAATTTCATTAAGTGCGTATTACACATCTTTAAAATCAGATTGTATCTTAATACAAAATTACGATTTGTTTAAAATTTTCATAATTTCCTGCCACATTTAAAATAAAATAAAATTCATGACCAAATTATCAAACACCATAGCCCAGAATTGATCAGTACAGATAAAATTAATATCCTGCACTGGTCTAAAAAAGTCATAAATCAGCAAAGGTTTACAGCAATCAGTTAATAGGTGTCTGGCAGTCCCAGGCTCCAAGGCGCATAGCCTACACAGACGCTCTTTAAAAGGAATCTTAAGCCACGCTCCCCTGTTGGCCAAAGTTGGTAGTTGATTGAGTCTTAGGCAGAGAATACATCTTCTTACTTTAAAGTACTGTAGATTTTTCATATAGTATTAATCTGAAAGTATCGCCATGAGAACGTTCTATAGTTTGATTTCCCTGCCGAATGCATCAAACGTTTATTACGGTCCCAAATTCCAGCCTTTTTTTTTATTTCCATGAATTTAGTGGCCAAGTTCCCCTCTGGATGGCAGGTACAGCCAAGCTCTTCCAAAAAATGTGTAATCTCATTATGCCATTGCCGTAAAGCTGGAGAGGAAGCTCCTACTCATCATTAATTTTACATAGAAGTTACATGCAGCAGCCATTCTCCTAGTTGAAAGAGAAGTAAGCCCAATTCAAAGCAAAGGGCTTCCATCGGGACAGAACGATATAATCCTAAAGCATTGTTCCATCATCTCCCTTCAATAATGTCAAGCCATGCAGTCTTCTTAACAGTAAAAACCTCTGGTCCATATAGAATGCTAGGAACAATGCCCTTCCATAGACTAACCACCTGAACTTGAAATAAAGGTCCTTATAGCCTTGAATTTGGCTGTAGCTTTTGTCATAAAAGATTTCGAAAAACAAACACCTTTTATTCAATGTATTAAGGTTCCCAAGTATTAATAGTTGGTACTTCTTTTAGAGGCTCATTTTGATTAGACCAGTTATATTTTTTTATATTCTTTCGATTGGCCTTCATTATCAGGATTTCAGTTTTTTATGAGGTTTAATTGTAAGTCGTGTGTTAAGGAGTAGCTCTCCAAAGCAGTAAGGCTGTGTTGTAAACCTGTAGCAATTTGGTCTAGGAGGATAATATTGCATAACCAGGTAATAGGATAGGTTTTCACGTGCAGGTGGGGGTGGGTGGGGTCGTTATTACAATTCCTAAAAGCCTTTTCCAGTCCGGCAATGTAAATGTTAAAAATGTGGGCGCCAAGGTGCAGCCTTGTTTCAGACCAAAGTGAACTGCTACTTTTTTACTAAGCGTGCCCTCTTGATTCGTTCAAATTTGTATGGTATGATAGGGTATTAAGGGCGTTATTAATAACCAGAGGTTTCTAAGCGTGGACCCGGGGAATCAAACCTGTGTTGCTCTGTGTTGTCTTGCTTCCAAGGCGAGCATGTTGCCCCAGAGCTATCCTCCCAAGGCTATAAGGACCTTTATTACAGTACAACGTTTAAGTAACATGAAGGTCCTGGGGTTCATGTTGTCTTTCTTCATGTTGTCCCAGAGTATCTGCATCAACCGCAACAAATGCCTTCATAAAAATCAATAAAACAAATATTGAATACATTGTTCTTTAATAAAGAGTGCAGCGTATAAAATACATTAAAATCCCAATATTTGATCAAGTACTAAAACCTTTACAAAAACCTGTGATCTGATTGCTAAATATATTTTGAAAAGTAGTCCAAGAGTTAATATAGTCAAGTAATAGATTGCAGAAAATGTTGGCACTAGTATCAATCATTGCCAGGATTTTGCCAGAGAACCCCTAGCACCTTTCGTATAAATTGGAATTAAAAGCAAATTTTGCCAGGACCTATGGATAAGACCTGTGTTTCTAATTTCACAGAAGAGGACAAAGTAATTTTGCCCAGATTTTAGGATTAGCTTTATATAGAATATTTGGCAACCCATCAGGTCCTGGTGCTTTAGATGCTTTTAAATTGGCAATTATATTCTCTATATCAGCTTCAGTGAAAGAGAAGACATTTTTGTCACACAATTTCCCGACTATAGTATAATGACCGGATATAGTCCTTCCATGTTATATCTGATACATGATTAATTTCTCTGATGGTGCGAGAAACTGAGGTAAATTTGTTAAAATAGTGCCAGAATTTCTGCATATCCTTATTTAGCAAAATCAAATGCAGATTTTACCATTGGGCAGAGATAACTGTGCCCATATGCATTCTATAACAATTCTTATAGTGCGTTTTAACTTTTTTAACTCGTTACTCCGTTCATAAAGATCTTGTACATACTTTTTAACCCACCGGGTATTAGATCGCAGCTCCGTTTTCTTTATAACAACCAATTTATCATAAATATTTTTATTGATGAAATGATCAAATGTAATCGTTTCCTGACAACTTAGGAAGTCCCTGAGCGAACATTGAATAATATGATAATAGGTTTTATGATCTTCAAAAGAGGGAGTAAGATCTGTAGATAGCGCTTTTAATAGCAATCGGTTAATTTTCTGTAGGTTTGACGCAGACCAGCTGATGCAATTTCTTTGGGCATTAACCTTATAATTACCCATCATTGAGCTCTCTTGGGCTTTAACCATTGTCACAATGGAGAACTCTACAACCGCGTGATCACTCAGGGTGGTGGGGGTTAGCTTAAACCCATGAATCAGTTAAAAACCCTGGAAACTTGTTAGTATTAGGTCTATCCAAGAGAAGGACCATTGGCCCTAGTATTGATCAATTGCAGCAACTGGTGAGACTTTATGAATACCAACCAGGGATTTGAATCAAGAGCTAGCTCCTCTTCCCCGGGTTCAATTGCCTATGTACAAAGGTGATTCTTAACATAGAAGTATTCTTGCAAAAAAGTAACCTTTCTGTCCGGGGAAACAAGGGTGTTTGAAATTGAAATACCCCATAACATAACAGACTCCAGTCGGGTGAGTAGCCTTCCAGTTATCTAACATCACATTAATATGGTTGGTGATATTCTCACATCCTGGGGGACAATATACAATAATAAAACAGAATTTTGCAGGTAGGGTTATCCCTTTCCACCTCAAGCTTGATCACTAATATCAAGTCCAATTGCTGCTCAATGAAAAGTTACTTTGATTACAAATGAGATTTCAAAGCAGTAATTAATCCCCCAAAAGGTCTACCATACTTATTTATTCAGGAAGATTTCTGGAAGGAGACATAACCATCAATGTGTAATGTTTCTCAAACCCAAGTCTTCAGTAGCAGTACAACATCAGCCACCAACAGGGTCTGGGTTCCTGACCAGTTAGTCATAAAAGAGTGAAAGCCCCTGGTGTTACAAGACCTAATAATTAGTTGAGTTGTCAGTGACCTAGTGGGTCATTCCGAATCATCAATATATTCACAAGATTCTCTGACCCGACTTACCTTGGTCATTTCTTTAGTTTGCAGAGCTGACATCACTCGAGTGACTATATCTCTTATATAGTCATCTGAGTGAATTTTGCTGTCGGGTGTAAATCTTTGTCCTTGCGGGTGAGGATTTAACGATCTTAATAAAATCCTAACCCATAGCATGGAATCTCGGGGCCTGGGTCATCACCAATTATGTTCTGATGGGGGAAGACAAAATACAATATTGCCCAGTTAGGTTCCCAGAGGGAGCATGGATTTTCAACCTGTTTTAGCTCCGCAGTGGTTATTTTGCACAAAGTAGGAAGTCGATGGATGAGTTCAAGAACATTTGGTCGGTTTAAAAAGCGACTTTCAGATGTTGCATATAAGTCTGTAATCTTTATCTGATTGGAGGAGTTGCACGCAAAGATGAAGAGTAGATCTACTTTATTGTTGAAAGGGGAATCTTTCTCAGTCAGATAAGTGGTGGGCTTACGTTTCTTAGCAGGAAGCTACCAATGTTGACCGGTTATGGGGCCCTTCGGTTTACGTTTGCTGCAGTCATCCCCACTTTGGCCTTGACTTAACATTCCAGAGACACCTAATTCATTGGTATCTTCTCTAGTATTTTTGAGAGAAGTAAAGAAATAAGCTTTAACTGTTTCTACATGGGGTGTCTACCAGTCAGACCAGCTCGGGACAAAGTTAACTTTAGGCCTGTAATGTAAACCTGGGTCTTATTCCCTTTCTTAATACATTCTGGTTCTGTATTAGCAACATTTTCCTGAGGGATATTTTCTATACTCTGCCGATGCTTGGGGCTCTGTATATTGCATACCTGGGGAGGTGGGTAGTTTTTATTTCCCATTACGGTTCTTTATAGAGGGTGTTTGAGGATTACATTTACATACATTAGACAAGTCAGTTTTGTCCACGTTAAGGGCCTGGGCATTGGTGAAGATGGTCTTTGCTTTTGAGTTTTTAGAAATAATTGATCCATGTACATAGATTTGCATAGCCCAACAGGTGCATATAAAGTGTCAACATTTCATGTTCTGTGTCCTGGGTCTCGGAACAAAAAGAGTCAGAAGAGGAATCATCTTTTTGACGTAGTGAGGAATTTGCATCCAGAGCAATAGCAGTTAAATCAGGGTAGTGGGACAAGTCTGTTACCATTACCCCTTCCACAGAGGGGTTTTTGGTGTCGTCTTTTAGTATGGTATTTTTCAGCTCCAACTGATTTGATTCAGCCTCTAGCGCAAAACCGGCTTCAAAATGTTATTGCGCACTTGGCAAGTCTAAAGATTGGTTAGCCGGCAAAACAGCTTTACTTTCAATTTCTGCATTAGCCAGTAATGAGTCTGTATTGTTTAACAACATTTTCTTTTTCAAAAACAGAGTTATTTTTCCTCCAAGATTGGCACCAGTAACAAATAACTCATTCAGGTCTGTTGGAATACCAACAGCTAAGGATTTAGTCAATTTACAGGGTTTTTTGGAGGTACGGGTCACACTATGGGACCCAAGGCGAGAGGAGCGCAGTGGGTATTTGCGGCAAGTAGCTGGCATCATTTTATTGCCATAATTTGAGCGCAGACGGAATTTAAGATGTATATAAAATAATCTACCGGACCGCCCCTAGAAAGGCTAGAGCAGATGAGTTCAGGAAATCATGGGTATTTACTTTTTACTGTAGAAAAATGGCAAGTCTCAAAAATGACGTTTATCATTCCGCAGCAAACAGTTTGCTCCACTGCGTAGCTCAAGGAAGAAGATTTTCCATAATAACTTACTAGAAAGTCTTAATTCTATTAAAGACACGGAAGCAAGCATTATGCTTCTCTTCCTTTATTATTTCATATAAGGAAAAAGCTCAGCAGCAAGATATGTTGTGCACCTCCCATAATAACAAACTCGTATGAAGGTGCTACAAACATAATAAACATAACATTAAACCACTACAAAATGGATCCCAAGTCCATAATAGTTCTTTAAGGTTGAGAAAACTACATTTCCCATGATGCTCCCAAAGGTCATCCAGCATCCCCGACCATGTGTTCTTAGTCCTCCAATGGGCGTGCATGTATCCCCATAAACAGTCTTGAACAAGAAGTAACTTCCTCTTTCGAGGCTGCGAACTTGGCTGTCCGATCTTAAGTAGAAACACAACTGCGGTCAACCAGAAGATGAGGCGTCGAACAGTTGACTAGCCGGACTTGTCTGTAGATGCTGTCAAGAAACAATACAGAGCTATAATTACTTAATTCGTATGGTAACCCTGGTTCCTTTGCAGGGTGGGAAGGAAAAGATTATTGTATTAGAATATGACTATGCATGAAAAATCTCATTAAACAATAATCTGTTGCAATGCTTAATAAATACTCTAGAGCGATGCGCAACCCTTTTCCTTCGCAGGGTGGGATAATGCTCGCCTCCGTGTCTTTAATAGAATTAAGACTTTGTAGTAAGTTATTATGGAAAATCTTTATTCTATGTCAAGACCGGAGGCTCCCATTATGCTAGTTCAAAGCTTACTTACCACAATCAAAGCAGGCTGTTCTACGGGTTTCAGGTAGAATTCGTTGAATATTGACTCCCCTGCCCAATCTGCCATTCTCATGATGTCCTCTAAGCGAACACAAACCTGGAAGGCTTTAGAAGCCATGGCTCATCTAACAGAATGGGCGCCGAATTGTAGTGCGTCTATCCCTGCTTGAGGTAGGGTCCAGCGCACACAGCGTGCTAAAGTAGAGGCTGATACTGCTCTGTGGGGCTTGCAAATAGCTATAAGAAGCTGACCATTAGGCGAGGTTCTGAGTGAAGCTGTCACTTTTTCGTAGGCTTTCAGACATTGAACCAAACAAAGTTTGGGCTGTTCCCTGGAAGCTGGGTAGGAAATCACCTTTGAGTCGCACTTGGTCCTTCTTTGTATGTGAAAAACAATACTGTCTGGAGAAAAAGACCTGCCCGCTAGGTCCAGAGCTCTAACGTCTGAAACTCTCGTACAAGAAAACAGACAAAGCAAAGTAGTAAGTTTGCCCGAGGGAGCCGTACGTGATAGCTTCTCGTTAGACGACCAAGAAAGAAAAAGATTAAGCACTTTGTTGATGTCCCACAGTTTATCATAATGGGCCGGAGGGGGAACTGTAAGCCGAACACCTTTAAGCAATCTGCAAACGAGGTGATGCTCTCTGGCTGGTGCCCCTTGTATGGGTTTGTGACCCGCATAAATTCGGGGCGATATGCGTTCACTGTTCTGTACGCTAGCCCTCTTTCCACTAAAGAGGCTAAGAAGTTGAGAATTTCCTCTAAAGGTGCCGAAACTGGGTTGAGACCCAGATCCTGACATCAGATTCTCCAAACATTCCAGGAATTGGAATATCTCTTGAAGGTTGCGGGGGCCCAGCTCTCCTCAATAAGGTGGACTGCCTTGAGGGACATGCCCGGAGTTCTCCATCTCGCCCTGAAATCCTCCAAGCTGCTAGAGACAGCGACCCGGAGAGGAGCAGGGGGTGAGGTTGGTTCCACGGATTCAATAGAAGATCTGGAATTTGGGGTGGAAGGATTGGAGAATCCATAGAAAGTTCCAGAAGAACTGGATACCAAGTCTGAGAAGTCCATACTGGGGTTATGAAGACTAGCTCTGTTTGGTTCAGACAGGCCTTCGCCAGGGTCCTCGCCATCATAGAAAAGGGCAGAAAAGCGTAGTGAACCCCTTGCGTCCACGGTTGTAGGGACGCATCTGTCGCTGAGTCTGCCGGGTCGGGTCTCCTGCTGTAGAACGCTGGAAGCTGCGTGTTGAGACGGGAGGCAAACAGATCTTTGGACATTGGACCCCAGATCTGTTGCAGGTGGAGAAAAACCTCTCTGTTGAGCATCCAGTCGCTGGAATCAGCGTAATGGCGAGAATGCCAGTCCGCCATCACGTTCCGGAGACCCGGAAGATATTCCGCTCTGACGGAAATTCCATGATCCAGGCAGAAATGCCAAAAATCCTTGGCTAGCTCTGCTAGGGGACGTGATCTGGTACCGCCTAGATGATTGATGTATCTCACTGCGGATAGGTTGTCCATCTTCAGTAAGATACAGCAGCTCACTTTGTTCCTGGCAAAGGAGTGAACTGCGAAAGAGCCCGCAAGAAGCTCTAGGCAGTTTATGTGCATTTCCAACTCCTGTGGAGACCAGGTTCCCCCCTGTGGCTACTGAGCCACATCTCGCTCCCCAACCAGAACGACTGGCGTCCGATTCGATGATGATATCCGGGGTGGAACCGAAGATGGCTCTGCCGTTCAGGCTTCAATCTGCATGTGCCACCAATTGAGTTCTGTCCTCCCTTGAGGGGATAGAGTCAGGAGCGTTGGGAATAAGAAAGACTGCGTCTCAGATGTTGGCCCTTCAGTCTTTGTAGCTCTCGGTAATGAAGGGGACCCGGAAATATCGCTTGGATAGATGAGGATAGAAGTCCCATCACTCTCAAGAGCCTGCGAATCTCCCGTTTGGTAGAATGCATCTTGGCAGCTGGGAGACGAAGCGGTGCGTCCAGAGTGTCCCCCACAAATCCCAGAAACTCTAGGTTTCTGGAAGGACAAAGCATCGACTTCTCTCAATTGATGAGAAAGCTGAGACTGTGCAGCAGATCTATAGTTAGCCTGGCTTGTTCTTGCAATAACTCCTGAGATTGCGTCATAAGTATAATGTCGTCCAGGTAGATTATTAGACTGACGCCTTGTTCTCTGAGACGGGCCATCGCTGGTCTTAACAGTTTGGTGAAGGCCCAACGTTCTGAAGAAAGCCCAAAGGGAAGGCTTGTGAACTCCCAATCTTGAAGATTACATGAGAACCTTAGGTAACTCATGTGCGCTTGATGAATGGGCACTGCGAGATTGGCTCATGCATCTAAACTTAAAAGATGCCTATCATTTAGCCTCAGGATGTCTCTGAGCATGTGAATGCTCTCCATCTTGAAATGACGGTAGACTATAAACTCGTTGATCGCTCTCAGGTTTATTACAGGCCTTATTTTCTCTCTTTTTCGCAGCAGAAAGATTGGGCTGAAGAAACCGCCCGGAGTCGAGCAGGGGCGAATTGTGTTCTTCTGATCTAGGCTGTGAATCTCGCTGTCTGGCGCCCTCCGATCTATTTCAGACATAATTATGGGGATGGGTCGACTGACCTGAAAGGGCTGCGCGAAAAATGTGAGGTGAAGGCCGCGCGTTGCTGTCAGCGCTAGTTGGATTAGACCCTCCTTCCTGATCCAGCCCTTCAGCCCCCTCCACACCTGATGTCTCGGGGTCTGTGGATGGTTGGAGTCTCTTCACCCACAGGGCTTTTTTCTTTTGAGGCGGATATGGTCTGCCTCGGTAAGAAGCCACCCTGACCTAGGTCAGAGAGGTCTAGGGGGGCCCCTCTATCGGAACAAACTATCGGGGGGGGTGGGGGGGGGGAGCCTTCCAGCATAAAAAAACCCTCTGGGTGTAGGACGTGAGAGCCTTGGAGATGCAGCCTGGAGGAGCCTGGTGACTGAGGCGAGCACAGGGAGAAGCCACGAGGACAGGAAGGGAGCCAAAGCTAAAGCACAGGGAGCTGGCAAGCGAAGGGGGGTGAGGGGGGGGGGGCAAGAGAGATATGGAAGCAAGAAGGGAAAAAGAAATAAGGCCGGGAGGGGCCAGAGGAACAAACAAAGAGAGCACGAAGGAAAACAGCCGGAGAAAACTGAGGAGCGTTTCACCCGGAAGCCTAGCGCGAAGGGTTGCAACGCGCTGACTTCCGGGTGGAAGCGAAAGAAAAAGGTGATTGGCGGCAGAGGTTGCCAAGACTAGAACGCTGCGGAGCAGCGTGAGAAAATGTGGCGGAGCGATTCAATGGCCGCTTAAGCGCCATTGAACCCACTTGCGCCACGGACTTCGGAGTGTGACAGCTGCGTCCCTGACCCAGGCGTCCCCTGATAATCCATCCCAAGCATGTGTAAAGAACCTTAGCCTCCCCCCAATGGGTGTATGCAGCGCTGGCAAGTGCAGACTGACCTGTTGGTTGATGTTGGGTTGTGTTCTTATAAACTCTCCTCCAGGAACGCCCTCTGCCTTGTCCTCTAGACAGAAAGAATGGTGCGCTCTTGCCAAGCATTGTGTTGCTCCCTTTGATGCCGAGGTCTTCCGTCAAAGGCATAGCGGCCGGAAGAGCGACCTAGACCTCGACCGGCCCTGGAAAAAAATCTTCGACGCAAAGACCCTCTTGATGGAGGCTTGTGCTTTGTCTAGAGCGGTAAAGGTACCGACAAATTTAGTCATTTCCTTGACAAAAGGATCTCCAAAGAGCAATCCCCGAGCGGCTGCACCAGACTCTGTGTTTGCCAGCTCAATCAGTTTCGAGTCGATCTTGTAGAGGATGCCCTTCCGACGTTCCATGGAAATAGCGCAGCTTGCGTTACCTAGTAGACAGATTGCTCTTTGGACCCAACCAGAGATGAACACTAGATCGATAGGTTTGGAAGAGTTAGAGGCTTCTTCCGCTAGGTCTAGGATTTTTGCCAGTGGACCTGTGATGTCTAGAAGTTTATCCTCGCAAGACTTCCAGGCTCGGCCGATGCCTTTTCTGGGATCCTTCACGTGCTTACCCAAGAACGTGATCATTTTCGAATCGAGTTCTGGAGTCAGATCTACTTTATCTGGTATTTCAGGGCGTGGGCATTCTGCCCGTAGCCTTGCCCTGATCGCTTTGTCAAGAGGCTTGCGCAGCCTATGAAAGATGTAGTTTGTTCTGGCTGATGGCTCCCAGTCAGAGGATCTAGGATGTACCAAGTCTTCGGGAGCGAACATCCCCTTCTCAAGAGGTTGCTCCCCGGAGCCTCTGGGGATGGGGGCTGCCGCAATCTCTGAGGTTGAGTGTTTGGAACACCATGTTTGGGTATCCTCGTCTGAGGAAGAGAGCAATAGCTCTTCATATACTCCTGGTCTTCGATTGTCTTCTGTGCCCTGTTCATATCCCTCTGGGCTTGAGGGTCTTGTACCCCTGTTTTCCTCCTTGGGTTTAGAGGGTCCTTCAAAGGAAGGGGTTAGCTTCGGACTCATAAAAGCTTTTTCCAGCCTGGAGAAGGCATCAGAGACGGCAGCGGTGGCAGGAATCACTTGGCTCGGGGGTGGGGGTTAAAGAGCTTCTGCTCGTGCGAGCCGGGCTACATCCCCCTTGTGTAAGGTGCTTCCTCTTCTGAGTTTACTTCCCCCTGACGGAGATGTGCTTTGAATGCGCTCTTCCATGTCATCCAGGCGCTGTTGCATTGGCAGGAGCATGCCTGACACAGCTTTTTTAATACGGTTTAAAACAGTAGATCCCAATGCCTTTTGAAGGCTTCTTTCCATAGCCACCTCATCAATGAAACATGAATCCTCCTCACCTTCTGACCAAGCTTGATCAGACTGAGGGGAGTATTGCGCTTTGCGCTGCCATGGTAGTTATAATATATATATATATTTTTATTCTTCTTCTTTTCACTGGGCTCACTGGTGCCTCCTCTCAAAACCCAGTGTTTATGGAAAAAAAATCCTGAATATAATTATGTCCTTTTGATTTTTTTTTTACAGCAGTACTCAATTGTACCCCCGTCTCAAGTCTGTGCTCCTGAACTAGTTAGGCTGGAGCAGTAGGAGTCAGGAGTATCTTCTCTCCTTCCTAACTTTTTTTTTTTTTTTACATATGCAGAAAACAAGTTAATCCGAGATGAAGGGCTCAAAGACTCCGGAGCTCGCGTTCAGCAACAGTTATTTCGAACGGAAGTGCTCACGCGAGCGCCGGAGCACCAAGGAAAGGACCAGGGAGAGCAGGAGCTCCCCCTGGTGACTGATGGGCGGCAGCGCGCACCGTGAGGGGCTGCGCTGCTTTCCCGGAGCCTGTGTTAAGCTATTCCGGGCTGGGAAAAGCTGTGCGGCTTCAGCAGTACCCACTGCAGCGTTCAGAGAGAACACTGCCAGCGGGTACACGCGAACGAAGAACGTTCGCAGAAATTAAGCCTCTGACGCCAGCAGGAAACAGCTGGCGGCGGTAGGCAGAAAGGAAAGGCGCTACTGACAGGAAGAACAATTTCAGTAACCTCAATACGATACACGTTACCGATCAATCATTAATGACAAAGAGCAGTTAAACACTTGCACAGAAATAAACCTGCATAAATATGAATAAATCTGAATAAATAATCACATGAACAGAATTGAATAAGAAGTAACTTATCTCTTGCTGTGAGCAAGCAAAGAAAGAGGAAGTTACTTCTTGTTCAAGACTGTTAATGGGGATACATGCACGCCCATTGGAGGACTAAGGCCACATGGTCAGGGATGCTGGATGACCTTTGGGAGCATCATGGGAAACGTAGTTTTCTCAACCTTAAAGAACTATTATGGACTTGGGATCCATTTTGTAGTGGTTTAATGTTATGTTTATTATATGTTTGTAGCACCTTCATACGAGTTTGGTATTATGGGAGGTGCACAAAATATCTTGCTGCTGAGCTTTTCCTTATATGAAATAATAAAGGAAGAGAAGCATAATGGGAGCCTCCGGTCTTGACATAGAATTATTGAATCTGTCGTTGTCGACTTCCGAAAGCACACACCAAAAAGGCAAGAGGCTCAAAGGCTAGTAGCCTGCAGTCGCCCCCTGCCTAATAGGTAGTGCTGCTGTAATAAATCGCTGGATGCACTTTAAAAGTCAAAAAGTATACATTCAGAGTTGCTATTCAGGTCAGAAAGCAATATTCGAACCTGTGGCATACAAGAGGACCCGGGTGCAGTGTCTGCTTCTCAGCGCCTCCAGCAACCACAGCAACCACTTTTCACCCACTTGATGTCTGTTTCTTCTATCGTTATACCCATCATAAAATATGAAGCAGTTGCTACCACAGTGGCTTTCTTGTAAATCTCTTACTGACCAATACTTGTAATTATAAACATGTGCTAATTTACTCGTCACATCCCATATTTTCCCAAATAGCCAGCCTCCATGGTTATGTGTGCCCCTCCCAAGTGAATTGCCATTTTAAGATGGCCTGTGACGGTCATGACCCAAGCTAATAAAAGGAGCAACTGCAGGCACGTGTTGCAGAACGGCTTCAGACTCCAACAATGGACCTGCTGACGCAGTTGCTCATTCCGGGCCCACACCGTGTGACCAGGGTACTGCAGGCCCATACCGTGTATCACAATCCTGCAGGTCCCTGCTAGTCTGGGCCTCCCAGACCAGCCTGGTGCCCTGGGTCCAGCCCAGGCACCCGGCATCCATGGTGCCCCTGGCACCAAGGTCCGTGTCCTCACAGCCTTTCAGGGTCCCACCCTGCAACTACATGTAATTCCGGGTGACCACGGCAAACGAACATGTTGCTGGGCCCCCATGATCCTTTAGTGAGAGTATGCTGATGTACCAATACACACTTCTCATTGGTTACTGGATAACATCAACTGCGCCAAGTAAAATGTAACTGTGATTTGAGTAATGCGTACCCGAATGAGCAAAATGGAGTTTATGATCAAAACAAATCTTTCCATTTCCATTAAAAGGAACAAGAAAACATAAATCATAAATCTGCATAGGTCAAATCGGTCCACGTTTTGTAACTTTCCTTTGTTCACATTTTCTGCATTCAAATAATAGAAAAAAACAAAATGACTTAGCCCCAGTTTTGACTCGATTTCCAAAGTTGCCAATTACCAAAATGCATCACTGTCAATTAGCGTTTAATGAACTTGAAAAGCAGAAGCAAAAAACGTGTGCATTATTTTCGATTTTGTACAAGTGCCCCTAAATTAATTCCAGTATGTTAGACCTTTACACATTTTAGCATGCTGCCATAGTACATTGCCTAGCAACTTCGGTTTATTTTTTTTATTATCACTCTGAATGATGATGGTCCCTATTGAACCCCATGCCTTGATTTCTTAGGAGTGTAGGAACAAACTTTGGAGTGAATAACCATACCAAAAACAATATGGTTTAATTTACTTACCTGTAACTATTGTTCTCCTTCATGGGTCTGGCATGGATTCACATGCTCATGAATATTCCTGCATTGTCAGGCTGGGAATCTTCAGTAAAAAGAAAAACAGTTTCACTTTCACTTACGAACTGTATTTCTCTAAACCAATCACGGTCCTCTGGGTCATACTACGCCCATCCAATGACAGACCTCTGGCAGCCCTGCCCAGATTTGGTAAGCACGTAAAGTGGCAGTATGACCAAGAAGAGCCGCAGAGGGGCCGGAGGGATGGTTTGCATGTGAATCCATGCCAGACCCATGCTGGAGTACAATAGTTACAGGTAAGAAACGTGTTCCTTCTCCAGCATAGAGCCTGGCATGGATTTACATGCTCAAGAATAACAAATACGTAGCAGTACAACATCACACAACCAAGGGAGGTGGCAAGGCTCAACAGAAGCAATTAACTCTTACCTGTTGGAACAGACTCACCTCAAGCGAGCAGGTTGCGTAACACTGCTTGGCCAACTCTGGACTCCTCCCTGGAATCCCGGTCGACGGAGTAGAACTTCGTGAAGGTGTGCGTGGATGTGCACATAGCCATCCTGCAGATTTCCAGCAGGGGCACACCAGACACGAACGCTGATGTTGCATCGATCGTGGAGTGGGCTCTCGGACGGCCAGGCAGCGGTCGGTTTGTCAACCGATGACAGTGCAAAGTACAGTGCAAAGCACAAAGCAGGGCTGCCCACTGTCTCCCCTTTTTGCTTTGCATTTGGCACCTTTCTTAACAAGAACCAGACTTCCACAGCTATTAAAAAAGGGATTGATTTTAGGGGAGAAACAAAGTCATAGCTTTAGCTCATCACGCAAATGGCCCAGACTGAGCCTGAATCATCCCTTAAGGCCTTAATCAGATAACTGGGTTATTTGGGGTGGGTGGGCTAAAAATAAACACGCAGAAGTCAGACATACTTTACCTAATGGCAGGGTGTATTAGGAGCCTGCCGGGTATGCAGGGATCCCCTTTACAATGGGCCATTAGATATTTAGGTTTTAATGTCACACACACACTTAAATTGTACAAAGCAAATGTTCCATCTTTGTTGAAATCCGTAGCTGCAGACCTGTGGAAGTGCAACCCTCTCACTATTTCTTGGTTGGGCTGTATTGCTATAATAAAGATGGTTGTTCTCCCAAGATTTCTCTACTTTTATCAGTCACTACTGGTACGAGTCCTCAAATCATTCTTTCAGTTCTTGAATAAAGATGGTGACGACATTTATCGGGCATAATAAAAATCCCTGTATAACTCAAAACTTTAATGGCTCCCCGGAACAAAGGAGGATTGGGCCTTCCAATTGTGAAGCTGCTCTGAGGAGTCAGCAACGAGAGGCAGACACAAAGTTGAAAAGTTCTTAACATTAGCCATGTTTATTAAAAAGAAAATGGGTTTGGAAAAAAGGCCCATCTCACTGCAACCAAAAGGTGATGCCTCTACTTATGAAACCAACACTAGAGCAAAGTCACCTTGTGTCCAAAATACCTCTGTCCAACATACAAAACAGAATTTCCGTCTTTCGCTTTCATCAAGTTGTCCAAATAGTAAAAAAAAAAAATATATTCTCTCCCTCCCTCCCTCCCTCCCTCTCTCCCTCTCTCCCTCTCTCCCTCTCTCCCTCTCTGAACTGTTTCAGGAAAAGTATTTTGATATTTTGAAATGCTCTCGTTTCCTCAAAGTTCAAAATAAAAATAATGCCAATGTCCCTTTTACTGATTGTCTCCCCAAGATGGCAAAGCAAAAATGTTCTACCATACAGTTTGAAGTATATTGGAAAGAAGTATTTGACAGTCTTTAGAATGGCAGAGCAAATATTCTGTTTCTAACACAAGATATTTCATATGCAAATAAAGTATTTTAAGGTTTTTAGGATGGCAAACTAAAATGTTACATTTTAACAAAATACTTTAACACAATATTGAATTTCCTGGTGTACTCCCCTGCCAGAAATAGCCCCCTTTTGGCTCACACAGATCCCCCTGGTGTACTCTCCTGCCAGGTATCTTTTCCATAAAGGTGCACTTTCTTACAAGGCTTCTCCAAAACATTAATATTTTTCTTTTAAAAAAAGAAATGCACACAATTGGATTTTCTTTGTTGACTTCAGTTATGACTTGCACCAACTTCCCCCATGATAGCATCCCCTATGGAAATGCTGGTTTCAGATCCCCTCCCCCCCACAAGCACCCAAGTGGCCTCTCTCATTAGGGAAATTGGATGAGTCAGAACGTCTGAAATCAAATGTCCACCGTCCGTGGTTGTCTGTGGGCTTCTTCTCCCCGCTCGGGTTTCTTGCGGTCTCTCCAGGGGCTACGGTGTCCTAGCTGCATTCCTCTGCTCCTGGGCTGTGCATTTCCAGGTCTCTGGGCACGCCATCCCTCCATTTCGGTGGGCTGTCTTGATCTCTGCCTCACTCTTTGGTCCAACCACAGTGGAGCTAACGGGGACACCTCTGCTGATTGGCAACTGTCTGCCTCTGCACTCCCAGCATCTGTTCCTTCAGCTCAATTTGAATTTCCTAGTTTCCTCCAGGAAGGGTCTGACAACTGGTAGAGTCCTTCATCCCTGTTTAATCATCGGCTGGCGCTTGTTCCACATTGTCTAGGCCGCTGATGTTGGTTTCCGAGGGGCACTCTGTATTTCTCTGCACCTCTTCTAAGTCTCATTATTGATGTTTCACTCTTAAATGGGTTACCTGTATTCTTCTCCGTCCCAGTTTCTGCATACGACTCACATTTTCCTCATCCCAGTACTTTCTCAGTTCGTCAACCCTACAGAGGTACATGGAAATGTGTAGGATTATGGGACTCTATAGGGTAGGAGGATGAGTGAGGTGGGGATAAGCTTTGGGCAGGGATCCCTCCCCCATGAGATCCACCCACTGAGTAGACCCCACAAGGGGGTGGGGGGGCTATCGGGTAGCGGCGTGACCTCCCTGGCCCCATGAGAAGGAGCTCCCGCCTAGGGGCGTAGGGACAACATCCAAGGATTCGTCACAGGACGAATAAATCAGTTCACCCCTCTCCTTTGGATTTTTTCATATAACTTTACTTTCTTTGATTAACTTGTCTGGGTCGAGTACTCCCATAACGATTCTCCGTCTCCCTCCCAGGTATCCAGTTTTTTCTGTTACTCGCCACTCTTGGGGATAAAGTCACTGGGGTTTCTTTACGCCCATCGCTGGCTTTCTCCTTCTCTGCTTTCTTTATTCCTTCAATATATGTCTTAATCCATATCTTCCTTTAGGATGATCGTCCGGTGTTGGCTACCAGGACGTTACACGGTTCCAGCCACATAGTGGTTTCGTAGTATTTTCTGGGACCATCGAGCCGCCACGGGGTCCGACGCCACTCTTCTTTTCTCGCTCTCCCCAATTTACAGTATGCTCTGTGTCAATCATTTGAGTTTCAATACGCGTTTGAATACGCGAACAGTTTTGCAACTGGCAGGCTTTTTTAACTTCCCAGTCGTCTGTCTCAGGTGCTACATCACCCCATGGGCCTTCACTGGCATACCTCTGTCTCTCTCCCGCCCTTCCTCCTTCCGTCCTTCCTTCCTCAGACTGCAGCCTCTCTTCACGTTGCTCAGTCCTCCTCATCGGTTAAATGGGATTATCCCTTTAAAGTGACTCAGTTTCTTGCCGACAATAACATATACTTGTCCTCCCTTCATAGAAGTCTCTGTAGGTCATGTTTAAAGTGATAATATTAGGATGTTCTTTAGGGAGTTCCTCACAGGAACGGGAGTCCTTGCCCCACAGGGGTGAGTGGTACGGGGTGAGAGGGGAGTGAGTGGGGGGGGGGATAAATATATAAAAAGAGTCTCTCCCGGTTAAGTTCCACTTTCCTTGACTCTGGAGCACACTCCCCTCCATAGCCACACAGGGGTGTGGGGAGGGGGACATATTCCTGCAATTTGGTGCAGGTTTTGCCCACATGAAGATAAAGGGGGTTATGCCATCAAGCGCTTTCTATACTCAAGAGTTCTGCTTTTAGTTGGCCATTATCATGTATGGCCTCTAGCACTCACTCTATTCCTCCCAACCCCCCCCCCCCCCCCAAGAGGTCTATCCCTTAAGTGATATCCATCTGGCAATTACTCTCAAAGTTGACACAATTTTATGTTAAGTATGAAACCTGAGAACATAAAAGATAATAAAGATATATCAAGTCCTATGGAAAATATGAAGGAATCTGGAAGGGAGCAGATTGAAAGAGTTAGTGTGGTCCTTGCTGAATATGAAAAATCCTGAAGAAGCAGAAGGCAGGCACATTACAACTTGACAGCCTGGCCTATTTCCCTTCCC
The DNA here is from genome assembly GCF_040938575.1 of Ambystoma mexicanum. NCBI lineage: Eukaryota > Metazoa > Chordata > Amphibia > Caudata > Ambystomatidae > Ambystoma > Ambystoma mexicanum. The sequence continues at coordinate 1,216,760,245 of NC_090931.1, forward strand.
TTTATTTTTATCTCTATTAAATTTTCTTTTTTGCCTCAGCATGTTCGCCCTCATATTTAGTATCATGTTGCACGGTTTTGTATTTAATTGCCATCATTTTATTTTTAGCATTTCTGCATTTTCATCCTATTTTAAAGTGCTTACTTTTAATATATTCGTTATTCCTGCAATGAAAGGCATTTGCAAAAATGTATAATAAATTAGAGGATTTGTTAGAAATGCCAAGTAAGCCACTTGAGATAATCAAATTGTATGAACGCTGAGTAAAAGATCCATTGCAAAGCAACCTCTTCAAATTTCACTGAAAAATGATTTTCGTCACAAGGGCTATATGGAAGGCAGCCTCAGATTGTTTTTGTTTGCTATATACCTCTGGAATGAAAGAAAGAAGGGACTCCCAGTAACGGTAAAAGTGTGCTTCATCACAAATCTATGCAAGCCTTAAAAAAGCCCCAGCTTCGCAAACCACCATCACATACATTAACGAGGGTGCACAATTTGCACACTTCACTAGCAATTGGCTAAGAAATGGTGTGCTGGGTGTATGCAAACAATTGAGGTGGCAAGTGAATTCTTTGAGACTATGTAGCTTGGAAATTGACATGTTGCTTCTTGCGATTAATATAGATAAATGTGGTTTCAATAGGAAAAAAGTGCAGCCTCGTTTTGCAACCAGCACCATAAGATGTGGTAAACAGCATTATATAGCTCTATCCCTACCTACCATCAAATACTTGCATGATAAGACAGAACAAATAAAAAAAATGTTTTACCATGTGCTCCAGAACGTAGATAACAGCTTGAATATATTTAGATAAACCAGGTGATGGAACATTATATTGGAGTTGTAATAATCAACATCTATTTGGATTACGGCTTAGATTTAGGTTCACTTCTGTGTTATATTAGAGTAGAAAAGAAGGTCCCTGGATTTCCATCTTGTGTGAACGAACGGTTTATATTTTTTTGCTCTAGTTCTCCTTAAAGTCCAACCTTTGCCAGGGGCACTTACTGATCAGGGCATATTCAATGTCTGTCATGCAATGTATTCTGCACCCACTCCTCTTGTAGTGGTATACCGGCCCAGAGGCTGGAATCACAACACCGTTTTTTACCCCCCACTTTCGAACAGCAGGAACCATCAAACAGGGGCACTGAGCCTTGCACTGGATTACTTCCTTCCTGAGAATTAATCTGCCCAGCTAAAGGTGGTGGAATTCTGCTCAACGTCATTAAATCAAAACCCAAGGATCCTCCCCATCACCATGGCTTTGTAATACCCATGGGAACCCTGCCTTTGGTGATCATGAACCAAACTCTAACGTAGAGTGGCATGTGGAGTGGTCTTTTGTCGACCTTGGGACACGGCCACTCGCATTCCTCTTGTGTTTACACACTCATTTTCTTCAACGTATCCTTACTACTAGTTACAAATAATGTGGGGTGCAGTTCATACAAAAAGTGTTCACGGAATGTCAGGCTAATTGGGCCGTTGGCCTCCCTTCCCCACGTTTTCAGCACGGGGCAAGGCGGTTCACTCGAGCAAAGTGCACGCTGGCTTCTGCAGCACAAGGATACAGTTCAATCTTCACAGTGTAGGAACTTCTGAGGCAAACCCTCTTTACTAATTGTAAGTCTCTAGACTCAAAAGGGCCTGATGTGGACAACACGTAAACGTTAATTTTCTTTCAAATGTATTCAAAGTCAGGTGTTCATCCTGGAGCCCCCCTCTTCTGAGCTCAGATCCCTTTTAAACCAATCTTCAGACAATTCTCTCTCGGGTGACTCCCGGTTCACACCGGATCCCGCTCTGCCGGCCTCAGATACCTTTCTGTCAATTAGTCGCCCTCAGCCAGGCTAGGACTAATTGTGACTTACCTTAAATTATTGAAGACTTTCGAATGGGCAGGGGGTTTAGCTTGACCCGTTGCATGACCACTTCGATTTCGTTATTCCTTTCTCATACTCAACATCAGTTGGATACAGCGCCCACGTGGCGCCAGTCTACAATGTATGGTAACTTTTGTTGGCCTCCCAAAGTTCAAAAAGTAAAGTTCAATTTTCTTCACAAGTTCAATTACTCCATTGGTTCCAATTGCATTTGTGTCGCGCTTCGCAAATACCTCACACACTGTTCTCTTTGTACAATGTTGCTGCTTGCAACCTTGGTTCAAAACACAAGCTGGTTTGATATCAGTCTCTCCGACTCAGCAGCTGTGCTGGCTTCTCATGTTGCTTTGGACAGTACCACAGCGGCAATCGCCCTTCCCCGCCTTGGTTATCATTGCAGGAGAGACACAGGAACCTCTGACACACTGTGCAGGTTTGCTCAGCCTTAGCTCCTGGTCTTCGGTTTCTTACTCTCCAAGGCGCATGAAAATAATAGTCTTTAGAGGTCACAGATACTTCACTCCTTGCACTCTCTCAGGGCTAGCCGTCTTTCTCCTTGTATTAAACTGCCCTCTTGGAACTGCTGTTTCCTTGTGTGGTTTGCCTCGCCTTTTATCCATTTGGGGAAGCGTGATGAAAGGTGTGTGTGTGTTCTGTGTGTATGTTCTGTGTGAGTGTAATAATCTGTAATTGCTGGACCTTGCCTGTCCGTGGTGTTGGGACATGTCAGTATACAGCTCTGGTGTTAGGCCGTTGTCGCTCACAGTGAACTGTCTTGTAACAAAGTGTTTGTGTCAGAAAAAGGGGGTTTGAGGGTTTCAATTCCTAGGTATCTGTATTGCTCTCCCGAAGTGCACAGAAAAACATAAATCACCAATGCAATTACAGAGAAAATACTTTGAACGTAGGCAGATGCAATAACTCACAACCACACACTCTTAGAAGATAATCAGCTCTTATACGGCTATTTATTCAAAGCTTAGAAGCAACCAATAATAACAGGAATAACTCACAGAAGTAATATAGACATAAATCACAGAAGAAGCAAAGAATTCAAAAGGAAATACATCACCGTGAGCGTAAAAGAATTCCTCATCTCACCCAGAAGTGGCTGGAAGACCCCGGGAACAGCCAGGCCGAGAGCACCACAGCTCACAGGAGCTATGAGACGTAAGCGTCCTTCTCCGGCTGAAGTCTCACCTGACCACCTCCGGGTTTCCGTATATGTTCAGTTTTCAAACCTTCTGGAAATGGCACTTGCGCAGTTGATGAGCAGCCGTCGGTTGCCAGCTGGGTCAATCGAGAGCTACCCTCAAGGAGCAGAGTGTCTCCCTTCTCTAAAAACACGCTCCGCGGATAACAGTAACAAACCATAACAAAGTTAGCGTTCCCAGCAGAAATGTCCTTGACCGCATACCAGGTTTCGAAAGCATGTTTTCCTCAGCACCGTGAATCTAACACTCAGCAAAATGTGTGCAGCTTTTCACTGCAGCATGAAGTAAATATCCATCATGGCTCCGAGCACTCCCAGAATACACTGCGCACCAACGCCATTTTAGTTCAAGCATAACAGTATCCTACCTGGTAAGATGGGCAAAAGGCATTATTGGGCAATGGGATGCCGCGTCTCACCCTCAGGTGTCCCACTTCCACATCCAGAGGACCACACTCATCCAGGTGATCCTCCCGCACTGATTCACCCCCCAGGAACTGGATCCAAAAGCGATGGCCGTGTCCTGGCCACTTGGATGACAGATCGGCGGGGACTAGCGGGTGAGACACCTTCAGGTGTCTCACGGTGCATACACACTACTCCACCTTTGTTTTTGGTTGGGACACAGACACTGAAAGGGCGCAAATATGGCCTACACACGCTCTGACAAAAAAAAAAAAAAAAAAAAAAAAAAAAAAAAGACTATGCAGCCCGAATAAATCGGGCTAAGCAACTAGTGAGACCTCCCCCCCCCCCCCCCAACACTCAAAACGGACTAACATAATAAAGAGGTGAGCAATGGCATTCGTTTACAAAGTAAGATCACCTGCTACTATTGTGTGCGTGCAGGCGCAGGAATTAATAGTAAACAACTCCCCTTGCCCTCCTCCAACCGAAAGAACAAATCCAGAAAAGAACAATGAGACGTGTATGACAGAACGTTCAGTTTTGACAATAACAACTCCCTTCTCAATATGTGCTTGGGATTACGTAGTGCCTCGGGGGCGGAGGGTGCGTGGAACGACCGGCACTCAACTCTTCCATCACTTTCAAGAATGTAATTGGCACGCAGGTTATCAGTCACTCCCGATTTAGAGCAATTAATATCACCCCTGGCTCATCGGAGAGTGATAGTGAAAGCAATAAAGATGTTGTGAAGGCCGTGAATATCTCCTCTTTCTGTACCTATTTACTACAGGTGAGTGAATTACCTCAACCCACATTGAATGCTATTGCCTCATCGGTAGATGCCCTTTTCATGTTGTGTACAAATATTGCCAGGGAACAACAAGAATTAAAACAGATATAGCCTTGGTAGTGCATGCGATTATTGATGCTCACAATACCAGCGGTGTGCAGAATAGTTTCCACCGAGTGCATGGTGGATGAATAAAATAATTGCCTTACCGCACCTAATGTTCCACAGTACTCATCTCGGGCCGATAGCCCTTGCATATATATGTCCCAACAGAATGCTGCAGCCATATATGTGGATGAAGACGGCAGCACATCCCAATAGTCATCGTTCTGGAGGCCAGTGAAACTAATAATGCTTGGTACATTTAGTCATTGGTAAACCAGGAAAATCATAACTATGATTAAAAGTATTAAATATCGGAAACTGCAGCTACAATCACAGCCAATTAAAGCAGATTTATATCTCCAGCTTATTCCATCTGTTCGTTCAGCACTCCCCCTGCTTCCACACAGGATTCAGAACCTTTGTCAATGTCTGAAAATACATAAATTGTCAGCAAATGCGTAGTACCTAATAAAACCTTGGTAACCAACACATTGCCCGACGGCACTTCGCGACAAGTCCATCTTTTTGGACCCATTAACAAGTGGTTTTTGTCCACGGACAGCCCTGGCCCAATTGGCAGTATTGAGGGAAATATGCCACTGCCTACCACTCCACGTCCTGTTCAGGCGAGCGTTAGGAATGCGCCTATTCAACGAGAACTTAACAACATTTCCGTATTGGCGCAAAGGCATGTAAATCCGATGGTTTTCCCACAAAGACTAGAAAGTCCAAGTGTCACAGCACAGAAGATTATAGGCCCGTCTTCATTTGCAACTCGCGAATACAGAATGCCAGTTGCATTATCTACAGGCAGTTCTATACCTATTCAAAGATCTGAAAATGCAACTGCAACGACACAAATACAAGAAATGCCTCCTATGGCCATATGGACTATGCCCGAAGTTAATATGGGCACATTTTACGAGCATAGCAAGGACATAGAAGTTCTAAAGGAGTTCCACAATTCACCCACAGCATTTGTCGGTGAGTGGAATACCCATGAGGCAATTGCTAAAGCTTTGCCATCTAATAATAACAGGCAGATTTATGAGAATACAACCCAGAGTCATTAGGCCCTTTTACAAACGGGCACAGATCCATCATCAAATACTTCTTGCGCAGGAAGGGAGTGTTTGACCTACCCTTTGCGAAGTGGGTCAAAATGGAAGAGATCCACCCCACGAATTCGAGTCCCTCCATGAACAAAGGGTTCTTAAGGACATTATTCCAAAACATACCTGCCTTGAAAAACATCACAAGTGAGGATATTATGCATGTGGTATTACCAAAGGCGGACAGTTCTACAAACTGAGTAGTGGTTGAATTTGCATCACCAGCCATCACAGCCCTTATAAGTTCATGCTATTTGGACCGGAGGAATTTTGGGTATGCACGAACAGTATGTCGGAAGCAGACTATCACCCTACCCGGTTGTGAAGAACTACAAAAAGAAATGGGAAATAGGCATCCATCAGCCCCTTCCACAGTACAATCCAGCCTTGTGACAACATTGAGCAATATAAGACCTCAGCCCCATGGAATGAAGGTTTATCGACCAATGGATTCCCAACCTGCTTGGTCATGGTAATTTGGGACAAGCTCAAGGAAAGAAAACCATGGAAATTGATCTTGTGGAACACAGACGGAAATCACTTGTTCATGAATAACCCAATTGGACTGTCCTCCTTAATATCTTGTGATGTATTTTTGTTGCAAGAGATGTGGTCTGTTCATGAAATGTATGTTGATGGTTAGGTCATCATTTGTAATCCTGCCAAACAAGGTCAGAAAGGCCACCCAAAGGAGGTGGGGTCTTGCAGTTGGTGCTGGGAGCGCCCTTGCTTTACGGCCACTTACATTTGGAGGAAATCATCCCAATATACTGCCTGTTGTATTAAGCGATCCATTTGACTCCTCACTTTCAATGTTAATCATTAACCTATATGACCCTCCCAGTAGAGTGGTTTCTATTAACATCCAGAGTAGAGTTGAGGATTTGTTATTGCAATGAGGATTTGTTATTGCAATGGTTAAATCAGTATCCAGTAGGCAAAGTGGTAGTGCCAGGTTTGCTCCCTACTAAGCAAAAAAAAAAAAGCTAGTGACTAGGGGAGATGTATGGATTTATTTGACCTGCACTACTTAAACGCCCAAGGGAAAGAGGGGAAAAGTTTGGATATTACTTGGATAAATGAACAAGCTCATTCATGTTCGTATTATGTGCTTGTTAATAGTTCTGTGCTACCTTTATGTAGTGCCATTATTTGTAACCAAACTAAACTGAGCGACCATTTTTGTGTTGGGGCCCTAGGTTTGGAACTGTCCTGGCTAAGCTCTGTTAATTGCTTATTTTTTAATGCAAGGTCACAGGATGTGTTTTGAGGTGAAGCTTGCACCTCCTTTGTTGTATGATCAGGGGTTATCCTGGATAGCTCACTGTTGGTTCACTTTTTCAGAAATAGATTTTCCACACCGTTTTTCATTTGGTGAGAAATGCAAATTTTTAAATCAAAGTGTTTGTTGTGAGGGCTCATGGTCCCAGTTAAGGTCAGTCGGACAACAGACCGAGGACGCATTGACGCTACAAGACTTCGATTACAGGGCCCATTGAGGTGCCCAGCTGTCACCCACAGGACTGACCGTGAACATTTCAGGACCCCATACGGGGCAACCATCCATTACTACTAGCCTTGATAAAGACCCACGAGGTCGAAACACGTGTCGTCTGACCTTAACGGGTACCATGAGCCTACACAACAAACAATTTGATGATTAAAAAATGTGCACTTTATCACCAAATGAAAAACGGTGTGGAAAATCCATTTTTGAAAAAGTAAACAAACGAGGAATCCAGGATAACCCCTGATCATAAACTGAGCGACCATCTGCAATTGACCTGGTAGACACGGAAATAAACAAATGAATTCCAACATTTTGAATCAACCATAGTGGAAATCGGATAATGTGGACAAACAACATAAATCATCTTAACTAATTTTGAACCTCAAAAAATGCTACACTGGAATATTGCTTTTGCCAGCACAAGAAGAACCTGATACATCTAGCTGCACACTTAGATCTATGTCATAAAGGCGACCACTAGAACCTTATAGGTAGGGCTCCATTTGATTTGTCGAATCTGCAGAGGAGATTATTTTGCAACACCAAAGAAGCTATTCTGAGGGGAAACGTATCTAGTGAAGAACGGGCCACACTAATCATCTCAGCCAGCATCAAATATAAAAATTGGTGGAAACCCACCGTCATTTTTTGAATAATGAGAATTGGAAATGGTTATTCCGATTGGCCAGATCAAATGATAACAACAAACTCAGGTTTCTTTATAGGACTAAACTTGTAGACAACTACAACTCATCTCGGGAATTAAATCCTATATCCGGAGAGTTGGATTTCTCGGATTAATACACTTTACTTCGATACTAATACAAAGCAATCAATTATTTACCCACGAATCCCAGAATATGCTCTGGTTTTACTCAAGATGATAGGGGCAACACGATAAAGAACTTCAAAATCTTCTAGGGCACCAGGCCCAGATGATATTGCGAAGGTAGTATTGAAGGCGAGGCTCACCATCAATTTGGGCAGAATTTTTTGGCTTTATGGTACATGAAATTATGGGTACTGGAGATATTACCTCGAGCTGGTTGCAATCGATATTGGTTCCACTCTAGAAGAAAGGTGGAGCCCATGATCCAGATTGCTCGCAATATTGGATACTTGTTCCGAAGTATTTGCAAATGTATTACTAAAACAGAACAGTGGTGGAGGAAACTGAATTATTTCCCTTATTTCAAACAGGGTTTCATAAAATGTTTAATACTACACATAACATCTGTATGCCTCATTGTCTTGCTGCTCAAATGGCAACCAGCAAACGAAACATTTATACATCGTTCATTGACCCAACTAAAGCCTTTTGCGCACAATGCTATGGGACAAGATCCAGAGATGGGTCTTCCGGAACTACTATACTACATCAGAGGCCTCTACAGCAATAGTGTCCATACGCTTAAATCAAGAAGGTAAATTATCCAAGCAAACAAAGACAAATCTGTGATTCAAGCAGGGATGCATTCTCGCATCCCTCTTATTTAATGTATACATCTCAGATATGGGCGAGGTGTTGAATAAGACTCCCCCCCACCCCCTCGTTTAGATGGTGTCCTTATACCATTGCTCAATTACACGGATGACCGTTCTTATGGACTAATCATTTAACCAAAAATACTTCTAAGACAAAGATCATGGGGGTGGGGAGGTGTTGGTACCAAGCGCACCCCGATACATATTTGGTGGTTGAACCAGAACCCTGGAGTTAGTGGCAACATATGACCACTTGGAATTTCCCTTCATTTCCTTTCCCTGTCAACTCGTATATGGCAATTATCTCTCGCAAAAGATAATTAAGAAGTGGCTTTACCAAGGGTGGAAGCAATGTAGAAGGGCAATTTAAGACCTATCAGTCAGAATTATACCTGGTTTAATGTATGGCTTGGAAGGAGCCCTTAAACTGTTTTTTGCTGGAACTTGCCCCCTTAGCGATTGCCTGCAATTCGCCCCAACTATTCGGACCGCTGCTGGCACGGCTGTGGACAGTTGGGAGACTTAGCCCACAAGTGGTGGCACTGCCCAGTCATACAGACCTACTGGCAAGAGATTTGGTCCAAATCTAAGGAGATCACCGCCACCCTGCTCCCTATGTGTCCACTGACGCTCCTTCTCGGTGACCCCCCGTAAGATGGCACGCTACCAAAGACGTGCCCCAAGGCAGACCCGATATCTGATCTTCTGATGACCGCACAAATCACTTGTGCATGCTTTTGGAAGGTAACAGAGGGCCCGTGCACTTTTTATTGGTGGGTATAAGTCTGAAGATCATAGGAACGGAAAAGAGGTCTGCGCTCCTTGCAAGCCGAGTCTGAAGTTCTCTCAGACCAGAGGTCCTTTTCTGGAGTACATTGCTGAGAGGGAGCATATGTTCTTCCGGCCACTGTTATTGAAACATCTAGGTTTGCAGTAATCACACTGGTGTTAAATGTGAGACCTGCCGAGAACTTAAGGGAATGCCATTGTTCTTAGTCGTGTGATTTATTATTACATTTATATAATGTGGGTTTTTTGGGGTGGGGATTAGTTGATTGATATTCTCACAAAATGAAATGTCGATGTTCACTATATCTTTGATCTGTCTATGCTATACCTTGTAAGTCTCATCGAGATTTCAATAAAAATACATGTTGCAACAAAACAAAAACCAAAAAACACAAGAGTGCAGACAACTGGTTTCGTTGTTCGGGGAGAGGTTGCCAGTAATTGCAGATTGAAGAGTCAGAATGGTGCCCACTGACTGCCTTAATTTGATTACTTTCAAGGGCAGCATTGGCAAGCAATTGAACCGCAGTGGTACGGATACAATGATTGGTACAGATGGAGATTGGCTTGCTGAGAAAAAGTTTGAAGAGAGCCACCAACAAGGGGTTTGGTACTATACGAGACAGAGGAAGTTAGAAGGTTACAAAAGGGAATTTCGAGGGGATGCACACAAAATACAAGGGGCGGTGGAAGGCAATTGTGACATGTACAGTTCCAATGAATTGATGGGACAAAAAGGTGTAGCGTACATTGCACCGCGGAAAAGAGTGCAGCAGCGTTCAGTTAAGCTGGAATGGTTTTTGGTGGGCTCGTTGAAGGATAGTGAGGCAAACTTTTAGCTATGATCATCAGTTCCGATGGTGAACGCATATTGTGACAAGATGCGGAGTCTCACACTGCGAGCAAAATGGAATTACACATCCAACTACATTTTGCACTGCAAAGTAACAGGATCCGCACAATTGAAAACTGGAGAGGAGCATAGGATTTGGAAATATGCGTTAGATATGTGTGGCTTATGTGCTGTAGTGTCCAGTCCATATCTGCAAGATTGCTTAATTATGGAAGTGAAATGTAATTAACGGGATGTAATTCTTCGCTGTGCAAGAGATTAAATGATGCACTGAAAGACGCAGATGTAAGATAGTGGTTCAGTCCAGCTCAAGGGTAATTATAATTTCTTTTTATAATGCAGTTTCTAAGGGCAAGACAGGGATTCGAACCTGTGTTGCTATGCGTTGTCTTGCTTCCAAGACAAGCGCGTTGTCGCGATGCAACCCTTCCCGTCCGTAACCAAGGTTTGTGGATGATTTGGAATGCCATTAGTGCTGCACACTTCAGCAAACTAATGACCAATAAGTGTGCACAATTCATTAGTTGGCAGTGATTCAAATTGCCACATGATTTTTGTCTCAATGCCTAAAAACTTCCACTGACATTTAGTGCAATTTTTAGTTGTTTCAGCATCTTTTTGTAGGGCAATAGCATTCAGTGATTTAGGCTGCAATGTCGTTTTACTAGTGGATCGCCATCTGCTGGGCGAAAAGTAGAAGGCAATTCTGAATCTCTTTCAAGCCATTCAGAAAGAGGATGTGCCAAGTAGATTAAAGCACACCGGACTGGGAACCCCATCAGATATTAGATCGGACTTCTGATTAGGCATGCTGGAGCCGGGAAGACGAGACCCTCCCCACACCCATTAGAACAGAGGAAGGTACTGATGTTGGAGGGGGACACCGGGATGGAATACGCCACATGATGGTAAGTGGATTTACTGAGACCTGGGTTTTCCGAAACATTTATGTGACCAGAGAACTGCATCAGCCACACAGTAATGGCGGAAAGCAGAGCAAACCAGAACGTGTACTACAGGGCAGAGGTCAATTTTTTATCTATTGTGATATTAGTCAGAATCTCACTTTTTACACACATACAAAAGAATACTTAAAACAAATACAAAATATAAAAAAAATCAGTTTCAAAATTAGAAACAAATCAGTAAAAAAGAAATATAGTCATCAGCTTTACGACGCATAACAGGCATTCCCATTAGTTGTTCTCAGATAATAAATTCATATCCCTCAAGAAACAAATTAGTTTATAAGTAAGAAAAGATTCTTGACCTTGCATGAGTCTTTCCCAGAACAAGGTGGAATTGAGTAATTGCGGGTTCTGTACAAATCTTTGAAACCTTTTCTGCCTCAATGTCCATGTTACCACACTCGGATAACAAATTAGTTTGTTTAACACCCTCTTCACATTTATCACAGATATTACACGGATACACAGTTGGATATCTGATATGCGTTAGTTTTAAAGTTAGAACCAAATTTAATCTGAATCTTATGAAATCTGACATTCTCCGATTTGAGGATTTTTTGAGATAGGCCGGCAGAGATCGAATCAGCTTATCAATTTTTTTGTCCAAGAAGCCAATAATTTGGCCTCTCTCATTTTTGCGATAGTTCTAATCCAATCCATACGGGTTAGATGTTGACCATTAAAGGATTCTGGATTAGAATATCTATGGTAGTAACAGCGGCTACCAATATTTTTATACAAACAGAGCTTAGTCTATTTAAAAATATATTGTCTCTCTTTTCCAACTGAAATGCTGCTGCCACATACATAGTCGCTTTTTGAGGACACAAAATTAGTCTATATAGACTTAGCCATTTCCATTCCATTAAGGACGTCAGGGAAGCAAGGCCTAGCTCATATCTAAGACTTAACATTGGTATACAGTAATACCCTTTTCCATAGCTGAGACTCTATTTTTTCCCAATTAAGTTCAAAGGACTGTGGATAGCACTCTAGACCATAACTAATGGAAGGACGTACCTTTGCCTCATAGAATTTTATCAGTGGAATTAGCGCGAATTTACAGTATTTACTATAGACTTATTTCATTTGCGCTCCTAATTTGCTTTGTTTGGGTTCTATTGTAATTAAGAGACGAGACATAGATGGGTAAGATGGAATGTTTAAAGATTATGATCTTAGACGTAGCTGGATTTATAGACAAGTCATTCAGACTAGCGTATTCAGATAATGCTGTCATAAGCCTCTGCAGCCCTTTTTGAGTGTGATCCATAACCACTATGTCGTCTGCATAGGCCAGCCACGCTATTTGACCTCCCCCAAAGCTAGGTGCCACCAATCCTTTCTCTCCAACAGCCAGCAGGTCTGCCATAAATAGTATGAACAGAAAAGGAGCCAAAAGACACCCCTGACAAACCCCCATCTCTGTTTTAATATTCTTTGATAAGAGACCAGAATTTGTTAGTCTAACTCTGATAACAGAGTCTTCATGAAGATGTATAAGAATATTAAGGAGGCCATCCGGTAAACCCCAATTTTTTGTTTAAGCCGTAGCCTCTTTCTATTGATGAGGTCCACTCAAGCAGCAAAGAGTGGAATACCAGTTTTAACAAAGGACAATAAAGAAATACATGTGAGGATGAGTATATTCAAAGTAGTTGATAATGCTCTCCGAAAACCTGTTTGTTGCTTGGGGATTATTTCATTTGCAGATGCCAAATTCTCTAGTTCTGCCAGGACCAAACCACTGAAAATCTTACCATCTGCATCCAAAAGGGAAATTGGCCTATAATTAATCGACAAAGACAAATCTCCCTTTTTATAAAACGGAACAATAATAGCCTGTTTCCATGTATCCGGAGTTGTTTTTGTATCCATAATGTTATCAAACAAAATTTTCAGTAGGTAGGCACATAGAGATGAATTATTCTTCAAAACTGAGTCTGATAGACCATTCGGCCCTGGTTCCCTTGAGTTAGAGGATTTCTTTATCAGACGGGTGATGTCTTCTACATTAAATTTAAGAGTCCATATAGAATCTTGCTGATAATGATAGGACTTGGAGACAATCTGAGCATATACCTTTGTAAAATGGGCCACCCAAGCGTCTTCTACAAATGACTCTAAGGCAAAGTTCCTGCAAAATTCTGCATGATTAACAAGTAACCAAATGTTTTGAGAGGAAATAGCATTCAACATTTCTTCCCCTTGTTTTTGCAGGAGCATATATCTATAGCTTCTAACCCAGTTCTTATATTTGTTTTGTAGGTGTTTAATTTGGCTTTGGCATTTTGTACTGTTTTTTTAATTTATTTTTTTCAACCCTTAGCTGTTTCTTTTTACCCAGGATCTGATTATCATAACCATATTTGTGCCTTTTATTTGGTTTAACCTTTCCAAAGTTTGGTAGATTCAGGGACCATATAAAGCCAATATAATTACTGGGTATGCATTGATTTCTCAGATCTTTAGCTGATGTTCTGTCAATAGCTTTCTCTAGATTGTCATTTAAAGTTTTGCCCCCTTTTTCTAACTTTACCACACGATTACCACCTAGATTTGTCTCCAGGGATTGTGAATAGTACAGGTCTGAAGATCTCACATCCATTTTTATACTAAAATCTAACATAGCATGATCGCTCTCTGAAGTATGGGTAAGCTTTAGGGAAACACATACCAGAAACAAAAACGTAGTCAATAGTAGAAAAAGAGCCACCTCTCTTCCAAGATGGAACGGAGGGAATAGCCCCCCTCACATTCCCATTCAACATGATTAGATGCCAGTCCAACATAAAATCTACCCACAACTTTCCATTCATGAGCTTCTTTTTTGAAGAAAGCGATATTTAGACATTGCGAGTTAAAATCGCCCAATATCACCAATTCATCTCTTGGAAATTTTGTTAAGACCATACTCTGTAAATCAGAAAGCTGCTGTAAGAAGAGGCCTAGAGCAGACCCCACAGGATTCCAATATACTGAAATTATGATCCAAATGGATAGTATTGAGATTTCTTTGGTCCGGACTCTAACCACCAATATGCCCTGATATTTATTTGATAACAAAGTACAATCCTTAAAACACTCTTTGTTACATGCTAACAGCAAACCTCCACTTGGACGTCCAACCCCCTTGTGTTCAGCAATTTGTTGGCAGACAAAGAAACCTGCACTCGCCACCTCTTCAATTAGCCAGGTTTCTTGTAGGGAAATTAATCCAAAGTTCTTAAAAATAAAATCTCTTTGATTGTCTCCAACAAAAGAATTGTATCCTCTGGAATTCCAAAAAAGTCATCTAACTAGAGCCTTTGTTCAGGCATGCCCATCTTCTGGAAAACTTGTGCTAAGATTTCCAGTACCATATCCCAAAGAATTCCAGATCCCCACCTCATTGAATGTCCCCTTTCAGAGACCATATTTGCGGCGGCACTGAAATTAGTTCTTGATACAGCATAGCCTCTTTCTTCCCAATCCCCCTTTTACTCGAACATAAACTCAGACGCTAATCTTGATTTCAACTGAATTTCCATTACTGTCGTGTATGGATAATTTGGGAAACTTACTCGAACAATATCACTGGAGGTAAGGAATTTCAATAAATTCATTGATTTCATCTCCTCCAAGATGACAGGGCCATTTATGGGACTCCTTGATTTATTGTCATTTGTCTTAGAGAGGAAGATTCTCTGTAAGGGGAGATTAGTTACAGATATTTTCCAACTCGGACCAGAGAATTCATTACATTTCAAAAAAGGGAGCCTTGTACCCCTAGGATTCATTTGAAATACTTGGTTTACCGAGAGTGTGTCCCAACAATTCCCTTGCCTCTTCCTCCAAAGCTCCTTTTTTTGTGAGTCCTTTTGGACAACTGGAATATTCATTCCCATCGTATTTTCATGGGCATCAGATTTTACCTTCTTCTTTATCTGCTTCAAAAAGATTGGCGCAGTTTTTAAAGAGGACATGGTTGTATTCACTTAGTTTTTGAAGAAGAAATATCGGGGCAATTTTCTTTGGAGGTGCCAGGAAATCTGTCCGACTACTCACTGGAACCTTACTAATAGGCAGGGGAGCCTTGTCCAAAGTCTTATTTGGCACCAACTCCACCACTTTTAGTTTTTGGCTGAGCCTTGGTTCGGGCCTTTTCGACTGGGCTTCACTCCAATAGGCAGAGTCAGTTTTTTCAAAGATTTAGCAGGATGCTTTATTTAGGTATACAAGGATCAGACTCCCTTTGGTTTACACTCAGGTTTTTTTCCCTTTTGTGCTTCTTCAATTTTCTTTTAGATTTTTAATTCAACTTCTTAGAAGTTTTGGGTGAAAGGCCCTTATTACCGGACTGTTCTTCAGCCAGATTCGCTTGTTGAGACTAATTTACCATAGGTACAAACACATCTTCAGCCAATTGTGCCAAGCGCATAAATTCTTCCATCGTGGAGGCCAACAAAGGTGTATCATCCCAATCATCTACCATCACATGATCATCTAGATTCATGGGATCAATAGATTCTTTTCTGTTTTGTTGGCCCTGTTCCCAAGATTCTTTTAAAAGAGGCGGGATCTGTTTAGATTCAGCTGCGTATGAGCATAAGGTTTCCATTTTGCTTTGTTGAACTTCCAGAAAAGACTGCCACAAATTTCTTGAGACAATTCTCTCCTCATTTGTAATTGTTTTTAGCGCCACCATATTTGAATCCAAAGACTCCATATCCTTTGACAGCTCCATCAAAAATCCCGAGTGCATTTCCACTTTCGATTTAATGCTTTCAAAAACCTTGACCAGCGAGGTTAGCACAAAATTCAGAGCTATGATGGTCGGAGGCCTCAAATCTCCCTCTACTTCTGGTGGCGATGTTGCACTCTCATTTTGATATTCAAAAGCTTTAGTAATTGTATTGCATTTTAATGGAGCAGTATTCATAGATGCATACCAGTTATCATAGATTGGATTCTGCTCCATTGACGAGTCCGAATTTTGCAATTGTAAAGAGACAGCCGAAGAGAGTGCATTGATCACAATTTGGTTGTCAGAATTATGTAAAGCTTGATTTGGTTGCGGAAGTTGAGCCATAGTTGTCGGATCGTTGACTTTTGTTTTAGCCTCCGTTGGTCTAGAGAAATGATCTTCAATGGCATTTTTCATTGTAGCGGCCGTAACCGTGCAGTTTAGATTGGAAATTAGAGTAGCTTGTACTAAGGTGCTTAAATGAGAAGCATGAGGTAAATCCACTTCTTTGACTAAATTAATAGCCAATAGTCCCGAGCCAGTAGGTACTTCCAAATCTTGTACGAAGGTGCTCATTGGCGGAAGAAAGGTAGCAGCCCCCACTTTGGAATAGGAGAATGGGAGATTCGTTGCTACATTTCGCCGTGCCACAGGAGTAGATTTTGCTGGTGGTTCTTGAAACAGTTGTATATCCGCCGTTAAACCACTTCGTAAATTATATGTAGTTGACTTTCTTTTCTTGCCACCACTGATCAGCTTTTGTATATTCTGCACTTAGTGATTTACACTTACAGATTCCAGCACTTACAGGTTCCAGCTGAGTCAAAGGTCTCTAGACCCGCAGTCCTCAGTCTGGTCCTATATGAGTGACAAAACAGAAGCTCCAAACGCAGCGTAGCCCTTTTCTCCACGTAGGGCTTATCGCTGCTAGGGTCACGTGGGCAGCCTTAAATTAGCTGCTTTCCCCCAGTGGGCGTGGCCAACAGAGTCAAGCCCCTTCAGGGAACAAATACAGCTGGAGGGAAACGAAATGCAAGCAGTCCTCTGTTTCAGTTCCTCATTTATCACAGGCTCCCGAGCAGCATGAAAAGTTTGTTTCCTGGAGTATAGCTGTCTCAGGCACTACAGCAAAAACAGCAGCTCCAAACGCAGCATAGCCCTTTTCTCCACATAAGGCAGAGGTCAATTGGAACGCAGGCTTAGATTACCAGTTTCAGCCCCAATGACCCGATGGCTGTCAAAGGATTCCAGGTGCCATTTAAAAAGAAATAAGAGTAACTCCTGCAGCATGTGCCTGGGTAGAGACCGGCACCGTAAAGGCCCGGAAAAAACTGTGAAGCAGTAACCAACTAATGCAACAATGCACGTGGAATAAGTGGGTCGAATCAATGTTATGGTTTTTTTATGTCATTCATTATTGAAACAAAGTTGACAAATTACAGCATTTACAAAGGACAGCCAAAACGTGTTTCGACTGAAAAACTGGGATTTTTGTTAAAGCGGGACAGGTGGCTAAGAAGATCCACCAGAAGGGTAGATCAGCCCTGAAGGGACTTGAGCAAAGACTTAAGTTTAGAGACCGAACTGCAACAGTACTAGCAACATCAAGCAGTAAGCAGTTGTCGAAAATCGACACGCAAACCACGCAACATGAAGAGGAAGTAAGCTCTATTTTCATGTATTCAAAGGATTGTTAACAAAAAAAAATGAAGATATGTTGCGGAATTTCGGCGGTTCTAAAAAGGGTTCAATCATCATAGCACTGCAGCGTCGGGCAGATGCAAAGCAAGTCTTCGGCTTCATGGTATTCTGCAGCCAATGGAATCCCATAGAGCCGAAAGGCTCGCTTTGCACGTGCCCATCGGTGCCATGCTACAAATACTCCTATGATTGAACCCTTTTTACTGGGATTCAGTATTCGCATTACTTGAAATCAGGCAGCCAAAACTCAGGAGATGGGAGATAAAGGGGACCTGAGGAGAAGACGTGCACTGGGGACCAAAGGACACAAGAACCCATATGACACCCAGACGGACTCGTGCTGGGGCCCAATCATTTCCCACAAACCTGCTCATGACAACCTGAAGACTAAGAGCTCTTTCTTGTGGAAGAAAAAAGGTTTGTCTGGTGCAGAATGAGCTCCCTCTAAAGATCCGATCTTGGGATGGACCAGAAGAGATTTCTGCCAATTTCATCACGATTCCGGAGGGGCCCTGTAAACTCTTTGAGGAGACAAGATTGTATTCCCTCCCTACCACCCCCTTTGCAGTCTTCTTTTACCAACCAAGTGTCTAATTTCAGGAATATCCGGATAACCTGCAGAGGCTCTTGAGGAAAGTCAAACCAGCAAGTCATATCAACTCCTGGTTCACCGAAGACCTCCAGGCTTTGCGCAATAAAAAATAAAAGACAGGCGGAAACCATCTGGAAAAAATCCCCATCAGCCACACCCAAATCCTCATTCAAGAGAATACAAGCAGGTTATTACTAATGCCAAAGAAAACTCTTACAACAAAAGAATAGCTTATGTCAATTCCAATTCCCAGGAACTATTTAAAATCCTCAGGGAGCTAGAATCACCCTCATCCCCCCGCCACCATCTCCAAAGATGAAAATTGGTGCATCTCACAGCACCAATTCTCATCTTTGGAGATGGTGGGGGGGATAAGGAGCCCGTTTGGGGTGCAAGAGGACTGCACTCCGTTGAAACGTAGATTTCTCAATTGGACACCTTGAAGAAAATCCAATCTATAACCTTAACAAGGAACCAGTGGGTACATTAACTTTTTTTATTAGATTACAGCAACAGTCTGTATCCATGAGTCTCCAGGAATGGCATTTAGAAGCTACAAACTTTACACTGGCACCCTGTCCAACAACAAGGTATAGATAGTTTTCCTCGCAGAGTTTGCTAATTAAAATTATTGATTAGCAAACAAACCCATTGGATTAGCAATGTTGTACTAATATTTGTAATGTCACTAAAAGTTATTTGAGACATTAGCGAGATGAGTCAGGCCTCGCAAATTCTTTACAATTCTGCTAGACTAGCAGGTTGAGTAACTTAGTTTACCTACTCAACCTAAGAGAAATGCACTCCACTGATGGCAACAGGTGACAAAAAGTGTAAATGTGCTTTTAGTAAAATGAGGCATGTCACCAGAGGCCAACCATTCTGCAAAGGAAATGTTAACTAAAAGTTTCAAATATCCCCTGCAAATAGTACTCACCGTTCATAAAATCTACTCGTCTTTGTGAGACCTGGATGAGTGTCTGTAAAATGTAAAAGGATAGCTGCATGAATGGACACAAATAAAGCGAGATCATGAAGAAAAGGCTCTGAAAACAGTTCAGCCAGCTCACTCCTGCAGATGCTAAAATATAATTCAATCATAATCATAGGACAAAGTGAGATTTGGAGGCTAACTACTTTGTATGGTATTGCAGTAGACCTGTAAATGTACAGACTGGATGAGACTATTGATCACTACTTGGCATAAACCTCCAGTTAGCTCTGTGTATTCATTATGTAAGAGAAAAGAAAGTAAGAGACAAAGCAGAGTGGATGGATTAGCAGATATGGAACTGGGTGCACTAAGTGGAATATGTAGTTGCAGCCATCTCACTTTCAAGGTAGCCAGTATAAAAGCAACAGGGTGATAAAATAGAATGCCAAGTAGTATGGGATCCGCTCATGGGTTGAGCACCAGCTGCAAACAACCAGCAGGTCAGAGAACTAGGTTTGCCATCAAAAGCATTTGGCCATGTGATCATGTACATTTTCAAAAGTGCTGATTCGTCAATGTGACACTTCTTCCCAAACAAAATGAAATATAGTTGACACAGATTTAGATGAACCAAATGTTACTACAAAACATGGAGACAATGTGGTGTATTACAGTAGCAATACTGACATTATGCATTATATAACACTTACATTTTAGGAATGGAATTGCATGACAGTCTTTAACAAAATAAAGTTCACATATACTGGTCTTTACCAGAAAGAATATATATATTTATATTAAGCTAAGTATCATCCGAAACTTCTGGTTTGAGATTCTTTGAAAGAAATACAAATCTTGCTTAGCACTCCCACAAAGGCCCATTAAACTTTGTGGAGGAGACGATTACTGCTGCACTCTTTCCATTAGCCTCTTTGAAAATTAATAAGCAAACCTACAGGATTGCACAGCAAATTCCCATGTGACACTGCTTATTTTACACCTTGCAGCAATGTAAGATTTTGTGTCTCTCCTGCAGAACATTCTGTCAAATACGCCAACAGGATTACGAATGGTATTTATTTAATATGTATACAGCCAATTAAGGCTTTACATATAAAAGAACGTTACACAATTCAAGGTCATAAAAACATCATAACACAGATAAAAGTACAAAATATAAAAAGAAAAATTAAAACCAGATACCATCAGATAATTCTGTTAAAACAGGATTACGCTTATCAAAGGGCCTCCGTTCAGTATCCAAAAGCAATAACCCAAACAACGCAAGTACTTTTTTGGGCCAACAACCTATTTAGTCACATCATTAAGGTCCTCCCTAGCTCACATTCAAACAATTACCTGGTTGGGCGATAATTAAATGCAAATTAACTGCATCCTGCTAAAGAAATGTGTCACGTTTTGGTTCTTAATGTCTTTACCGATTACCCCCCCTTTGCACCTCCGCTCACAGTCATGCTGTATGCACATTGCGAGCAACAAATAAATGAATTAGCAATGTGTGTTCATATAAAAGTCACAAAGTTTGAAAAAGCCAGGTGGACTACACCTATTCTATGTTAAGAGTTTCTTTCAAGTATTGCAGTAGTTAGTCTAGTATTTACCATACTCAAGGCTTTTGCAAAAGTAGCATAAACCTACATAAAACACTATGACCACTCTTTTACATGAGACTTATGAGAGCATATTCTGAAGTTCCAAATCAAAATTAACATTTCCTTCCCCACACCCTTAGCAACATATTACCACACCAACATACGTAGGTTCCCTTAGATAGTTAGATAGCAAAGTCCAGGTACCATTGTCATTTGACCTGTAAGTTAACATGTGCGATCCAAATTCATTAAGTGACTTTGTTCCCACTGTAGGAAACCAGTATGGGGAAACCCCTTTGTGTTACGTGTGTCGGTTCCAAAACCTTTCTATACAAATTTTGATTAATCACAAAATACTAGTAATTTAGACCAGGTAATTTTCTCAACTAATACACGCTTGTAATATTACCTAACCCGCCACCAAACCAAGGCCAGAGTCCGGCTATTTGCTACCCTTTTGTAAAAAGTTCCAATAATAAAAATACAAATATTATAGAAACTTAAACGTTAAAAGAACTTAAGCATTTGTTGATGCAAGGGCCTGCAGGAGCTTAAAACATTAAATAAAACGCTATTTGTAGTGTGACTCTTGCAAATATACTGCATTCAGAATCAAGGAGAGAAGCAGGGGCACGGAAAGGTAATGGGGCGGAATAAACAAAACAAATAAAGGGTAAAGCGCTTATTTGTAGCGGACCTAAAGCCGCTTTACATATTGGATCAGAGGAAGGCCTGAGGGTTAGTTTGGCTGGATCAGAGGAAGGCCTGAGGGTTAGTTCGGCTGAACTGCAGAAAGGAAAGGTACGTTGACACACAGCTCTAACATGTTTTAGGTCTCACCACATCTGAACGCAATAATCAATAAAGGAGCTTCCATTACTTAACCCATATTAAAATCATATGACCATATAAAAAGTTCATGCTCGTTAAAAGGAAAGTTTTCAAGTCAAAATTCGGCTTTAAACTGCCAAGTGTCATTAACTAGCACAAGACTCACCACCACCGGTTATATTTCACATGTACTACCCCATGGAAGTTGACTTTCTCCTTAATTCCTTCTTCTCCTGGCCCGCTAATCAATATATGCTAGAAAAGGCTTTGTAACAGATGCTGAATCGTGACTTGGGTACTGCAATTGAAGGCAAATACATGCTATGAAAGCTGACAGGTGGTGGTTGGGCGTAATGCTGTAATGCTCTGATTACTTACCAGTAATCTTCATTGCTCATAGTCCTACTCTTCCTCTTCACAGTACTTGCCTCATGAGGCCCCCGTCTCTGACACAGGGCCTTCTTTAATTTCTTTGAATCCCTATAACTCCTCCCCCATTACCACGTCAGTCAGTTTCATATTACCAAGCCTGAGCATGGGACCTTCCCCGCAGGGAGGGGGGAGTAGGGTCGTCAGTACTGTGACGAGGAAGAGTAGGACTAGGAGTAATGTAGAGTACCAGTAAGTAATCAGAGCATTACCTCCACGTCCACTCTTCCTCGTTCCAGTATTTACCTCACGAGGCATACCATAGCAGCAACGCGGAAATGTTCCCAATGAGACACAGCCAAAAACGGCAGAAAGCACACACCATTAATAACTCCAAAAATCACATCCCCACTGACAAAACCCTAACCCCGAAGCAACCCTGCCACAAGTGGGAGACACTCAACCGATAGTGGTTGATGAAAGTGCTTTGATCAGCCCAGGTGGCAGCTCTACAAATCTCCTGTAGAGAATCCCTCCCTTGCATCAGCCCAGGAAGCTGCCAAACCCCTGGTGGACCGTCCCTGAACAGGGAGCCCAGCCGCCACATAGGCCATGGAGACAACAACCCTTATCCAACCACTGAGGCCTTATAGCGTGCACCAGTAGGGCCAAAAGTAACCAGTAGACTATCAGATTTGCATAAGAGTGCAGTCTACGCCAAATACTGCAA
The DNA here is from genome assembly GCF_040938575.1 of Ambystoma mexicanum. NCBI lineage: Eukaryota > Metazoa > Chordata > Amphibia > Caudata > Ambystomatidae > Ambystoma > Ambystoma mexicanum. The sequence continues at coordinate 1,216,782,864 of NC_090931.1, forward strand.
CACCACCCGCTGCACATCAATGGCATGCCATGCCACCTCCTCTGGCGTTTGTGGATCCTGAAAAAATGCAGAGAGAACTAAATCCTGAGAGGTGCGAAACCGAGACACAACTTTAGGAAGGAACTTCGGATCACACCTCAACACCACCGAGTCTGGCAGCACCCTCATGAAAGGGGGTGACACAATAGAGCCCCAATCTCCCCCAGCCTATGGGCAGAAGCGATTGCAATAAGAAAAACAGTCTTCAGCGTAAGATGTTTGATGTCAATCTCAGAAATTGGCTCAAAGGGAGGCCCCTGAAGGAATTGTAAAACAAGAGGGATGTCCCAAGCGGGGATAGAGGGGGAAAGACCCTTATAAGCACAAGGACGGGAAGAAGAAAAACCCCAGAACAACTTCCCCACCAACACCTCCCCATCAGAGTCCACCAAGAGGAATTGAATGGAAGCCCATTGAGAACATAGCGTGGAGAACGCCAAGCCTTTGTCAAAACCCTACTGGAGGAATTGGAGGATAGCAGGGAGACCAGCATGCAAGGGAGGATCTACTAGTATTCATCATCATTATAGACTCCACCACAGGACCCAAAAACCCCTGAGACATCAACCTAGACCGTGCAATAGCCACACTGCCCACTGAATCCGTCGGACTCCCAACCTCAGACCAACCATGAAAGAGACAAGGCCACTTCGGAACTAGCCAAGGTTCCCGGGACTGAAGCTCTAACAGAGAGGGGAACCATATCCAGCTGGGCCAGAACGAAGCCATCAACAACACAGTCACCCTGGACACTCTGATCCGCTGAACCACCCGGGGCAGAAGGGGGAAGAGGCAGAAAAGCATAGAGGAGACCCAGAGCCCACTGCACCGAGAGGGCGTACACCCCCTAAATCCTCCACGGCCTGAAACCGAGAGCAGAAGAAGGGAACCTTTGTCGAGGCTGGAGACGCAAACAGATCTAGAAAAAGGTCCCTAATCTGACACAGATCTCTGCAAAGATGCGGTCTGACAGAACCAGTTCTGCAGAGGAGGGAAACAGGCTGCTGAGAAGATCCACTTGAACATTGTCTATCCCCCTGACATGTGAGGCCACCAGATGGGATTCCCTCCCCACCCCCCGCCAAGAACCTATCTGAGCCGCCAGAGCATTCAAGGAGCAGCCAGAACCCATTGGCGGGTTGACATATTCCAAGGCTGTTGTATTGTCCGTCCGGACCAAAACCACCCGGCTTTCCAGAAACACCAGAGCCCGGAGAATGGCACACAACTCTCGCCAATTGGATGATCGGTGGCTCTCGTCCGGATCCCACAACCCTTGAGCTGACAGGACCCCCAATGTTGCCCTCCAACCCCTTCTGCTGGCGTCGGTAGTAAGATGAGTCACAGGGAGAAGGACCAGGGACACCCCTGCCCTTAGATTCGGAACCCCCAACCTCCACAGCAGGGAGTCCTGCAGCGCTGGGGACACCGGAATCAACGCCTCGTAAGCTTGCGAAGTTGGGCGCCAATGGGAGAGAAGATAAGACACCAGAGGACGTAAATGAAGACGGGCCCAAGGAACCAGAAACACGCAAGATGCCATGTGCCCCTGCAACTTGAGCAATAGGCGAGCCGCGACATACTGCCTCCTGAGAACCCTGCCCACAACAGCCAGCAAGCGTTGGACACTCTCCTGGGACAAGAACACCCTCCCCATCCATATGCAAATCTGTGCACCGATGAAAACTAGATCCTGAGAAGGCTCCAACTGAGACTTTTGCCAGTTCACCAGGAATCCCCAGTCCTGCAATGGCTGGCAGACCAATTGGAGAGGAGTCATGACAGTCTGCCGGCAGGACGCTTGATCAACCATTCGTCCAGGTGGGGAAGAATCTGAAAGCCCTGCAGGTGCAAATGCGCCACCAGCTTGGAGAACACTCTGGGGGCTGATCGCAACCCGAACGTGAGCACTCTGAACTGAAAAATGTCAGGATCCCACTGCAAAACGGAAGAACTTCATGTGCCAGGGGCGGAGAGCCAGCTGGTAATAAGCATCTTGGAGATCCAGAAATGCCATCCAATCCCCCCTGTACAACACTGGAAGAATGTTCTGCAAAGTCTCCATTTTGAAATGTTTCTTCCAGACAAAGCAGTTCAGGGCCTTGAGGTCCAGAATTGGTGATGCTTCCCTGAAGGTTTGGGGACCAGGAACACCCGCGAGTAGAAACCCTGAACCCAGACAGGGAGAGGAACGGGCATGATGGCCGCCTTCAATAATTCGGAGAGTGGTTTCCATAGTCAACCTCTTGGTCCGTGACCTGGGAACCAAAGTCCAAGCATGCAAACCTGGACAAGTGGGGACAGGAAAAATACTTGATAACCCCTCCGAACTGTGTCCAGAACCGAGGAATCGGAGCACCACCGTTCCCATACTGGAAAAAAACTGGCAGAGTCGCCTGCCTACCGGCATGTCCAAACCGTCAGGACTTGGTACGGGACCCTACTGCTCCCCGTCCCCCCCCCCTCTACGAAAAGAATGAGATGAGGACACAGGGAAAGACCTGCCGGTCACCGCACCAGCACAAGAGGAAGACTTCTTGGCCGTTGAAGCAGGCTTGCGTCGCAATTTGTCACCATGTTTGTCAGCCCTAAGCACTTTATCCTCAAGTGAATCCCCAACAAGTTTGGACACATCAAAAGGAAGTTTCAGGGCAGCTGCCTTCCGAGAGCCATCCGTTTTCCAATCCCACAGATGCACATGCCTCTGGGCAGACACACCAGCCCCCATGGCCATGGCCGAGCCACGCACCCCATCAAAAGCCAGATCGGACAAAGATTCAACCGGTCTCTGCATTTCAGATAGCAAAGGGGCACAATCAGAACCCCCGTTGACAGCCTTTCAATGTTCTGAACCCATTTAGCACTGTTTCAGCAGTGTAGGAACCGTAGATATGTGCCCTAAGGGCAAGATGTGCCCCCGCATGAACCTTCGTAAGGTTGGAATTAACCCTGCGGTCCACTGGGTCCCGGACAGCCGCCTCCTCAGCCGACAGAGGAGCGACCCACCAGGCTAGTGAGGATATCGTCAACTGCAACTGGACCAGACAGCAAAGTTTTGCCCCCTTTTACTGGGTAAAGTTTGGTCATAAAGCGGGGCATTGCAATCTTTTCTGGGTCACGCCATTCCCAAAGAATGTTATCCCAGATATCAGATGCCAAGGGTAACCCCATCCTAGGGGTATGCCTATACTGGCGAATAGGAGGGTCAGCTCCCTCCACCGGTACCAGGGGCTCTGAAAACCCCATGCAGTCTCCAACTTGAGCAAGCACCTCCTCCACTCCCTCCCTGTCCAGATATTTCCCTTCTTCATCAGCCGATGAGGAACAGGAAGAGGCCGAAGACTCAGTGCCAGAAGATGAAGAGGAAGACAGACGCTAGTGCTAGTGTCCATGCGCCTGGTCGGACTCCCTCCATGACTCTTAAGCAGCTTCTTTAACTCCTTTGTGGTCAGGGAAAAACGTTTTGCCTTTTTTCTTCTCCTGTACAATTCGGGTGAAGAGGAAGAAGACAGGACCAGATGCCTGCGCTTTGCAGAATGTTTACCCATGGCGAGTTTTCCCAAAAACAGCGACCAAAGGATGCCCGTTTCACCACTACAGTCCTCTCTACTATGATCCAAGGCTAGCCAAACAACAGAATGCTAACTTGCTGCTCCTACATTTAAAAAGAGGCCAGAAAAACATTAACCAATAGGTTGACAAACAAACAATCAATCCCCATGGTAACACTGCTCCGTACCACAAGAGGCGGAGCCCACCCGCCTCCGGATCAACGTCGGGAGGAATGATCAAAATGAGCCAGTAAGCAGCGCCCAGCTGCCTGGGAACGCTTGGCCACACCGGCAGGAGAATCAAGCCCCCAACTCCTTACCTCAACCCGGTCCGCCATCTGGAGATACAAGGATCCGGGCTGTGATGCCCTGCGCCGACCACAGTGCCGCAGAAAACCGGGCAAGGCAATCCTGCTCAACCGGGCCCCGCAGGGAGCCTGGGAGTACTGCCGTACCAGAGGGAGCCGAAAGCCCCGCCACACAGCCCCACCAGGGGGCCAGCAATCGTCAATCCCCGCCGCCCTGTGCCAGGAAAAAAAGTCTGCCCTGGCGGAGGCAGGAAAAATTCAAACTGAGTAACGTGGTTATGGGGGGGGGGGGCGTTATAGGGATTCAAAGAAATAAAAGAAGGTCCTGTGTCAGAGGCAGGGGCCTCATGAAGCAAGTACTGTAACGAGGAAGAGTGGACGTAGAGGTAATGGAACTTATCCCAATCCTGCTCAACCAGGCCGACTGAGCAGTGTTTGTTCGAGGCCTTCTATGAAGTTTAATTATTATGGCTGCTAAAAAAAACAAACATAACAATTCTGGGCATAAATATCAGTGTGCTCCCGTGCAAAAAGATAAAGTGCTTCATAGCTGTCCATTATTTCAGAGCTATGTTTCAAATTAGGAGAAACAAGCATAGGTTCAAACTAAAATAGTAACATTGAAAAACTGAAAAAGACTCCTACATCCCCAGTCAACATTGTCATCTTTTTTTTTTTAAAATGAATACATATTTTTAGTCAAAAGCAAAGCATTTGAAAACTGGGCGAGGGTGTGTGACGAGTCTTTCTACAACCTAAACTAACACTATCAAATTCTTTAGAAGCAAGCCTATATGGAACAAAACGACAAGTACTCACAAATTCATAAAGGGGTCAAAAATGGCACCTTCAAAGAAAATGTAACCATTTCACGCAGAACCACAGTTATTAGAAAAGGTAGTTTACACGAATGGTTAAAACCTTGTCATATTACAAAAGGGAATACAAAGAAAAAAAACAAAATACAAGAATATGGTATCTTTCTCAACAAATACAAAAAATGACATTAGATCTTCCAAAAAGGTTTCCCCAAAAAGTATTATACTTATTTGTACTCTGCAAATAGGTATTGCTTAGAATGTGACTTTAATTGAACACGAATCAATCAGAATTAAAAGTGGGGGATAGAATTATTATGTCCTACGTCTTGACAAAAGAAAAGAAGTGTGCAATACACAAATTTATATGGAGAAAAAAAAATTGATTGAAAAAAGATTTTGGTGAAGTCCAATTTGTATGCCAATATACTAATAAATGTTTCTGCAATCCAGCAATAATAATGGGTAGTTCTACACACCACTTACAATGCCCACCTGAACCTCACCCCCACTGGGAATGGCTACCATACAGCTCTTAAACTCATGCCATATCATGGTCTGTTCTACAAAATTTAGGCAACATCCAAAGTGAACCAAAAGGAATAGGGAAGTAGGGCCTTATGTATTAAGATCAGAAAATTCAAGAGAATTCAAATGAAAAGTTTATATATAAACTGTATCATTTTAAATAAAATAATTAAAATGTCCTTTCCAAGCGCTTAAAAGCAGCGACAATGTACTCACACAAATCATTAACAAAACCTGTATCCTCGCAAGACAAAACTAAATTCATTGCCTCCAAAACAGTTCTTATATTATTACTGACAAAATGTTGTTTAAGCCATTGTCGTCTTAGATCCACTAATTTTGTACAAATAAGCAAGATGTGCTAAGGTACAACAAGACGACGCAGAAGCCATGCTAGCTACTTTGCGCAATAAAAATCTGAGATCCCTCTGGAATTTGCTAAATAGCAATCCAGGACAGCAGCATTTGATGGTAGCCAACGTCACAGAAAAGAACTGGATCACACACACTTTACGAATCTCTATAAATCTCAAAACCAAGTTGAACATCTGGATCAATCCATTAGTACAAACACCTGGACTATTACTTGGGAAAATGAGCAATTCATAGAGATGATTAACAATTTAAATGTATCAAGAGCACCCGGTCCCGATGGACTTTACAATGCTGCCCTCAAACGAGATCCAGAGACTTGGGCGAATCTGTTGGATCACATTCTAGCCTTGGTCAACGCATTAAAGATATTACCCACCACTTGGTCCAAAGTGGTACTGATACCGATCTATAAACAGGGCAATAGAGATGATCCCGCCAACTTCAGACCCATTGCCCTGTTAGACCCTTTGAGCAAACTATTCACAAGATATCTCCTTAAAAACTTGTCAGCTTGGGCCAAATCGACCAACCGCTTTGATTCCAGACAAACAGGATTCACCCCAAAAGTAGGGACGAATGTGAACCTATTCATTCTAAATGTTCTAAAACATGAAGCACCATCATCTAAAACCGCCCTCGATGCAGCTTTTATAGATCTGCATATGGCATTTGATGCCATAAATAGGAACATTCTGTGGAAAAGTTGGCGAGTTGGAAATGCCCTCCAGAGATATTGGAACCCATTAAGCTACTCTACTCCAATACTACAATTTCGATTAGATTAACGAAAAAAGGAACCACCACTGATGAGATAACTTGGCACGGACTAAAACAGGGCTGTCCGTTGGCAGCAACGCTATATAATCTATACACAGCTGACTATCAAAACATATCTTCTGAACCCACCGAAAATCAATTCAGTGCCGATTTCATATTTGATGTACGTGGATGACATAGTCCTTCTCGATAAGACACCCGTAGGGCTACAGGAAAACCTAAGTATGACAGAAACATACATGAAAGAGAACGAACTACAGATCAATACCAAAAAAAAAACGATGTCACTGACTACCTATCGAAATACGAAATTTGGAAATAAGATATCAAATTTAACACTGGATAACAAGTCACTGGCCAATGTATCTACTTTCAAATACCTGGGCGTTGTGTTGAACCAACATAAGGCATAATTAGCCTGGGCAATCACTTTAGAGACTAAAATTCAATCGTTGGCTCGACAAGGGGTGATGCTTCATAAACGTTTTGGCAAATTTTCGCTGAATCCAATTATAGCATTCTATCGCCAGAAAGTCGTCCCTATAATTATCTATGGGAGTGAAGCTATGATTACATCTACCCTTATAAACTGGCAAAAGCTTGAAGCTTTATTTTGGCGCAAGATCTTGCATCTCCCCAAGAATTGTCCTATGCCACAAATTCGCTTTGAAGTAGCATTGCAATCACTTGCCTCATTAGTTCTCTGGAAACAGATTTCCTACGAAAAATCATAAATTGAGAAGAAACACCTGCTTTACAAATCCTACAGGAAATCCCTCAGGCGATGAATAATACAGTGCTGAAACAGTGGAAGTCACGACTCTTCCTCGCCATGACAAAAGAAGACATTACGGTTGAAATGCTTATCAAACGACCACAACAGGCAAAGGTTAAACTGCAACGTAATGATTGGCAGAAAACATCAGAAGGCAAAACGAGGTACAACATGAATTTACTTTCATCATTTGATACACGAGATCTGAATGAACTGCCCCAGTATCTCACACTTTTTCCTGACCCCACTATCCGGACAATATTCATGAAACTTTGTTTCAACATTCTCCCGACGCGACAAAGACTAGCTCACATTCGCAAAATACCAAAAGATGAACAATTCTGCCGATACTGCAAGGGCATAGATGCCATAGAATCCCTTAAGCATCTAGTCATGGTATGTCCCGAATTATCTGCCAAGAGAGCCCTTTACGCGGGAGCATTTAACATCGCCCAGCAACAAGAGGAAGGAGATAACAGATGGCTTAAGCTGCTTGAAGGCAAAAACAAAAAACTAATCTTCACAATTGTTCAATTCTTGATTGACATTTTAGAATATAATCTAAACTGAAGTGTTCTTCTTGTTTTTGTCTGCACCTTTCTTAAACGTTGTAAACTAATGAAATATATATGAGAATGCAAATGAAAAGTTTATATATAAACTATCATAAAAATTAAGATCAGAAAAAAATTGCAAGAGAAATGTCAACATAAACAAAAAGGAAATCACACAGTTTTACATAAGGTACAAACTATACATTCATGATACAGTCCATATAGAGATACAGCATTTTAGACCATGTAACCAAGAGAAACGGAGGAAAATATTTTGTAAAATTTGTTTTGGGTCATAATTGTAAGACATTGAGAAAATGCGTGGGGGGACAGGGGATGTCCAATGAGACCTTTGCCCGAAACACATTTGCTGGTTTGCTATTGTAATAAATCAGATATGCTTGGTACAGATTTAGGTCTTTAAGAAAAAGGCACTCAATATGATCATGTTACTGAAACTGCCACAGATAACCAAACTTATTTACCAATCAATGCCGTATCTTGGATCAAGGAAAAAAGATATTGCAAGTTTACTGCCATTGTTAAAATCATGAGTGAAGCTATTTATTTTCATATTAACTGTTTCAATTGTCTACTCTCTGGGAGTAGAGTGTAAGGAAAAGACACTACAGCATCAATCACTCGGATAATCTATTTTGAGCACGCAAGAAAACCCTATACCTAGTGTGGATTAAAAAAAAATATGCAGGCCATTTTCGGAATTAAGTTTCAATGCTACATTAGCCTCTCCAGTATTGCACTTGCTTGATCTTCTTCGGAAGAATAAACAGAAATACTTAAAAGTGCTATAAGGAATTGCCATGCAACTTGGAAATTCATGCCAAAAGCGTTCTTAAAATCACGGGTCAACAGATTAGAATAATCCCCATTTGTAAAAAAGACACGCTTCACATAGGCTAAAAATACAATATTCTTCAAGTGTTTGTTGAATGGGACAATGCAAGATACTGTCATGTAAAATAATTACCAATATGGAATTGTATTGGCTCACTCAGCAAGGTCGAGAGTGGCTTGCTTGGGGTGTAAACAAAAAACACGTTACACAGAGGACACCCCATGTTCAAAGTTGCAATCATAAAAAGGTAAGACACAAAGGCTGAAGGAATCTCGCGCTTACCCATTCCTGGATGCGCCTGAGTTAAACGGGCAATAGGAAATAAACTGTACAGGTGGCTATTGCAAGGTGCTCAATTATCCAGCTGGGCAAGTTGGTTTTGGAAATGCACCTTTGAATTGGACTACATACGACGAGCGGGATAAACAATGCAACACACTGGTAAATAAACCGCATACCAATGAAGACAAACTTAAATATTATGTAAACCAGTTTTACTATGCCAGGTTGGTGTCGTGGCCGCTCCCTACACTTGACATGCGCTGGCCAGAACTGATTTTCAACAGAGTAGGAGAATATACGAAAAGCCAAATGCAACGCCAATCATATAGGGCAAAAGTACTGCATGCCCTCATAAGCAAGCATGTTTTGCTTGTGACCCATCTTTAAAAGGCATTGATGAAAAGGCCTGCTCTAAATTGCACTGTACTAAAACTCAGCCTGCTGCAGGTATTTATTATGGGGACATTGGAAGAAGACACATACTACACACATGCAAACATCTTGTACAACACCACAAGCTCACACACGGCAAACCAATAACTCCCACCTTGCCCTCCCCGTCAGCCAAAAAGAACAAGTGGGCCTGCTTACCGCTTCATGTGTCTGTCTTAGCAGATGTCACTGGGAGGAACGCTGACTACTGCTTCTGTTGGCTAAAATAAACATAAGGTCTGTGCCGGTTGTGGGAGCAGAGAGCAGGGGGGGAGTTGGCTAATGATGAAGACAGGGGGTGGGAGGGGGCAATAAATAAAAAAATCAGGGAGAGGGAGTCCAAAACCCTCAGCCGAAGCTGCAAAGGTTCAGCAAACGCGCGCACGCACACAGAACTCATGAGCGCGCGGCTCTCAATCCGAAAAAGGCACGAGCTCTATCTATCCCCCACTTGGTGTGACAGGAGCGCGCGGCACGCAGTCAGATCTTAAACACTAGACCACGGAGCAAGGTAGGGACTAGTTCCCATCTGAGAAAAGGACCATAGCAACGGCCCGCCCCCTCTTCTTCACGTGACCTCTGATGTCATCCGTGTGATTTCCGGAGCAGGGAAGCGGTTCCGGAGCACGTTCAGTGAGCAGGCCGGGGCTGAGCGGGAATTCTGAACGCTCTGGACTGGCTGCCAGTGCAAGTGCAACCGGACCCCGCCATCCTTTGGCTTGCAGCGTTTGTGGTGGGCATTTCAATACAGGGAAGGTTTCTACGAGACCCTGAAGCGTCCTGAGCGTCAAAGCTCTGGCTGCAAGAACAGCAGCAACCCGTGTGCTCTTGGCTGGCTGTAAATACAATTGGCATTTTCTTCCGGATACCGTGAACGTTCTTGCAAGACACCCGATTTTGATAGGGGAGCGGGAAATTACATTTACTCTAAAAATCATGCTAATCTATTCAACATGAAAGGTATGGAGGACCAAGAAAAAGAACAGGGAGACAGTGTATGATGGTGTTTAACTGATCAATGGAGGCTAATAGAGTGATTTAATGTTTCATGAGGGTGTTTATTAGGATGGGCGCTTTTAGAGGTGGTTGGCTGGGTATCTGGGTGTGATTCGGGACTGACACACAGGCATCTGGGGGGAGGGACATCTTGCTATTTGGAGGGAGGATCTGGCATTATGGTGTTGGACTAGAGGGAGGTATTGGGCATCTTGGTGGGGTCTGAATGGTTGGTTATGGGCATCTTGGTGGGGTCTGAATGGTTGGTTATGGGCATGCTGGTGTGGGTCTGGTGGGATGGGGCACATTTGTGGATCTGGAGAAAGGAGGCACATTGGTGTGGGTTTGGAGGGATGGATAGGACATGGTGGTGTGGGTCTGGGGGAGGGATAGGGACAGTGGTGTGGATTGGGGTACATTGGTGTGGGTCTGGGGAGGGATGAGGACATGGGTGTGTTTCTGGAGGGAGAGATGGGTGGCATGGGTCATCTAGGTGTGGGTTAGGAAGTGGGATGGGGCATTTTGGTGTGGCTCTGGACGGAGATGGTGGCGCACATTGGTGTAGCTCTGGAGGGAGGTGGTGGGGGCACATTAGTGTGGCTCTGGAGGGAGGTGGTGGGGCACATAGGTGTGGCTCTGGGTGGAGATATGGTGCACATGGGCGCCTTTCTGGAGGGAGAGATGGGGCACAGTGGGTCTGGAGGTTGGCATGGGTCATCTAGGTGTGGGGTGGGAAGTGGGACGGGGCATCTTGGTGTGGCTCTGGAGGGAGGTGGTGGGGGCACATTGGTGTGGCTCTGGAGGGAGGTGGTGTCATGTGCCCAAACGCATGCCGGAAAGTATTTACTTCCGTGTTTCCGGACTGTCAGCGCGTTGCAACGTCCAAGCGACTCCTCGCTGCCTTGTTTCTGTACGCTGTGTTTATTTCTATTTCCTTACGGTTGCTGGTGTTCTGTTTCTTGGCTGTTTTCCCTTTTCTTTTGCTTTGCGCTGGCTTCGGCATGTTCTCTCTTTTCCATTTTCACAGACCTGCGGGGTGCCCTACCCCCGCAACCCATTGGTCTCTCCCTGCTCCTTACCTGGATTCCCTGATCTCCTTCAGCTTCTCGACGAGTACTGTCCCGAGTGCTGGTCTTCAGTACCAGCAGGACCGTCCTTCCAATTGCCACCACGGATCTCCATCCACGCGGGTGTGTGCCATCTACTCTCAGATTTCAACAAGGTTTTTTTTACGCCAGTGGCTTTTTCCCCTAACGCCTATCTGCGGTGACGGGGACGCTGCGGCCACAGTTTTCTGGGGGCCGCTGTGGCTTCCCACCGCGGGAGGTTCACTACGTCTTTCGCTTATACCTACCGGGAGTCATCAAGCTACACTACGGATTCAAGTTCTGCAGGTGAAGAGATGGAGGAGGGAAGTGGGTTGGACGATTTGGACTCAAGTTGTGACAGGTGGTGGGGGCACATTGGTGTGGCTCTGGAGGGAGGTGGTGGGGCACATTGGTGTGGCTCTGGAGGGAGGTGGTGGGGCACATTGGTGTGGCTCTGGAGGAAGGTGGTGGGGCACATTGGTGTGGCTCTGGAGGAAGGTGGTGGGGGCACATTGGTGTGGCTCTGGAGGGAGGTGGTGGGGGCACATGGGTGCGTTTCTGGAGGGAGAGATGGGGCACAGTGGGTCTGGAGGGTGGCATGGGTTATCTAGTTGTGGGTTGGGAAGTTGGACGGGGCATCTTGGTGTGGCTCTGGATGGAGGTGGTGGGGGCTCATTGGTGTGGCTCTGGAAGGAGGTGGTGGGGGCACATTGGTGTGGCTTTGGAGGGAGGTGGTGGGGGCACATTGGTGTGGATCTGGAGGGAGAGATGGGGCACAGTGGTTCTGGAGGGTGGCATGGGTCATCTAGGTGTGGTTTGGGAAGTGGGACGGGGCATCTTGGTGTGGCTCTGGAGGGAGGTGGTGAGGGAACATTGGTGTGGGTTTGCTGGGAGGGACGGGGACATTGGTCTGGGGATGGATGGCAGCATATTGGTGTGGGTCTGGAAGGAGGGGATGGGGCACATTGGTGTGGGTCTGGGTGGATGGGGGCATACTAGGATGGGTGGTTTTAGAGGGGGTTGGCTGGGGCTTTCGGCATGTGATTCAGGATCGGCACATGGGCATCTGATGCAAGGGGAAGGGTCATCTTGCTATGTGGAGGGAGGATGGGGCATTGTGGTATTGGTCTAGAGGGAGGGATGGGGCATCTTGGTGTGGCTCTGGAGGGAGGTGGTGGGGGCACATTGGTGTGGATCTGGGTGGAGGGATGGTGCACATGAGTGTGTTTCTGGAGGGAGAGATGGGGCACATTGGTTCTGGAGGGTGGCATGGGTCATCTAGGTGTGGGGCGGGGCATCTTGGTGTGGCTCTGGAGGGAGGTGGTGGGTGAGGTAGAGGTGAAGCATATGGGTGTGGCTCTGAGGGCTGGAGCATCTTGGTGTAGGTCTGGAGGGATGGATGTTGGTGTATTTATGTGGGTTCGGATGGAGGGATGATGGCATGTAGGTCAGGAGGGAGGTGGCATTTGAATCGGGAACGTGTGTTTGGAAGGAGAAATGGGGCATTTGAGTGTGAATGGTATCTGCTTGTGGGTGGGGGCATGAAGGACCATTAACAGCGGAGCAGCGGGAGGGAGAGCCGGGGGCCCAACCTCAGTTGCATCCCAGACGTGCACACCCACAGCACCTCTCGCAGAGCGGTCCAACGCGCGTGGTCAACCAGGCGCCAGGGAGCGGGCATTCCCTTCCACCGGAGAGGGGTCCGCGACTCGGCAGATGGCCGGGGATGCCTGGCAGGGTTGGGATAACTTGCTGGGCATGTCCCCAGCCACGCACCAGAAAGGGAGCCCTGCACAGCCCCCTTTCCTCACTGAGCCCGCCTCTGCGCTGGCCGGGGTTGTGCACTCCTCTCTCTGATCTGCCAGTGGGTGGGCATTGGTGGGCACGCCGCGGTCAGCAGGGAAGCCCCGAGTGGGGGCAGCCGGGGCAGAGGAAAACCTGACTGCTCTCGAGGCGCACTTCCCCAGGCAGACAGGGGCCCGGCACGCCAGGCACGAGCCCTGAGCCATGGTGCAGCTGGCTTACTTGACGGTGGGCGCCAAGGTTACAGCCGCCCACATCTGTGGGCGAGCGACGGCCAGGCCTGCTGGCACAGTGGGTGACCTTCCCTCTTGCCCAGGTACCTGGAGCTGGGCCCTATGAGGCCGGGCTGGGGTTTGAAGACTCTAGCGGTCCCACCCGATCCCTTGTCTGTGCTGTCTCTGGCCCGGCTCGCTGTCCGTCTCCCAGGAAAAGGGAAGCAGAAGGGGTCGGGAAGGATGAGTGGATCGGGCCGGGTGGGCAGGTGGCAGAGCGGACTACCTCCATCCCCCTGGGAAGCGATGTGCTGCTGCCGGTGGCGGTCAGGCTGAGCACCTGTTGTTTTTTTTTTTTTTTTTTTTTTTTTTTTTAGTTTTGGAAACCACAATGGTTTCGGCTGAGCTAGACAGGGCGCTGGGCTGTCCTGCCACAGGCGGCGCTTCCTCCCCCGACCTCTCCTGCACCGGCAGGGTCCGGCCGACTTCTGGAACATAAAAAAGTTGTCTGTGACTCTTGGCGGTGGATCACTCGACTCGTGCATCGATGAAGAACGCAGCTAGCTGTGAGAATTAGTGTGAATTGCAGGACACATTGATCAACACGTCGAACGCACCATGTGGCCCTGGGTTTTTCCCGGGGCTACGTCTGTCTGAGGGTCGCTTGTACATCAATTGCCCCGGGGTTCCCTCCCAGGGGCGTGGCTGGTGCTGTTGCAGGGACCCCATTCCATTCATCCCCCTAAGGTCAGACCCCGATCAGACCGTCACTGGATCCTTGGATCTGGCGCACAAGCTCATTGCCGACGCGTCCTGGCCTCCCCAGTTTCCCTGCCTCATGCTGGTTTAGGGAGGGCCGGGTGGCCAACACACCCCGGATGTGGTGGTGGCGGCAGCAGGCTTTAAAAAAAGCCTGGTGCACCTTCACCCTACCCCTGGGGCACCTGGCCGTGCTGTATATGGCTGTCTTTGGAGTCCCACGGCTGCTGGCGCAGGATGACCATGGAGCGCGGACCTTGTGACCATGTAGGCTTCGGTCGCAGATTGGGACAGAGCACACTCGCCTGCGCCAGAGGCACAGGGCTGGGGCAACCCCCCCCGTCTGGGCCAGAGGCCAGCTGCCCTGAGCTTTGTGCTCCCCGACCACGGCCTCAGATCAGACGTGGTGACCTGCTGAATTTAAGCATATTACTAAGCAGAGGAAAATAAACTAACCAGGATTCCCTCAGTAACAGCCATTGAAAAGGGAAGAGCCCAGCGCTGAATCCCCATTCAGCGGCAGGCGTGGGAAATGTGGCGTACAGAAGACCGACTCCCCGGCATCGCTCAGGGGGGTCAAGTCCTTCGGATCGAGTCTCACCACGCAGATGGTGTTAGGCCGATAGCGCCCTCTTGCACACCAGGATCAGGTCTTCTTGGAGTCAGGTTGCTTGGGAATGCACCAACGCGTGTGGCAAACTCTGTCTAAGGCTAAATACGGGTGCGAGACTGGTGGCCAACAAGTACCGTAAGGGAAAGTTGAAAAGAAGTTTGAAGAGAGTTCAAGAGAGCGTAAAATGGTTGAGCGGTAAACTGGTGGGGTCTGTGCAGTCCGCCCACAGGATTCAACACGGCAGCCAGGTTGGCCACCTTGAACGGTGGAGGCCCATGCGGGACTGCGGCCCGGGCACATCCAGCCCTAGCAGGGTGCATTTCCTCTGTGGCGGTGCACCACGACCGGCTGGGAAGGCCCCAGGGGGCAGGTGGCTCTCTGCTCCAGCTTTTGCTGTGTCCACAGGGCTGAGGGAGATAGACTGCCACCGCACCCTTATCCGGCAACCGTCCTGGCCCCTCTTGGGGGTCGCTAGAGTGGCGATGGGAGACGGGGCACCCAATGTGACTGTGGTGGACTGCCCTCAACAGGCCCCGACCACGTTGTGCTACCGGGCAGGGAGGCCCACAAAGGGCACCAGTGGTCTGAGGTAATGTCGGTTAACCACCCGACCTGTCCGGAAACACTGACCAAAAAGTATAACACGTGCCCGAGTCAGAAGGCCGAATGAAACCCTATGATGTAAACCCTGTGATGTAATGATGTTGAGGGCCTGTGCTCGCCGATTGCAGTGGCATCCTGTCGCAGTGGGCCCTCCACTGACCCGTCTCGCCCGCTCTGTCAGAGAGATGGTGCATGAGCGTCTGTGATAGGAACCGAAAGATGGTGACCTCGGCCTGGTGCAGATCCGTAGCGGTCCTGATGTGTAAATCGGTCATCCGACCTGGGTATATGGGCAAAAGACTAATCGAACGATACAGTAGCTGGTTCTCTCCGAAGTTTCCCTCAGGATAGCTGGCGCACAGAAACCCCAGTTTTATCTAGCAAAGCAAATGATTAGAGGTTTTGGGGCCAAAATTATCTCAACCTACTCTCAAACTTTAAATGGTTATGAAGCCCGGCTCACTGGCGTGGAGCCGGGTATTGTATGAAAGTGCTCAGTGTGCAACTTTTGGTAAGCAGAACGGGCGCTGCGGGATGAACCACACAACCCGGGTCAAGGCGCGTGATGCAGATGCTCATCAGACCCCAGAAACGGTGTTCGTTGATATAGACAGCAGGATGGTGGCCATGGAAGTCGGAATCCGCTAAGGAGTGTGTAACAACTCACCTGCCGAATCAACTAGCCCTGAAAATGGATGGCGATGGAGCGTCAGGCCCATACCCGGCTGGCGCTGAGAGCCGCGGGGGCTAAGTCAGGCGAATAGGAGGGCTGCTGCGGTACGCACAGAAGCCCGGGGCAAGGGCCCGGGTGGAGCCGCCGCAGGTGCAGATCTTGGTTGTAGTAGCAAATATTCAAACGTGAACTTTGAAGGATGAAGTGGAGAAGAGTTCCATGTGAACAGAAGTTGAACATGGGTCAGTCGGTCCTAAGAGATGGGCGAGTGCCATTCGGAAGGGATGGGCTATGGCCTCCGTTGCCCTCAGCCAATCGACAGGGAGTCGGGTTCAGATCTCCGAACCCAGAGTGGCATAGATGGGCGCCCTTGCGGCATCCAGTGCAGTAACACAGATGATCCCAGAGAAGCCGGCGCGAGCCGCAGAGAGAGTACTTTTCTTTGTGAAGGGCAGGGCACCCTGGAATGGGTTTGCCCCAAGAAAGGGGCCCAAGCCTTGGAAAGCGTTGCGGTTCCGAGGGCGTCTGGTTGGCTCTCGCTGGTCCTTGAAAATCTGGATGTGATGTTGTAAATCTCGCACCAGGCCGTACCCATATCCGCAGCATGTCTCCAAGGCGGACAACCTCTGCAATGTCAGAAAAATGTAGCTACGGGAAGTCGGCAAGTTAGATCCGTAACTTCGGGATAAGGATTGGCTCTAAGGGCTGGGTCGGTCGGGCTGGGGCGCAAAGCAGGGCTGGGTGCGCACCATGGCTGGATGAGGCGTCTTTCCCCCCCTCTACTCCCCTCTGGATGCGAGCCGGGCCCTTCCTGGGGATCACCCCAGCTGCAGTGTTCGCCTCTCTCGTTCCCCCCCCCTCCTGGGGTTCAGGGCCGGCATTCTGCTTTGGCCGACACCTAGCATCTGACTTGGAACTGGTGCGGACCAGGGGAATCTGACTGTTTAAAACAAGCATATCGAAGGCCCGTGAAGGGCGTTGACGCAATGTGATTTCTGCCAAGTGCTCTGAATGTCAAAGTTAAGAAATTCAATGAAGCGTGGGTAAATGGCTGGGGGGGCGAGCCCCGTGGGGCTCTCACTTCCCCGTGGGGCTCTCACTTCTGGCTCCGGGCACCACTCGCTCCGGAGACAGTGGCAGGTGGGAGTTTGACTGGGGTGGTACACCTGTCAAAGGATAACGCAGGTGTCTTAAGGCGAACTCAAGGAGGACAGAAACCTCCCACGGAGCAGAAGGGCAAAAGCTAGCTTGATCTCAATTTTTCAGTATGAATACAGACCGTGAAAGCGGGGCTTCACGATCCTGCTGACTTTTTGGGTTTCAAACAGGAGGTGTCAGAAAAGTTACCACAGGGATAACTGGCTTGTGGGGCCAAGCCTTCATAGCAACGTCGCTTTTTGATCCTTCGATGTCGACTCTTCCTATCATTGTGAAATAGAATTCAAGCATCGATTGTTCACCCACTAATGGGGAATGTGAGGTGGATTTAGACCGTCGTGAGACAGGTTAGTTTTACCCTACTGATGATGTGTTGCAATAGTAATCCTGCTCAGTATGAGAGAAACCGCAGGTTCAGACATTCGGTGTGCATGCTTGGCTGAGGAGCCAATGGGGTGAAGCTACCATCTGTGGGATTATGACTGAACGCCACTAGGTCAGAAATCCGAATTTTTCTAAAAAAAAATGTCCCCCCCTCCCCCCCTGACTGTGATATCGCAGCGCTGTCGAGCATCGGTTGGCTTAGGATAGCCAGCCTTGGGGCCGGTGTATAGAGCCGCTCGCCTCAGGACTTTAGTGTGGACAGAAGGGGGCCACCTCTCTCACCCGTAGTGCACCACATGTTCATGGAGAATCTGGTGCTAAATCATTCGTAGACAACCTGATTCTGGTTCAGGGTTTCGTAAGTAGCAGAGCAGCTACCTCGATGCGATCTATTGGAAGTCATCCTTGGATCCAAGCTTTGGTCGCAAGGCGGCCCGCCGCCAAGGTTCTCCATCCTTCCTCCTTTGACCCGCGGGCGTACAGGAAAATACCTCCCACCCTAAGGGCGCACCCGTGGGGGTGTGTGGGCTGGGCGGGTAGCACTCTTCTCAACTTTCCTGGTCAGCCTGGCAGACCAGATGGCCTTGGGCCCGGGCCTTCGAGATGGTGCCTTAAGCCCCCGGACAGGGCAAGGGAAGAGAGGGTGCAAGCCACCCCAGGACACGGGGGTGGTACCTAAAGCCTGTGCCCATGGACGGTGGAGTCGGGGCAGGCCCGGCCGGCCACTGGGCCAACTGGCCTGGTAGTAGGCCCAGATGGCCCAAGTTGTGGCTGGCGGACCAGATGGCCCGAGTTGCGACCGACTCCTGGAAGTGTCTCCCCGGCCCGAGTGCGTGGGGATGGTGCCTTAAGCCCAGGGCTGGGAAGAGAGGCAGCAGCTTAAGCACCCACCCCAGAGTGCGGGGAGTGGGACCTTAAGCCTGTGCCCCTGGACTGTCGGGGCAGGCACGGCCGCCGGGCCATCAAGCCCGGGGAGTAGGCCCAGATGGCCCGAGTTATGGTTGCCGCGGCTGACTCCTGCATTTGTCTACGGTTGGCATGGAAGTGCCACCCTGTGGCCTCCAGGGCAGCCATAGCGCAATTACCGGCTTTAGTTCAATGGCGTTCGTGGGTTGCTCCTGGTCCTCAGGCAAGTATCAACCACGTGTGGTCAGGTCCAAGACGAGGTGCATGTGTCAAGGGGTGCCCTGAGCGGGTCCCTTTCATCCGCATGGTGGGTAAATGCGCTCGCAGTAGCCGCCCCTGAGTTCCGCAGTGTTTGTGGGTTAGTCCTGGAGGGAAAGTGTATAATGTGGTGGGAGATTCTCTGTGGGGGGCCCGGCCAGAACTCCAGGGCGAAAGCCCCCGAACCCAGTGGTAGTTGCAGGGAGCCCTGGTAGGGTTCCCATCGCTCCCCACAGGGAAAAGCTCTAAAGGGGCCCTGCTAAAGCTCCAGGGTGGCTGGTGGGGGGGTGGTCCTGGCCTTGGGCGCCTGTCTCACGTCTGGGTTGACTGTCCGCAAGCCTGTTGGTGATTGTGGGGAGCCCTGTCCCTCTCGGGAGGGTAAAGCCCTAATGTGGTGGGAGAAGTTCTAAGGCGGCCCAGGCCAGAGCTCCAGGGTGGCCAGGGCTGCTGCCCCCACTGGCCTTGAGTGCCAGCCTTTTGCGTGTGGGTCGAATCCCCCAAGCCTTGCGGCAGTCGCGGGGAGCCCTGGAGGGAGAGGCTCTAAAGGGGCCCTGCTTAAGCTCCAGGGTGGCTGGGGGGGTGCTGGTCCACCCCACTCCCCCCAAGCACCCAGCCTTGGATACCTGTCTCACATGTGGGTCCACTGTCCCTCCCCGCAGGGATAAGCTCCAAGGTGGATCAAAACCCTCTTCCTTGGAGGGGGGGAGAAAAACTCTTAAGGTGGCCTGGCCGGAGATCGAGGATGATGATTGGTGCTGGCCCATGCCTTTGGGCACCTGCCGGTCCCCTGTCCTTTGTCAGTTGGGGGGCCAAAGGCCCTTCCCGTCCAGGCACATTGGAATGCATTGACCTACCAGATGGCTGCTCTCCGAGCCCAGCCATCTGGTCATTGGCCAGAGGAATGTCTGCAAGGACCAGACGGCTGGGCTGCTCTGGAAGTCCCGATGGGCGTCAGTTTGACATTTTTCTCCAGTTGGGTCTATAAGGAGCCCGACGCTTTTGCAGAAAGGTCCCACTCTGTCACTCTGGGTACACAGATGACAAAACTTAGTCACCTTCCTCCGGATTACTATAGACTGGGTGAGAGGGACCTGTCTGCGCTCCTCTTGGTTCTTGCTGCCCAACCCGGGCTCCATGGTGAAACCCCGGGCCGGCCGGGGGCGTGCTGGGGGTGCTCTTCTGAGCACTCCATGGGATCGATTTGGTGCACTTGGTCTGTCTAGGGTTGGACTGCTTGGCCAGCCTTGGCTGTTTCAAGCAATTTGCTTCCACCCGCCTTGGCACTGTGTTAAGGGTTTGCTTCCCTCGGGGAGGGCCCCCTCGTGTGGGCGGCTCTAGAGCGAAGGCCGAGCAGCCCAGCAACTCCCCAGCGGTCAGATCAGACAGGATCCCCTCGCAAGCCATGACATGGCCCCTCCTCCACCAAGCACGTTTCTCCAGCAGTTCGGAACACACGTTGGCTGCTGACCCCCTCTGTCGCCATACCAGTGGCAGTGTGCTGGCAAACCCCCCATGCCCTCCCCTTACCGGTTCAAGTTGTGCCTGGGCCTGGCCTCTTGCGCCCGCGTGACCAACCTGTCCACCCGACCCGCACATGTCTAGGGATGCTCTTTGGCGCTCGGGTCCTGCAGACAGCCCCAGAGGGTGCGTAGGTTGTTTGAGGCAGTTGCGTGGCTCCCCCCGTTGCCACCCTCCAGCAGGTGCGGCTACCTCATTGATCCTGCCAGTAGCATATGCGTGTCTCATAAGCCATGCACGTGTAAGTACAAACGACTGGTACAGTGAAACTGCAAATGGCTCATTAAATCAGTTATGGTTCCATTGATCGCTCCATCTGTTACTTGGATAACTGTGGTAATTCTAGAGCTAATACATGCCGACGAGCGCTGACCTCCCAGGAAGCGTGCATTTATCAGACCAAGACCAATCCGGGCTCGCCCGGCCACTTTGGTGACTCTAGATAGCCTCAGGCCGATCGCACATCCATGTGACCGCAACGATGCATTCAGATGTCTGCCCGATCAACTTTCAATGGTACTTTCTGTACGGGGCTTGATTCTGGAGAGGGAGCCTGGGAAACGGCTACCACAACAAGGAATGCAGCAGGTGCCCAAATTACCCAATCCCGACTCCGGTAAGTAGTGACGAAAAATAACAGTACAAGACTCTTTCGAGGCACTGTAATTGGAATGAGTACACTTTAAATCCTTTAACGAGTACCCATTGGAGGGCAAGTCTGGTGTTAGCAGCCGCGGTAATTCCAGCTCTAATAGCATATATTAAAGTTGCTGCAGTTTAAAAGCTTGTAGTTGGATCTTGGTATTGAGCTGGCGGTCCGCCGCAAGGCGAGCTACCACGGCCTGTCCATCCCCTGCCTCTTAGCGCCCCCTTGATGCTCTTCATTGAGTGTCCTGGGGGTCTGAAGCGTTTACTGGTCGCCTGAATACTTAAACTAGGAATAATGGAATAGGACACTGGTTCTATTTTGTTGTTTTTTTGGAACTGGGGCTGTGATTAAGAGGGACAGCCGGAGGCATTCGTATTGTGCCGCTAGAGGTGACATTCTTGGACCAGCACAAGACGAACCAAAGTGAAAGCATTAGCCAATAATGTTTTCATTAATCTACTGTTGTTTTTTGGTTGTTGGTCTTCAGGTCTGCCACTCTGCCAAATTCCCCTAGGAGTACTGTTAACCTCCGGAGGGAAGTGTCCATGTCTGTTAGCACGACTAGGAAGTCGTCAGCAAAGGCCATTGCCTTATGGTCTTCCCCACCGAATATAATCCCTTTTATTCCCCTCTCCTGTCTAATTCCTGCTAGGAAGTGTTTGAGAAAGTTTGCGTACAGGAATGGTGACAGGGGCAGCCCTGCTTAGTACCTCTATTGATCCTTATGGCCTGGGAGGCATGCCTGTTAGGGGGAATGCTCATCTATGGCTAATTTCCCTCACCTAGTGAGTCCCCCAGCAGCTTTGCTGGACTTCCGGAGTTTATTTTTGTCCACTTGGTAATAGTGAGAGCTTTTCCCCCACTCTTGCATGTGTTTTGCTATGTGTTTCTACTTGTTTTTGTGATTGTGGACTCTGAAGTACACCACTTCAGTAGCCCCCTTCTTTTTGTGTCACACAGCACCTTCAGTGCTGTGGCACAGGGTTGTCTTTAAGACTTCCCTCGACTCCATTTCTGAGGCGACTAGCGTCCCCCAGAAAAGGGTTCTGTTACCATTAACTTTACTTAGTCAATCTACCACAGATCCAGCACACCCCATCTTCCATGGAGTACTGGAAAGGGTTAATTCATATCCCTTTTTATCTGTACCTCCTAGAGCATTGTTTCGCTCTTTTAACATTTAGACTTGGCTGGTGGCAGTGGTATCTCTACCGCGATTATATTGGATAAACGTGGTACTGTTCTTGGCTATTATATTAGCCTCCAACATAAACCCGCTTGACAAAATCGTCTTTCTTTTGGCTCCGATTGGGTTTATTCGCCATTTCTTTTTGTTAAAGTCCTTCTTGTGCCTTACTTTTCACGGCAAACTAGGTTCGCCTTCTTTGTTCACTGTCTTTTGGCGGGCTTCTGAAGCCCTCCTCAAGGCGCCTGGATGTCAAGGTGGGCTGAATGTGAGGGAGGGGTGTAGTCACCCCCTGCACAGGGTATCCTAGGAAACCCAAGTCGCACTTTGTCATGATTGGCCAGAGTAGTTGTCCGGGCTGGACAACCCCCCTGCTGGGTGGTTCACACCCAGCAGGGGGGTTACCAGGCTGTGTGAATGGGGGTTTTTCGCATAAAAGGCAGGTCTCTTGGGCTAGAAGTCAGAGTCTCGCCACTGGAACTACAAGGAACCGTCGAGAAGCGGAGATAACGACGGCTGCTGCAACTGCCCCGTCCCGGTGAAGCCCTGCTGCAGTCCTGAGCTATCTGCCCTTCAACAACTTGGAGAAGATCCAGTCCAAAGTCTTCTTCCCTTGAGCTTGGTGGGGATAACCAGCTCATCCTCCACCAGTTCCTCTTCCTTGGTCGAAATCGCTGCACACAGCTGTAGTGGTCCGGATAGCCACCTGAAGAGCCTCTCCTGTTTTTAAGGAGCGCACCTTTTATTCCATTTCGCTGCTGCTGGCCTCATCCCTGTGTGGTGCAGACCCCCTTCAGATGTCCCCTTTCACAATGAAGCTCCAGGAACGGTGGGTCTGCCGGAAACCACTAGGAACAACTGCCAGGGCACCAGCTGCACCGTTGGAACAAGGTACTGTGTTCTGCTTGAGGAAACTGGGTGAATCCCTTTTCTTCATTTCCAAGGCTTGCCCTTGTCTTCCCTCCTTCTTATAACTTTTGCTTCCGAACATTGACAATATCGAAGTACTTTTGGCTAAGTTGAATCTCGAACTATCCGACTGTGTGATCCTCGGAAACGGGCCCCGGCGTGTCTCAACCCTGGCTCCGGTCCTTTGACTTTTGAATTCCTGTCGTTGAGTGTTTCTTGATTCTGCCTGCCTAACCAAAATATTGCCTGTGATTTTTGCCTCCAACTCCCTCTTGGTTTCTCAAGTGCTAAGTGTGTTTTTACCCCGGTAGCATTTCATGTCACGGATACGCGTTTAGTTAGTAGACTGAACTGTCAAAAAGTGATCTCAATTGTATTCGCGGTAACGTGTTTTTTTTTCATAACACCGGTGCATTCAACACAGGGTACTTACCTTGAGACTTACTGTACAAAGTGAATTGGTTAGTTGTAGTATATTTAATGTGTGTTTTTTATTGAAGTTTAATAGAAGTGTTGTGTTTATAATGAATGGTTTAAAAATAAATGTATTTTTTTTTTTTACCTGAAACCTTGAGTCAGTGTTTGCTTGAGTCATAGTAATTGTGGTCCCTTGGTGTAATCTCTGCTACTGCTCTTATACTCTTGAGATAAGCCTGGCTGCTCCGCTACTGCTAGCACTATAACTTAGTAGTACAGGCTTGTACCAAAGGTAGAAACTATTGCCACCTGTAGTCCTTAATCGTGTGTAGTGGTCCCTAAGGGCACTGCACGGGATTCTGGCTAACAATGCCCATTGATAGCTAGCCTGATAAGTGGTGCTCCATAGTTGGCTTTGACCAGGTGGAGAAGGCCCAGGCCAAACCCCATAACCACCATGGTAGCAAACAAGAATGACAGTTTGACTCGGTCGAATGTCTTCTTTGCATCTAGTGCTAACACCCCCTGGCCTCAGGACTGCCCTGTTTGACTTCTCTATCAGGTGGAATATTCACCTAATGTTGTCAAACGTTTGTCTCCCCTTGACAAAGCCTGCTTGATCCGGGTGGATCTGGTCGGTGATTACTTTATCCATTCTAGATGTTAGAATTTTTTGTAAAGATTTTGGCATCGAGGTTTATTAGAGCAGTAGGGCGGTAGGAGCTACAGAGGGTTTGTTTCTTGTTTGGCTTAGGGAAGAGGATTACCTTGGCCGCCTCCATGGACTGGGAGATGCGGCCTGTATCGGAGAAGGAGTTAAACTGGGATGTCATTAACAGGACTTATGTGGTATGGAATGCTTTATAGAATGTGGCAGAGTACCCGTCCGGGCCTGGAGGCTTTATTTGGTTGTAGCGATTGGATTGCTGCACGCACCTCGTTTTAGGTAATCGTCCCTTCTAAAGGATCACGCTGGCTCTGTTCTAATCTTTTTAGCCAGCAAGATTTTAAGAAGGCCTTTTGGAGGTCACTCTCCGGTGCCTCCGTAGCGTAGAGGCTCTTATGGAACTCTGTGAACGCCTGCAGGGTCTCTTCTGTACGTATGGTTTCCTGTCCCTCCACCATCTGAATGTGGTGTATTGTACCTGCCGTCTCCTTCTTCTTAACCTACCTGGCTAAGAGCCGGCCTGTCTTGTTTGCCTGAAGGTAATACTTCTGGCTCAAGAATAGGAGCGATTTTACTGCTTGTTTAGCTAGTAGGATATTGCTTTGCCCTTTGATATGCCTATACTCCCTCCTGATCATTACCCCCCCTATCGGTCTCCTTTACCCCTGTTCTAGGTCCACCTGGAGGGTCTTCTCATGTTTCGAGATGTATACTTTGCTATGAGCATCCCACGCATGGTTGCCTTAAAGGTGTCCTATAATACATGTTCCTGCACCTCCGGGGTCTTATTTTCCCCAAAGAAGTTGCGGATGGACTTGTGTATCTCGTCGCAAATTACTGCATCTCTCAGCAGATGTCAGGGGAACCGTCACTTCCAGAGGTCTCCCCCTCCCATTGGATTTCTAGCTAAAGGGGAGTGTGGTCGGGCAGGGCTATGGTTTCCCTTTCTATGATCTGTACTTGGCAAAGCAGTGTCTCCGAAACCAATATGTAATCAATTCTTGAGAATGTTCGGTGCACATGTGAGTAGTAGCTGGACTCGGCTCAACTTCCCCAGGCCGTAATATCACCCCCTCCGGCCGGACTCGGCTCAACTTCCCCAAGCCGTAACGTCCTAGGTTGGAGAGCCATTCCACGATCTGCGAACCGTTCTCCCCCCGCCCCCCCCCCCCGGTCTCCCGGAGCTGACCCTTAGGCTGACATTCCCTGTGTAACCCCACTCGATCTTAACCCTTGTCTCGTGATCCCCCACCGCTGCTGTTAAGTGGACAGCCTATTCAGCCTGGGGCTTCGGTTGCTGCTCCCGCCCCGGACCCCGCGCAATTGTTTGTGTCTTGTCTTTGACCTCTCTGCTCCCATGCCTTCTCTTGGTGGCCTTCATGTTCTGACCTCCTATTATGTCCTCCCCCTGCATCCCCTTCTTCTTCAATATTCAGGATCTTGGGTTCCTCATCCAACGTAGTGATGTGGTGTTGGCGCCCTTCCCACTTCAAGACCATTCCAAAGGGGAATGTCCACCTGGATCTTATCTGGGCTTTGGCAAGGGCTTTGGTCACCGGGCCCATTTGCCTCCTCATTGTTAGTATGGATTTGGCCAGGTCCTGGAAAAGTTCTATGGCAGCACTTTTCACTTTTATCAGGGTTGCTTTCCTCGCCGCTTGGAGGATCCATTTGTTTTGGTCTTATCGCTGTAAAGCCATCGCCACTTCTCTTGGCCTGGCTCCAGGTTCTTTTCGCTGCGGACCTTCTATCTATGAGAATTTCTCCCCCAGCCGTGTCCAGCAAATCTTTGAACACGTGCTGCATTGTTTCCCTGAGGTCAGCATCAATCACACTTTCTGGCAGCCCCTTCACCCTGATGTTGGACCTTCCCAAGCAGTTCTCCCAAGTCCTTGGCTTGGAGCTCCAGGTTGTGTCGCTACCGCCTGCTGCTTCGCTAATACATCTATCTTCCGGGTGTTTTCAGTGAGTTCTTAAATGGCGTTTCATTTGTATCAATTCAACTGTCGCCTTTGATTTCCTGCACGGATTGTGCAAGTTCTGTGCGCTATTAGGCTTAATTGTGTCTGAAGAGTAGCAGTCATTTGGTCACTGAATGCCTTAAAGCACTGTTGCAGCACCTTGCTCATGACCTCTTGCGCTTGTGGCAGCGTCGGGGGTTCCTCCGACTGCTGGCTCTCTGTCACCACTGGATCCTCTTCCTCCGGGGTTTCCCCCTCATTTCTCCATAGCTTTTGGAGGGTCCCTTTCTGTTTTCTTGAGATCTTGGCCCTTGAGGGGCCTTTTTTGGCCTCCTTGGCCTTGTTGCGCAACATTGCCTGGTGATGGCGAGTTGCTGTCTGCACCTTATTGTAGGGGGTTTCGCCCCAGCCCTCTGAGGTTCCTATTGACCCTGGGGTATTGGCCAGTTGTTCTGTATGAAGGGGATGCTTCTCTCTCCCTCCTGCGCGCAGCGTAGGTCTAGCTCCCCTTTAGAGCCTGGGTTCGTTGCCCCCTGGGGGCCGCGGGGCTAGTACGCTCAAAGGTGAAAGTGGTCATGGTCGCAGTGTCACACTGGCCTGGAGCCCAGGAGCTTCTTGAATTTCTTCCTGCGGTGCCCCGTGCTCCCACCGCTAATGAGTCTCTTAAGTATGCTCTTGCACCCCCGGAGGTTCCTTCTCGGTTAATCTTGCATGGCAGGGTTCGTTTTCATAAGGGTGGGTGGTGGAGCGAAGTGGATACTCTCCTGCGGAGACAAATGCTGGGGGTTGGGAGCATGCGCCACCCTCGCCCCGGGTTCCTTCCCTGGCCGTTAGCGGGGGGGATGCTGCAGGAGACTTAGTGCTGTCACCCTTCTATTACTGCAGATTGCTTCTGATGATGCTGAATGGTATGGGCTTGGGCCTTTGCCTGGGTCCGGGGGAGGGGGGGTCCCCTTCCAAGTGTAGGTTATGGTGCGCTGGGGCAGATGCTTTCATAAACCTCCTTGTCCGTTGTTTGGGAGGGGAGCGTCTTGCGTGCTCCTGCTTCATGGCTGCCAACTCCCTTAATTATGCCTGCTTACCCTGTGCCAGCAGGGGCGCATCACAGCTCACGGAGGCCCTGCACTGCGTGGAGCCGGGCTTGCTGTATGGGGCAGAGTCATACGCAGGATTTCAGGGGGAATACTACCCGCTCCCTCTCATTTTTAGCTGGGTGTCTGGGCTGCGCCGGCTCTGCTGTATTGCCAGAGGATCCGCGGTGGTCCGCTCACACTCCCTAATCTCGCCTATGTTGCCTTGGCTGAATGGGCACCCTGCGTCTTCTGCACCACCCGCATGGGTTCTCTGATTTCCTCCGGCTCAACTGCCAGTCCCCACACAGGCATCGCTGCCGGCGGTCTCAGGTGCATTCATTCTGCCCCCAAACACTCCAGTTGGAGTTTTCTTGGGGACCACTCCTTCACGGGTCGTCCCCTTTGCTTTTGCTGCCCTGGGGTCTTGTAGCACCGCATATTGCTCCTTTTTTGGGTGGCCGGGGAGGAGCGTGCTCCTCACGGTGGGGTGGTCACAGGGGCCAGTTTGGAATCTTCTTATGAAGCTTTTTGAAGCCTACATCGGCCCTTTCTTGAGTAATCTTTCTTCCACACTTCTCAATCCATTTTTTTGTCCAGGATGTGGTACAGAGGGGGTGCTGGTCTCCAACGTTGACTATGTGGCTTGGCTGCACGACTCGGGCAGCGTCGGTGCTTATTACTTGACTTATGTGCCGTCTTTGATACCATTGACCATGCCGCCTTGTTTGTCTGGCCTGGCCTTTCTTGTGCCTGTCTTTCCTGGTTTTCTTTGTTTCTCTCTAAGGAACAGTCAATTTCCATCCCCCCTTTTCACTCTGTACCGTCTGCCTTGAGATGTGGAGTCCCTCATGTTTCCTCCATCTTCCAGGTTTTGTTTAACATGTACATGTAACCTCTTCCCAAGCTTATCTGCTCTCACGGCTACCAGTGTTATTCTTAACAGATGACACAGATCCTGGTCCGTTTAGATCTCTCTTGTCGAGATAGCGACCAAATTTAGGTCCTGTCTCGAAGCTGTGGGTGCATGGATGTGTAATAGCTGGTTCAGGGGAAAAAATGAGATGTTGGTGGTGGGCCCTCCTTCCACTTCTGCCTTTTGGACCCCCTCTTTTTGGTCATCTTTAGGGGTAAATATGTTATCTGAGATTCTGCAGACAGAAAAGCTAAGTCCAGCATGTCAAAGGGGCCATCTTCAACTGAAAACCCCATAGTAAGGTTCTTTGTTTACTCCTTTCTCAGTTACGTGCCTCTGTGGTGACCTTACTTGTTATGTCCTCCGTGGACCACTGCAACGCCCTATTTCTGGCACAAACTGGCTACTTCTTATGGCAGCTTCAGTTCCTCCAGAACTCTGCAGCCAGAGTAACCACTTACACACCTAGTTGTGCTCACATCACTCCATGTGTGCACCATCTTCATTGGCTACCCAATGCCAAGCCCATTCAGGTCAAGGGCTAATGTCTAGTTCATCATGCCTTTTATGGAACTGGGGCAGAATATCTACAGGCCAAATTCGGTTTGTACATTCTTGCTCGGCCACTCCGCTTGGTAAATGCCTGATATTAAATACTGACAAATCTGCCTTGTACATATAAATCCATTATACATCCATATAAAAGTGTTGTGTGCAAAATGCGTCATAAAGTCAAAGCAGAACCATGTTACTTCAAGGCAAATCGTAACTATTGAAAATGCCTTACTAAAGTGCAAAGAGTATAATGGATTCAAAAAGTGCCAGGTGCGCTTGAGAAAAGTGTCAAGTTTTTCTGAGTTCCTTCCAATCTAATCGCATTTTTAATTTTAGGCAGTGTGAGTTGCTTTTCATGTTATTTTTAACTCACTGTCCTATAAATCCATATTTTGAGTGACATTTTTAACTTGGAAATGTTCTGAGACCTTTAGTTGTCTATAGTTTACCTTTACTTGTTCACACTACAGCACCATTATGAAAAGCAAACAATTTATAGATCGATAATTGCGTTACAAACCTCCGGCACTGTGTATCAGCATGCCCCTGCTGAAGGTGTGAAGTGGTGATATCTGTTGAGCCCTTACAGGAAATATTGTGACAAAAGATTGAACATTTGCACATGTATATGTATAATGTGTTGCTTTACAGTGTAAGCTCTTGTCATAATAAAAACACTTCAATTACCCAATTGTCTATTTCTTTAAGCTAATGTGTTATTTGTATTTAACCCCTTAACTGCCAATGACCCCCACCCCAAGCCCTTTTTTGGTGGTTTTGGTATGACGCCATTCAATCCCTTATAACTTTTTATTTACATGTGATATCTCGCTCAAATTTGTCCGCCTTTCCTCCCACATATAGGTGATCATAACGCCACCTAGGAATCCTAGTTTGCTGTATGGGGGTGAGAGAAAATAACCGAAAAGGGAGCACATTTCGTGTTTTTTCAGAAAATGATGTACAAAGAAGCCTGTGGTTGTTTCCTTGTAGGAGGTAGGAACAAATGGTTTGCTGTGCTGAATTTGCCATTTTCCAGGCTTTCAAGAACAGATGGAGTGGAAACCAAAAAATTAAGGTTACCATCAATAAGGTAACCATGCGTGGACGGAATGGAAGAGGAGGGTAGGAAAGCTGAAAGGGAAGACCAAGGCATACATTTCTGAAAAGTAGACAGAATGCCAAGTTTAGGAAAGGGTGATTTGCGCAGGTCAGGCAACATCTATGTAGGGAAAATACCCATAGTTTGGGGGAAAGATTTGAAAAATGACAGTTAAAAAAGGTATGTGCTGGACATGGTTGCACCTGTAAGGTAATGGCTTCTGTGAATATTGAGAAAAGTAGTGCTCTGCTACATTCCCCTGACTTTTCCAGTTAGGAAATCGCATATACCACAAGCCAAAAACGGAGCCATAGTACACAGGAATGTTATGCTGATGGCCTAAACAGACATACTTAGCATGTGTAAATAAGGAAAATAAATGTGAGGAATGGCAAGCAAACAATTTTTGAAAGAGCACAGGCAGACCTTTTGAAGGGTAGGTGACTTGAGCATGTTACAAAAGCATACAGTGCCTTAATCGGCAACTACATGTAGTTCACATTTGGGAAATTAAAGGGTTGTGTAACAAAGTGCAGTAGCAAATGTATGAAAATGTTAAACCAAGAGAAAACACATGTCCTACCATCCCACATTCCCACACGTGTCCTGACCAAAACTGTACATCATGTGTCGGTGCACCTACCTGGGTGCAAATGGAAAAGGCTAAACCACTGGTAACCCAAGAGTTTCAGGAGAGCAGACTCCCATAGGAACCCACAGAGGTCTGACTTGTGCAAATTGCCCTAGAATTTATTACCCAAAAGCCCGGCAAAGTGTGAGATTTAGGGAAAATCAACACAATTTTCAGACATTTCCAACCTGGAAACTACTGAAACATACCGCCAACAACACATGGCCTACCTTATCACAGGTGTCTGGATGAAAACAGTATCTCATGAGTGGGTGTACCTATCTGGATGAAAGAGAAAGTGTTGACCAACCCCAAGTCCAACGGCAGTCCCAAGGAGCACCAGCAGGGTCTCCATCCGTTCTTGGAGGGGAAATTCTGTAATGCTGCCTAACTAGAGCTCCAGAATGGTCGGGGTGATGTCCCCGGCCTTGGATGACTCTACCATGTGGGTCTACCATCCCCAAGTGCAGCGACACCCCCAGGGAGCCCAGCAGGGTCCCTGACCTTTCCTAGAGGGAGAAGCTGTAACACAGGCCAGCCTGAGCTCCAGGATAGTTTGTTCCTGGCATTGGGCAGCTGTCTCCCATATGGAGTGACCATTGCCAAGTGCAGCGGCTGTCCCAGGAAGCCCTGACGGGTCACCTTCCCTGAGGCAGTGGGACCCTTCTGGGGCTTCCTGGAACTGCTGCTGGGCTGCGGGGCGGTCAACCCACATGGGAGACAGCCGCCCACGGCCGGGCACTTTACCTCCAACCATCTTGGAGCTCTGGCTGGCCTCTGTTACAGCTTTCCCTCACCAGGGAGCCCCGGCAGTGTGCCAATACCTCCACAAAGGGGAAAAGCTATATAGTAGCCCAGCCAAAACTCCAGGACGGCTGGAGGTAATGTCCCCGGCATCTGTCTCACATGAGTCCACCATCCCCAAGTGCACTGGCAGCCGAAGGGGGCCCGGCAGGGTCCCTCCTCACGGAGAGAAATTGTATAATGCATGTCAGCCCATAGCTGCAGGATGGTCAATTTCTCTCTGTGAGGGGGTCGCTGGCATTGGGTGGCTATCCCTCGTGTGGTTTGACTGTCCACAAACTCTGCAACGGTTCCAGGGAGCCTCAGCAGGGTCCACGTCCTTCCCAGAGGGTGAAGCTGCAATGAAACCCAGCCAGAGCTCCAGCACAGATGAGGGTGCTGTCCCTGGCCTTCGGCATTCGTTTCCCATTTGGATCTACCGTCCTCAAGCACAGTGGCTGTCCCAGGGAGCCCTGGCAGGGTCCCTGTGCCTTCCCAGGGCTGTAATGCAGGCCAGCCAGAACTCCAGGAAGGTGGTGGTGATGCCCCTGGCCTTGGGTGGCTGTCTCCCATGTGAGTTGTCCGTCCCCCAAGTCCAGCTGCAATTCTGGGGAGCCCTGGCAGGGTCTCTATTCTTCCTCCGAGGCATAGGGTCCCCATTCTTCCCCGTAGGTGAAATCTCTTAACACAGCACAGCCAGAGGTGCAGCCTGGGCTTATCGGACAGTCATTCCACGTGGGAGACAGCCGCTTCCAGGGGAAACACCAATGTTTTGCTGGCATGGTGGGAATTTGTGGCCTGACAAAAAACATGCATTACCTATGTTCAGCCCAGCAAAACCAAATCATAACTATCACGCTCTGATCACCGCCCCCCTTTCAAGCCATCCCTGGTGGTCTAGTGACCCTCATACCCCAGTAAAAACACATTTGGCCCTTCCTAGGGGCCGATTTTTATTAAGACTATTAGTGACCATACACCATTTAACAGTATAATTATAGGTTTATGGATTTTGTGGACACCCCCAAACTGGTTTAAAATCCCCTGCCCCCCCCCCCTCAATTTCTTTACATTTTTTATACCACTGATGGTAGATGGTGGGTTGGGGTCAGGCCATATTGGATTGTGTAAGGGGTTGGCGAGGGTGAGAGGTGGCGGGGGCGACCTACCCCAAAATCTGACATTTAAAAAAATGAGGTACAAAACATTTGGAAAAGCTCAACTACTTCAGGTTCAATTTCAACACATAGATCCATAATTATGCCAACGGCTAAGATATTTCACACTTTGGTCCAATTAAATGGTTAGAATAAATCTTGACTATGATAAATATGTAAGAACCATGAACTGATAACTCGAGTAATATAATCAATGAAAATAAGGCCTACTGTAACACTCACCTGATTCCCACGGAGGCGCTGGCCTGGTTCGCGCTGCTGTGAACTCTTCTAAGGTGATGCGCAGGGTTTGGAAGACGGACTGGACCGGGCCCCCAAATCTGGCTTGTCTGGCTCGCAGAAGTATCCTTCTGTAGGCGAAAATAGGGGATTAACTGTCTGCGGGGTAATGCAATCAGCCTCCCACTTTCCCCTCTCACCCTCCTCGAAACCCTTCTGTGATTCCTCGTAGCGTCTCACCTTAGGGTCTGGAAGGACGAGCTCTCCATCCTGCTTCTGATGCAGGGGCGCGTTGGTATCCAGTTACTTCACTGGATTTTCGTATTGGTGAGAACCAAACTTGCTTGGCTTCCAGGTAAGTCTTTTGATAAGAGGTTCCCCTTGTGTCCATGCATTAATGTACTAATGCTAGCGTCTTTTTCCCCATAGGGGCCGGGGTACGGAATGCTGGGGAACAGGCACCGACCCGAGATGAGAGGTGAAATCCTTGTAGAAATCAGGTAAGTCTTTATGAGCGTTTTTTGGTAATGTCTTTTCATTCGCTCATTAACGCTGATGTCTCTTTTTCCCCTTAGGGGCCGGGGTCCGGAAATGCCAGGATGCGGCGCGGACCCGAAATTAAGAGGGAATGAATCAACAGGTAAGTCTTAACATGGAGATTTAGCTTTCCTTATTCCCTTCTCTCTCTCACCTTTTGTTCTGGTCTTTTTCTCCCTAGGCGCTGGGGCGTGACTGCGAATCCGGATGATCGCTGCTGAACATGGAGGCGCCCTGTAAAGGTGAGTGGAATGCGGCGCTGCAGCGATCGAAGCGATGAGCTTTTAAATAAAAGTCTTCCTTTTCAGGATTGACGGCGAGATGTCTCCGGGATGCGGATTTAGCAGGTAAGGACTTTTCCTTCTTCTGTTCTCTTCTTTTGCAGATGATCCAGGATGCTGGCAGGCGTGGCACAAGTCAGGATGCAGGAGCAGACACGGTGAGCGTCCAGCTGCTAGATGCAGAACAACGCAAAGCACGTGTGGCTGTTCGGGTGGGGTTTAAATAGCCTTGGAAGAAGTTCCAGGTATGTATCCTTCCCCGGCCACGCCGGGCTGGTAAATTAGTCCCACAGGTAAAGTAGTTCCTTTCAGGCCTCAAGGAGGCCGGGATCCTGCAGCATGGTCTGCATCAGGTAAGTGCACCCAAGCACTTCCATAATGAGCCTGGCGCCTATGGCGCCAGGACTGATGTCTTTTATGAGCCTGGCGCCATAGGCGCCAGGACACTGTCCAAAGGGCCCCTATATGGGGTTGCTGGGTCCTTCCTTGGGGACTGGATGTCTACTTTCGGGGACGCAGGGCTTGAACCGGCTCCCCGGGAGCGGGCATCATGACACCTACTTTAAGAATTATAAATACTTTCATGGAATATAAATGACTGAAAATATGAAACTGTCAATGAAAAGAATTACATATTGAGTACAACAATGAACTGAGTGAGCATAAAAAAAAGGAGACAACTGTGACCATGTTTCTAGGTGGACATATGGGAATAAAGCTACGAGACCCTGGGAGGGCGGGCCTGTACCTTTTTAGAAAGATAATAGCAGGTATATAAAGTATCACCAAGGCGTCTACCCTATCCACTTTTATCTTTTGCCAGGTACCAGTCTGTAAATCAAGACCTGGTAGAGTTTTGAAGAATGAACAACTCTGCTGCATTAGAAGGCCAAAAGATCTGTCGGTATCGTCTTTGATCCCACTAAAAGTACATTTGAATACACAGTCTGCAGGATGGACTATGAAAAAGACCTACTTGAGCGAAGTGACCGCAACACTGGCCAATCTAAAGGAGGCGGCATTGCCTTCATACACAAAAACACCATCAGTCTCCGCCTCGCCACAGTTCCCCAAATCAGCTCTGCTGAATTACTCTCAGTAAAGCTTGCCATCACTCCCAATCAGACTATCACACTCCACCTTATCTACTGACCCCCTGGTCCTTTATCCTCATTCGCTGAAGATCTCTCTCACATCCTTACTGACAACACCAAGACAAAGTCCAAAATCATTCTACTTGGTGACTCCAATCTAGGCTACATAGAACCCAATGATGCATCTGGACACGACATCAACAACCTGCTACTCAACCTAGGCTTCTCACAACAAGTCGATTCGCCAACACACTCCAAGGGCAGGACTCTCGACTAGTTAGCCACCTTAAACTGCGACACCAACATTTTATCTAACCAACCTTGTACCTGGACAGACCACCACCTCATCACCTTTAGTATCCACACTAAAATCACCCACACTGCACCAGATATCGCACCTGCTACGGCCACAAGAAATAAGCGCAACATAACTTGCGCTAAACTACTCCCTCTCATCCTCCCCGCGCATGTATTGGGGATTATCTGGGCTGTGTGTGAGCCTATGAGGACACAGGAAGCACCCTAGCAGCATAGCCGTGCATGCAGACAACAGAACATGTGATCCAAGGACGCATCGTCCGGTGTTGCAAGTTGTTATCTGGCAATTTTAGACATGATAAGGAGTTGACATGTCTGTTGCTTAGCTATGTAACAAGCTGAAGGCCTTCACTGCGGGCACTGTGCCCGTCCCACATGCAGTGTAGCGATCGAAATAAACACTTGCACACATAAAGAAGGGAGCATGCCGTAGCACATTGGCTGTTACTATGAGAGGTTTTTTTCATTGCAACTTAAAAGGGAGATTACAGACATTTATCCCTGTGAACAAGGTAATAAATACCAAGAGCACGAAAATAGGGAAGCAACAGAAAAGAATTTAAAGATTATGGCAAATATACCAGGCACTGGGTTAGTCCTAGGTTATTAAATTGAAAGAAAGATTCCAGAAGTATATGTTAGCAGTATATGGTCCTAATTATTTGAGTAAAAAGAAAGAGGCACTGTTTCTTTGTCGAAGTTGGGCTGGACAACAATTTCTTAAAACTAGCTGAATGCATCAATATGGGCAACCAATTTGATATATGCATAGCTAAGGTGGACAAGCATTACGAGGTGAAGGGGAATAACATTTTGGCTTGCTATCAATTTGCCATCAGACAACAGAAATATTGTGAGACCATTGAGGAGTTTGTTACAGCACTGTGAGGGTTGGCTATAAAGTGTTGTTTTGAACATTATCAGAAAGAGTGCCTTCAGGACAAGTTGATGATCAATGGGAGATCAAGCGGTCCCCTCGTCTAATAGGAACTAGCCCACTCACACTGAAGCAGCTATTTCCCATTAGAGAAACGGCCCTCCGACCTGGAGAGGCAGAAAAGTGGGAGGGCCTTTTCTCTAGCTGCTTCAGTGTGAGTGGGCTAGTTCTCATTAGACGAGAGGACCTTTCTGCCTCTGCAGGTCAGAGGGCCGTTTCTCTAATGGGAAATAGCTGCTTCAGTGTGAGTGGGCTAGTTCCCATTAGACGAGAGGACCTTTCCTCCTCTGCAGGTCGGATGGCCGTTTCTGTAATGGGAAATAGCTGCATCAGTGTGAATGGGCTAGTTCCCATTAGTCGAGAGGACCTTTCTTCCTCTGCAGGTCAGAGGGCTGTTTCTCTAATGGGAAATAGCTGCTTCAGTGTGAGTGGACTAGTTCCTGTTAGACGAGAGGACCTTTCTGCCTATGCAGGTCGGAGGGCTGTTTCTCTAATGGGAAATAGCTGCTTGTCACGTCCCCGGTCACACATCGCACTACCACTATGTCCCCATGTAACTCCCGATGGCGGTTGGACTACAGCTCATGTTGGCATAGCAAACGACTCAAGAGAAACTCCTTTCCGACACGAGCCCCTTACCTCCAGTGGTGGTCAACATGGAGACTGTCCATGCCACTTCATGGTCTTCGGATTGGTTTTGGGCCCCGTTGCGTTAAGCGACATGTGATCAGGAAGTGACAGGCTCGATTGGTTACACGAGACGAGGAGCACGCATCGTGATCAGGAAGGAAGCATCGATGCGCTCACGTGACACGGAGCATAACACATGACGCGCTCACATGACTTTTTTTGCCTTTCAAAAGATTCGAGCGAACGCTCACACGTCGCTTCACAGCTGCTTACGGCAAGTTTTGTAGAGCGCTTTCCCTGCTTCTGTTCCTTGGAATCCTTGATCACGGACTGCCTTCACGGACCCGCTCTGCTTCTGCTCGGTACCTTTGCTTTGGCGATCTTTCCAGGATCAAAATACGAACTTGGTTTTTCCCTCAGACTTGCTTTTGGATCATCCATTGTTATTGTCGTGACCGGCCGGTTTTCTGACCACGGACTACACCTTGGACTGATTACGGATTTCCCATCATAGTACTTTGCTTACGTTTCTTGGCAAAATCAGGTGTTCCTGCCATCAAGAGTGCCACATTACCATCTGCTGCCGCCGACCATAATAGAATCCTGCCCAATACTTCACCCAGGGTATCTGGCCACTGCCATTGGGGTAAGAAAGTGTGTGACTTGTCCTTGTAACCATTCACTGTCTTGCCTTGCTTTCTCTAACCTAGTTGCTTGCTTTACAGTGGTCACTTCCGGCGTTCCTGGTTCCAGGCTGATGGTACTCCACACCTGTGGCCTCAAAGATTGCACGGGCAGTTATATTCTATACTTGCCCGTGTGGTACTTGGGGACGGAGGTTTCATCATCTACACGACCATCAAGTCTTAACAGACTGTGAAGCCTACTGGTCGTTCAGTTGATGGAAGCCTCAGCCGAGGACCCCGTGGCTGCTCTAATGCAAGCTGTCACAGCTCTAAGAACGGACATGGCGACAGCCACAACTGCCATACACCACCGTCTAGACTCTTTGCAGAGTGTCCGCCATCCATTGCCGGCGGACGCTGAGTTCGGAGACACCACGCCCCCAAACCCAAGCCCTTCCACGCCTCCCACACCCCAGGTCCCAGTGGTTGTGCCTACCCCGTTTCCTCTAGCAGCCCCGGAGAGGTATCAGGGTGATCCCAGGGGGTACCGGACATTTCTCAACCAATGCAAGATCCATTTTCTATGCCGGCCCCAGGCTTTTCATGATTCCACCACTAAGGCGGCCTTTTTGCTTTCACATCTGATGGGTATAGGTGCCACCTGGGCAAATCCCTTGTTAGAGAATGATCATCCAGCACTCTATGACTTCAACCTCCTGGTGAGCGAAATGTCCAAAGTCTTTGACACCAGACACAAAGCACAATCCAGAGACTTAGAGTTACTAGACCTCAATCAGGGCAAGCTATCCCTGATAGAATACATCACACGGTTTAACCAGTTGTAACGCTCACCTGATTCCCACGGAGGCGCAGGTCTGGCTTCGAGTGCTGATGCTTCTTCAATGGTGAAGCGCAGGACTCTGAAGATGGACAGGAAGGGCCCTCTACTCTGGCTTCTCCGGCTCGCAGGAATATTCCCCTGTGCGTGAAAAGGGAGTATTACCTACTGACTGAGTTATGCTCAAGCCTCCCACTCTCTTCCAACCCTCCACGATAACCTTCCACGATTCCCCGTGAAGTCTCACCTTAGGGTCTGAAAGGACGAGCTCTCCATCCTGCTTCTGACGCGGGTGCGCGTTGAACCCAGTTACTTCACTGGATTGAGGTTGGATGGGAGTTCAGGTAAGCTTGATTATACTGGTAAGGCGCTATAAACGTTCTGTTGCAAGTTCAAATGTTCAAGCTTTAAATAATAATGTTCATTGTCTTTTTTCAGGTGATGAATGAAGATTCCTTTGGAGACTTCTTGCAACAAAGCGCTGATGTTGATGTCTTTTCCCCATAGGGGCTGGGGTTCGGAATGCCGGAGATATGGCGCCGACCCGAAGTGAAACGTGCAGTTCCAGTAAAGATCTGGTAAGTCCTAGATGAGCGCTCAGGTAATGTTTTTGCATTCAATCATCTAATGTCTTTGTCTTTTTTCCCCATAGGGACCAGGGTCCTGCTTGGAAGCAGCAAGACCCGAAATGAAATGGGAATGACCCAACAGGTAAGTCTTAGAAGGAAACTGAGCTTTTCCTATTCCCTTCCTTCTCTCACCTCTTATTCTTGTCTTTTTCTCTAGGCTCTGGGAAGTGGCTGTGTATCCGGATGATCACTGCTGAAGATGGAGGAACCCAGGAAAGGTGAGTGAAATGCTGCGCTGCAGCGATCGTAACGAAATGCTTTTAAAAATGTCTTCCCTTTCAGGATCGTCGGTGATGTCTCCGTGGTGCAGATTAGCTGGTAGGTCTCTTGTCTCCCGTTGCAGGTGACCCAGGATGCTGACAGGCGTGGCTGAAGTCCAGATGTAGGAGCTGACACGTTGAGCGTCCAGCTGCGAGGAGCAGAACAACGTGAAGCGTGAGTTGCTGATCGGGTGTGGTTTAAATAGCTTTGGAAGAAGTTCCAAGTGTGTATCCTTCCTCCGATCAGGTATGTATCCTTCCCCGACCACACCCGGGTGGAAAGTAGTCCCACAGGTAAAGTAGTTCCTATTCAGGCCTCAACAGGGCCTGGATGTGGCAGCATGGTCTGCATCAGGTAAGTGCACATTAAAACACTTGAACACATGTCTAGCTTTATGAGCCTGGCGCCTAAGGCGCCAGGACAGAGGTCCAACATGAGCCTGGCGCCAGGACTGAGTCCAAAGGGCCCCAGCTTGGGCCCGCTGGCACTCCCCTGGGGGAAATGATGCCTGCCTCTGGGGTTGCTGGGTCGGACCTGGCTCCTTGGAGGTAGGCATCATGACACCAGTTATCTGCAGAAACAGCTTGGCCCAAAAATAAAAAGTCGGTAGTGTTGTATCGAGGCTTGTGTAATGCTATGAAGGATGCCCTCTCGGTTGTGCCGTCCCTCCCAGCTGCCTTCTCTGATCTGGTTGATCTAACACTCCAAGTGGATGCACGGAGAACCGAGCGTCGGGCCGAAATCGGCCTTTCTAACAACCAGTCCCCCAGTACGGCAGAACCTTCTAGTAAACCCATGCAAATAGGAGTGATACGTAGCCCCATCACTCATGCTGAATGGAAGCGTAGGAGAACCGACATTGCTTGTTTTTACTGCGGCCTAAATGGGCACTTCGTTAAGGAATGTCTGTGTCGCCCAAAGAACAGGCACTCGGGTTTTCAGAAAGCTTGCCCTTGAACGGGGGACAAGGCAAGCTTTACGCAGAACTCCTCCGAGACTCTCCCGGTGTTCGGCCCTATCAGACCGGTCATGGTTCATGCCCTATTGTACCCTACCAGAGAACGTCCACACTCAGTACACATAGTCATTGACTCTGGGGCTACCAGTTGTTTCATAGACATCACCTTGGCAAAAGAACTGAATTTACCACTGATATAAAAGAAACACCCCGAACCCGTACAGGCTGTTGATGGTTCCTCCCTGGTCTCTGGTCCGATTAAGCAGCAAACAGCTCCTATGGAAATGATTATCCATGATACACATAAGGAAACATTGTCTTTTGACCTCATTTCAACACCACTTTTTGGGATCATACTCGGTATTCCTTGGTTGAGGAAACATAACCCTCACATTAATTGGGGTACAGGCCAGGTTCTGTTTGAGTCCGATATATGTCAACACTTCTGCCTGGTAGAATCTGGGGACATCTCGAATCCCGCAAGAGCCCTCGGGGCGGTGGCTTCATTAACAATCAATGAGATCGAATCCTCCGAAACTACACACACGGTAGGAGCCGCCCTTATGGGTATACCTTCAGAGTACCATGATTACCAAATGGTGTTCAATAAGGCTTCGGCTGAGGATCTACCACCCCATAGACCTTATGATTGTCCTATCAATCTAGTTCCCGGGGCCTCGATACCTAAAGGCCGTATTTATTCCTTGTCACCGACTGAAGAAATAGCTCTGAGGGAATATATGCAGAAAGCGCTGCTTTTAGGTCACATCAGACCCTCCTCCTCCCTTGCAGCAAGCCCCATTTTCTTTGTTCCGGAGAAGGAGGGGGATCTTCGTCCTTGTGTGGATTACAGGCGGTTGAATTCTGTCACCATAAAGAACCGATATCCAGTTCCCCTCATTTCTACCCTTCTAGACAAACTCACCCATGCTCCCATCTACACAAA
Source organism: Ambystoma mexicanum (assembly GCF_040938575.1). Taxonomy (NCBI): domain Eukaryota; kingdom Metazoa; phylum Chordata; class Amphibia; order Caudata; family Ambystomatidae; genus Ambystoma; species Ambystoma mexicanum. The sequence goes on from NC_090931.1 coordinate 1,216,823,428, forward strand.
ACTAGACCTCCGGGGGGCCTACAATCTAATCCGTATGCGCAGAGGGGACGAATGGAAGACAGCGTTCTATTCACGCCAAGGTCTGTTTGAATACATGCAACGCACTGGCCACATTTCAATGGTTTATTGACGACATATTCAGTGACATATACGTAGTGATTTACTTAGATGACATACTTATCTTCTCTCCTACACCCGAAGAGCACATCGTCCATGTCAGGGAGGTGCTATCCCGACTTCAGAAGAACGCATTGTTCGCTAAACCCGAAAAGTGCCTGTTTCACACAAAGGAGGTCGATTTCTTGGGGTTTCACATCTCTCCTGGGGGTTTAGCAATGAACCAGTCAAAAATCCATGCAATTATGGACTGGCCGATCCCGAACACCCTGAAGCAACTCCAATCATTCTTAGGGTTTGCGAACTTCTACCGGCGCTTTATCGCCGACTTTTCATCCATCGTTGTCCCATTGACTGCCCTGGCCAGTCGACTGGTGCCGTTCATTGGTCCTCCGAACTTCAGGTTGCCTTCGAATCCCTCAGTCTCATTTACTACAGCCCCGGTTTTACAGCACCCAGATCCAGAACTTCCCTTTGTTGTAGAGGCTGATGCGTCCTCGTTTGCATTGGGTGTGGTTCTCTCCCAACCTTGTCCAACCACGGGCCACTTGCACCCAGTGGCTTACCATTCCAGGAAATTCATGTCAACCGAGACGCATTACACGGTCACTGAAAAAGAGCTCCTGGCTATCAAGGATGCATTTCAGGTTTGGAGGCAACATCTCCTGGGGGCAAAACAACAAACAGTCGTTTACACTGACCACAAGAACCTGCAAGACCTGGCGTCACTAAAATGCGTTAACAGTCGACAGGTGCGTTGGCACCTGTTCTTTGCAGCATACGATTTCGTGGTTAAACACAGACCAGGGATTGTCCACGGCAAAGCGGATGCTTTATCCCGTTCACTCCGGGGGGGTTTCTCTGCCGTCCTTTCCAGAGACCTTGTTGGAACAGGGACACCTGATATGTGCCTGCACACCCTCGCTACCCATCTTACAAACCATCCGTCAATGGATAGTGCAACATCCCCATGCATTATCGGAATGCGACCCGGTATTGCAGGACGGGGTGTCATTCGTACAGGGGAAGTTACTCTTGCCCACAGCTGACACGCGCATCCAAGCACTAGAGTGGTCCCACAATGCCATCATCAACGGTCACCCGGGGCAACGACGCACTTTGGATCTGCTCAAACGTTGGTGTGTGTCCGTCGATGAGACGTGATGTGGAGGATTATGTGAACACCTGTTTGGTGTGCGTGCAGTGTAAGTCAAGCAGGGGTCACACGCTTGGACTGCTCCAACCACTACCTATACCCCCAAGACCCTGGCACACGGTCTCAATGGACCTTATCACCGACCTACCTCGTATACAGGGGTTCGATACAATCTGGGTGGTGGTGGATTCTTATACCAAAATGGCTTGTTTTGTACCTTGTAAAGGAATTCCTTCTGCTCCATCCCTGGCCCGGTTGTTCTTTAGGTCCGTGTTTTGTCTGTTTGGTCTGCCTCAGGTCATTGTGTCTGACGGTGGTTCTCAATTCACGTCCCGTTTTTGGAAGGCCCTCACTAAACCTCTGGATATTGACGCACGCTTCTCTTCAGCCTATCACCCTGAAAGCGACGGACAGACGGAGAGGGTAAATCAGGTGTTAGAACAATACCTCCGTTGTTTGTCCCTGCAGTTCCAGTGTACCTGGATTGATTCACTCCACCTTGCAGAATTAGCTTACAATAATGCACTACATTCCTCCACTGGCTTTCCCCCGTTTTATGCCCTCTATGGCCAGCATCCACGCACTCTTCCCTTTCCTGACTTCACGCCTACCAATACCCCTGCCATTAATGATTGTGCCTGCGACCTCACCATGATTCATGCCCAAACCCTGGTCCATCTCTGGGAAGCACAGTCTTCCATGAAAACGGCAGCGGATAAGAATAGAGTGGATGCCCCAGTGTACCACGTGGGTGATCGGGTTTGGTTGTCCTCTCTGCATTTACAAATCCCTGGTTGCCGAAAGTTGCTCCCACGCTTTGTTGGTCCTTACCGGGTGTCCAAAGTTCTGAATCCAGTCATTTATCGCCTAGACGTCCCCTCCTCTTGGCGGTTACACCCAGTGTTTCACACGTCCTTACTCAATCCGTGCCCTGGCCCTACCCACCTTGTCTCCCCTCCTGCTCCCGTCTCTGTGGTTTCCCCTGATGAGTTTGAGGTTAGTGCCATTCTGGGTTCCCGTCTGTTCAGTATCCCCCCTTCTCACCTGAGTTCGATCTTTGTTGGATTTCTTGATCAATGCCTTCTTGCGGACAGATCGAGTCTTGAATAAGGTTGCACGAGTCTCTTCCGACTCCAGCGTGCGTTCAAAATTCAGGGATGCAAGGATCCAGGAATCCAGGAAATTTACAGAGTGCGCTACTAGCACACGAGTCCAGGAATCAAGAAAGGAAGGAAAGGGACTAGGAATGGGGTTGGCTGGAAGAAGCAAGGAAAATAATACCACGAGCTACAGAGCACACGTCTGGTTGCTACTTCGCAATAGCATTGAGACGCGCAGAGCCGCGGGAGGCGTGGTCTATAAATAGAACACGCTACGTCCAAGGTGTAGAGCGAGGAAGGTGTTTCACAGTGGACGGCCATGTTGGAAGTACAAGGGAGTGTAAGCCTCGTTGAGACAAGGACCAGGAAGTCCAAAAGGGGTGTGTTCTGTAATTCATGACAGCATGCCTCCTCCGAAGACCCGTTCCTCTGGGTTTGCCCGGGTGTATAAGGTGAAATCTTCTGAGCAGTCGAGGGGCCATGAGATTAGAAAGTAGTTCCCAGGTTCTTTCACTAGGAGGATATCCTTTCCATTCAACCGGGTATTGAAGCTGACCCCGTTTGTACCTGTAGTCACATATTCGGGATACTTCATATTCCAATTGGGTGTCGACCAGCAGAGGAGGAGGCAGGATTTCCGGGAGAATTGGGTGTAGGGTTTTAATAAGGATGTGTGAAATACTGGGTGAATTTTCTTCCAGGAGTCTGGTAGTCTGATCCGGTATGAAACTGGATTGATCATTTCCTTGATGGAAAATGGACCATAGTAGCGAGGGGCCAACTTGTTTGGCCGTAGTTGTCGGGGTAGTAATTTCGAGGACAACCAGACTTGATCACCAATTGCATAAGAAGGACCTGGTCTTCTTTTGGAATCCGCATACCTCTTAGTCTGTGTTCTGGCCCTCTCTAAGTTTTCTTTGGCCTCCTGGTGTACGTTGATGAGGGTTTCTATCCAGGAGTTGACAGTAGGTACTGGTGTAGGATGAGGGAGAACAGAGGGTAGAACCGATGGATGGAAACCTTGGCTACAATAAAAGGGACTGGTCTTAAGTGCTGAATGATCGGAATTGTTGTAGGCAAATTCAGCCACGGGTATCAGGAGCGACCAGTCATCCTGAACCTTGGTGGCGAAACATCGAAGATACTGCTCCGGGGTCTGATTAGCACGTTCTGTGGCCCCGTTGGTTTGGGGATGATAACCAGATGAGAGGGCGCGTTGGATTCCCAAAATGCGAAAGAGATGTTTCCAGAATTGAGAGACGTACTGAGGTCCTTGATCAGATATGATCTTGGAAGGAAGTCCATGTAAACAGAATATGTGTTCCAGGAAGATTCCAGCAAGCTCGGACGAGGATGGTAGCTTACACAGGGGTGTAAAATGAGCCATATGAGTGAACAAGTCTATGGTAACCATGATGGTCGTGTATCCTCAGGAAGGTGGTAATTCCACAATGAAGTCTGTAGCAATGAATTCCCATGGCCTTGTTGGCAGTGTAGGTTGCAGTAGAGGACCCGCCGGTCTCTTGTTATCATGTTTATTTTGACTGCAGATAGTACAAGCTTTGATGTACTGCTGTACGTTGGTCTTCATTCCAGGCAAATAAAACTGTCTTTGTATGAGACGGAGGGTGTCGGTTATGCCACGATGTCCGGAGTGAATGGTATCATGACAGAGGTTTATTATTCTTTGTTGTAATTTCTGTGTAGGAATGACCAGTGCATTGTCCTTGAATAAATATCCTTCCTTAACTCTTAGGTTCCATGGATTCTTCCTTGAAATATCCTTCCAGAGGTCAGAGGATTGGGTTTGCACTCGAATTTCTTCCAGGAGGTTGACTGCTTGAGCAACAAAGATTGTGTGGGGAAACATCTTAGGATCGGCCCTGTCTTCAATATTTACATAGTCAGGACGTCGAGATAAGGCGTCAGCAATCAAGTTTTGTGATCCGGGAACATGAGTGATTTGGAATTGGTACTGGGCAAAGTAGTAGGCCCAACGCGCCTGACGACTGTTCCTGCACTCCAACAACTGTAGAATTTGAAGATTCCGATGGTCTGTGAGGACCTGAACTGGATATCTAGCACCCAGAAGTAGATGTCGCCATTCAGTGAAGACTTGGCGGATGGCTAAGACTTCCTTTTCCAGGACAGAGTAATGTGTCTCACTGGGAGTCAGGATTCGTGAGAGGTAAGCAATGGGGTGTTCCAGTTTATCCTCAAGTTCCTGCTTCAAGACCGCTCCTATGGCGTGGGTTGAGGCATCCGTTTCCACTAGGAATGGCTGATTTATGTCGTGTTGGTCCAAGATGGGGCTTGCGTGAACTCTGTCTTTAAACGTTGGAATGCCTTATCTTGCGGTGTAGACCAGATAAAGGGGGTGTCTTTCTTCAAGAGGGCAACGATCGGCTGAACAATCTCGGAAAAGGTAGAAATTAATTTCCGGTAGAAGTTGGCAAGCCCCAGGAAGGATTGAACTTGTTTCACGGACGTGGGAGCGGGCCATGCCAGTATGGCCTTTACCTTTGAAGGGTCCATACCAATTCCTTCTCGGCTAAGGATGAATCCTAGGTAGTGAACAGAAGTAATGTGAAACAAGCATTTTTCGGGTTTGGCTAAAAGTTTGTGTTCCCGGAGTCGTTGTAATACTGCCTTTACATGTTCTTCATGCTTTAGAGGATCCTTGGAAAAGATCAATATGCCATCCAGATAGACAATGACAAAGAGGAATAACATGTCAGAAAACACCCTATCCATAAAACATTGAAAAACTGCAGGGGCATTAGCTAGTCCAAAGGGCATGACTAGATATTCATAGTGACCAAAGGGTGTTCTAAAGGCTGTTTTCCATTTGTCTCCTTCCCGGACACGGATCAAATGATAGGCACCCCGGAGATCCAACTTCGTGAATATTACGGCGCCTCTCACAGCTTCCAGGATGTTCGAGATCCGGGACAGTGGGTACCGATCTTTGAGGGTGCATTGATTTAAGCCACGATAGTCGAGGCAAGGTCTGAGTTCCTTGGTGTCCTTCTTGGGAACAAAAACAACGAAGCACCCGGTGGAGATTTTGAGGGTTTTATGGTGCCGTTTTCAAGGTTGGTATCCAGGTATTCTCAGAGGGCCTTTTTCTCTGGTTCGGAAAGGATGAACATTTTGCTGAAGGGAATCACTGCTGATGGATCTGTATCTATAGCACAGTCTTCAGGTCTGTGAGGTGGTAAGGCCTGGACTATGGCAGTTGAAAATACATCAGCATATCCCTGACAGGCCTCTGGCACTTGTATGATATTGGAAACCATGAGTGGTGTTTGCTGGTCTCTTAGTGGTTCTTTAGAGGGTGTCAAGGAGGGATCGAGGAATAGACAGTGGGACATACAAAACTCTGAGCCTAGGAATAGTGATCCTGCTGTCCAATTGATATATACGGATTGTGCTTCTGTAACCAGGGCATACCCAATACCATGGGGTAATGAGCTGACTTAATGATGTCGAATGTAATCCACTCTTGGTGATGGTTTATGGAAAGTTGGATCTCTTTTGTCTGCGGGGTTATGGGTCCTGAAGTGAGGGGTCTTCCATTGATTGCTTCCACCGGCTGCAAGATGCTTCGTGTCTCGTACGGAATATGACTAACAATCCAGTCTTGATCAATGAAAATTCCGATAGCTCCGGCGTCTACTAAGGCAAGAATGGGATAGGTCTTATTCTTGGAGTATCACCAAATTGTTTTGTCCAGGAGAGTTCAAGGATGGAATTGATGTGGAGCAAACATCTCTCTCCCGAAGCTCTGCTCCATTTAGGATTGGGAGCTGGCGTTTCCCGAACGCTGAGGAGGGGCTAGAGGACACTCTCTAACCAAGTGTTTGTCTGAGGCACAATACATGCACAACCCCGTATGAATCCTCTCATCCTTTCTTGTGGGGATATAGGTCCACGGAAAGCTCCTATCTGCATGGGTTCTGGTTCAGAGACAGAGCCTGGGTTTGTATCCGTCTTGGTGGTACTCTCAAAGGACAGCTTCGGAGGATTACCTCTGGATTTCTTCTTCTCTGCCTTCCTTTCCTGGATACGGAAATCTGTTTGCATGGCAAGGTCCATTAAGTGCCTGGAATGAGTTTGGACGAGCCGCTCTGGCCAACTCATCCTTAATCTCCTCATTCAGTCCTCTCCTGAAAAGGGTAAAACTCGCCTCAGGGGACCAATCAGCTTCCTTGACTAATTGCTTGAATCGGGTAACATAGGTGAGCATATCCTGGGATCCTTGCTGAAAGTCTAACAGGCGTTCCTGGGCACTATAGACCTGCTCTGGACGGTCAAACATGGTCCTAAGGGCTTGTATGAAGCCATCATAGTCATCTAGGAGAGCATCGCCGGAATTAACGAGGGGTGTAGCCCAGGTTAAGGTGTTTCCTGAAAGGTGGGAAATTATGAACCCCACCTTAGCCCTGGGAGTTGAAAAGTAGTAGGGCTTAAAAGTAAAGTAGACCAAACATGAATCCAAGAATCCGCGAAGAGTTTTTGCCGACTCATCGTATTTGTCCACTATGCCGCCCAGCAACATACTTTCTTTTTTGGCAGAATCACGGGATAGAACTAATTGTTTGAGAGCGGCGTTTTCCGCCTTTAGATTCTGCACCTCGGTTGATAGCTCTTGCATGCCACGCATCAGGTCCTGGACGGCCGTTTCCATGTCCATATCGAGTTCGGTCGGGTGGCGTCTCAAACTGTCAAGGAGTTCCCCCCCTTCTCCCCTGAGTTCGATTGTTGCTGGATTTCTTGATCGATGCCTTCTTGCGGACGGATCGAGTCTTGAATAAGGCTGCACGAGTCTCTTCCGACTCCAGCGTGCGTTTAAATTTCTGGGATGCAAGGATCCAGGAATCCGGGAAATTTACAGAGTGCGCTACTAGTACACGAGTCCAGGAATCAAGAAAGGAAGGAAAGGGACTAGGAATGGGGTTGGCTGGAAGAAGCAAGGAAAACAATACTGCGAGCTATGGAGCACATGTCTGGTCGCTACTTCGCACTAGCATTGAGACAAGTGGAGCCGCGGGAGGCGTGGTCTATAAATAGAACACACCACGTCCAAGGTGTAGAGCGAGGAAGGTGTTTCACAGTGGACAGCCATGTTGGAAGTACAAGGGAGTGTAAGCCCCGTTGAGACAAGGACCAGGAAGTCCAAAAGGGGCGTGTTCTGTAGTTCATGACACTCAGAGGAGAAGGAGCGAGGGGAGAGAGCGATGGTAGCCGTCAGGGAAAAAACAGGAGGAAGACAAGTAGAAAGCACACAAGTGTACAGCAACCAAGAAAGCGAGTGAAGCTCAAAGTTGCAACACGCTGGGTGCCGGAAAGACGCAGAGTAAGTGACGTAACCACGTAAGGAACGTGCAAAAGACTAGACCGCTACCCATGCTACCCAACCGTCGCCACAATCTCCATGCGGTCAGTTGCATGACATTATGCCCCTGTCTGAAGGAGACTCCCCCGGCTTGCCCGGATGAACAGTGTGAAATCTTTGGAGCAGTCTCGGGGCATGAATGTGTGACAAAGGTTCCCATGAGTCTTCCGACCTAGGGTATCCTTTCCATCCAAACAAATATTCTAGTCTCCCCTTATGGTATCTCGAATCGAAAATGTGGGAAACCTCATATTCATCATTTTCAGGTGTGCCCCGCAGATGTGTATAGTTCGATATGGAGTGTCCATGAGATGGAAAAAAGGGTTTGAGTAGTTAAGCATGAAACACCGGGTGAATGTGTTTAAGATTGTGTGGAAGATGCAATTTGTAAGAGACAGGGTTAATCTTGGCAAGGATGGGAAATGGCCCCAGAAATCTGGGAGAAAGCTTGGAGGGATGAGCCCATCGAGGGAGGTATTTGGTGGATAACCAAACCTTTGACCCGACCTTCCAATCTGGGCCCAGCTGACGGTGAGCATCTGCTCGTTTCTTGTAAGATATGGCGGTGTCCTTCAGACTGGAAGAGGCCGCAAAATGGGCTTCCTGGATAGTAGTTAGGGTGGTCTCTATAGCTGGAAGCTGAGACTGTAGTTGAGCCACCGGAAGGATGCTTCGTGGGTGTAAACCATAGGTGCAGTAAAACTGAGACATCTTGGTGGCAGAGTGTTTGGCATTATTGTAGGCAAACTCTGCAGTGGGTACAAGTGCTACCCAGTTGTCTTGTTGTTGATTGCAGAAACATTTTAAGTACTGTTCCAGGGTAGCGTTTGTCCTCTCAGTTTGACCGTTGGTCTGAGGGAGAAACCCTGATGAGAGTGCTCTTCCTATGCCTAAATGATGGCACATAGCCTTCCAGAATTTAGAGGTGTACTGTGGACCTCTATCGGAGATAATTTTGGCCGGTACTCCGTGTAGACGGAAAATGTCTCGAAGAAAGACCTGTGCCATTTCCTCAGCTGAGGGTATTTTAGGTAGTGGAGAGAAATGTGCCATCTTAGAGAAAGTGTCTACTGTCACCATGATACACATACATGCATCCGAAGGAGGTAACTCGACTATGAAGTCAGTGGTGACAATGCTCCAAGGACGTGAGGGAACTACGGACTGTTCCAGTAGTCCTATAGGTTTGCCGGGATGATACTTAGCTTGAGCACACACTGGACATTTCTGAACGTAATCAGTCACGTCTTTCCACACCTGGAACCAGAAATATGAACGCTGGACGAGGTCTAGAGTTCCCGACACTCCTCTATGTCCAGCAGTGCGAGTGTCATGACAAAGATAGATAAAGGTTTTTGAACAGAAAGAACAGCCGTCGTCACGTGAATTAGTCCTTTAGTCCCCTCCCACTGGTAGGAGATAATTGAAAGAAAGAAAGACCTCAGCCGCTGAGTGTTTCAGCCATTTCTGCAAACCCGCATTGACGGGATTGGGTGCAGAGAAGCCTCCAAAATGGAAACCTGTCTATTTGAAGAAGAGGAACATGCTTCTATTTACCAGAAATATCGCTTCTCCCTGCCTCCAGAGATGCAAAGCCTGGTTCTGTCCTATCTGGAAGAAAAGGTCTAATTTATAGAGATCTAGTCTATGGCACGGCCTGATTAATACTTCCTGGACTTATCGACAGGATTCCGAGACCAGCCTAACTGGTTGAGACCATGGTGTGTTTTATACATTGTGAAATGTTTAACCCTGTTTTCTAAATATATTGTGTAAATAAAGACACAGATGAATTTCAAAGAATCATGACGCCTACGGGAATGCCATGTCCTGATGAAGATGGATATCATCGGCTTTCGAATTAGATGTGTTGTCTCCATCGAAACTACCATCTGTTAATCGTGCCAGGTCTATTGTACTGTATGTCACATTGTTCCTGTCCTGACACAAGAGTAGTTGACGCATAGCATCCCTTGGCTAATTTTAGCGTTTTTTTCAATGTTTATGTGTTCATTATATTGTGCAGTGCTGTAACTAACCATTGCGGTTGGCTGCAGGATCCTTTAGTGACCAGATCGCCCTTTGTTGATTTATTTTTTGGCCCTTTTGCATTCAGATCTGAATAGGCGATTGTGGTTTCCCTTACCGAGTGACTTTACTCGCTCGCAAGGGAAACCCCTTTTTGGGATCAATCTAGTAGCATCTAGGTCTACTGTGATTTATTTCTCTGACTTTTTCACTTACAGCCAACAGTGAAACTAGCATTCAGTCAGTTTACACGATGCACTTTATGATTGATACATTAATGTTGTCACCTTGCGTATCTTTTGTATAGAATTTCAGATGATTTAATACTTATTTTAACGAGTACAAATTCTAAATAAATACAGTATTTTTAACGATTGTTTCGTTCTTAGTGGATTGATCTGTGTTGTGACCCTTGGGGGTCCTTCCCCGTTTTGGTGGCCTTGTAGTGGCCTTTTTGAGTATCTTCAATTTATTCCGCTGACTGGATTTTCATTTATATTGATCGCTGCTTCCCCTCTGCCAGCGAAGTAGGGGAAACCCACCTCTTTGTTTTGCGGCATGACAAAGATATATGACTCTTTTGCAGAGATCGTCGGTGGGTAAGTAGAGTTGATGTCCTCTGAACCAAAGCCCCTCCTTCATCCGGAAATCCTTGGGAACTGCAGGTTGTTCCATGGCTGTGGCTTGTCTGACTTGCTGTAGAAAAGTGTTAACAGTGGCTATGTGGATGTGATCAGGGAACATTCGCTCTGGGTCCAATGTAAGAGTTTTATCGACATCCTTTCTAGACAGAGCGTTGGCCAGAATGTTCTGACTTCCTGGAACGTAGGTGATGTGAAAGTCAAACTGAGCAAAATAATGTGCCCACCGAGCTTGTCTGGAGTTTACGCATTCCATTGACTCTAGGACTTTATGGTTTTTGTGGTCTGTGCGAATGGTAAACGGGTGGCTCCCTCATTGGGGCAGATTTCTCCAGGTCTCACAAGCTTGTTTCATCGCCAACAGTTCTTTTTCAAGAACAGAATATTTATTTTGGTTTGCCGTTAATGTCTTCGATAAATAGGCTATGGGATGTTCTATGCCTTCGAAGGTTTGAAGAAGAACAGCCCCAATGGCTGCTGCTGAGGCATCTGTTTCGACGATGAAGGTTTGGGAATGGAGGGGATGCCTGAGAATCGGAGCAGCACAAAAGAGAGTTTTGAGATGGGTGAAGCTCTCTTCTGCCTTCGGCGACCTTGGAATGGAGAAGAGCTCTTCTTGAGGAGAGACGTGATTGGAAGTACTACCTCAGAGAAGTTCTGAATAAGCCTGCGGTAGTAGTTAGCCAACCCCAGGAATCTTTGGACCTCCTTCACGGAATTGGGTGATGGCCACTTCAATATGGCAGTTACTTTCCGTTCGTCCATAGCTACTCCTTCATGAGAAAGGATGTATCCCAAATAGGGTATGGTGTCAACCCCAAAGACACACTTTTCCAGTTTGGCCCGTAAATGATTGTCTTGAAGGCGGCTCAGTACTTCTGAGACATGGGTAGTATGTTGTTTAGGATCCTTAGAGAATATGAGGATATCATCCAAGTAGATTACGACCGAGACAAACATCATGTCTGAGAACAAGCGGTCCATGAACCTTTGGAAGATAGCTGGCGCGTTGACTAGCCCAAAGGGAATGACCCAATATTCATATAACCCGAACGGGGTGCGAAATGCGGTCTTCCACTCATCTCCTTCCCGAACACGGAGGAGATGGTACGCACTCCGTAAATCAAGTTTGGTAAAGATCTTGGCTCCTTGCACCACCTCCAGTATATCTGAAATGAGCAGCATCGGATACCTGTCCCGTATTGTGACCTTGTTAAGTCCCCGAAAATCAATACAAGGTCTTAAGTCGGTGGAGTCTGGTTTGGAAATGAAAAACAGCGGCGCCCCTGCGGGGGATTTAGAGGGCTGAATGAGTCAATTTTGCAGATGGCTATCTAAATCTGTCCGAAGTGCCTGCCTTTCAGTGTTTGAGAGGGAAAACATGCGCCCAAATGGTAAATGGTACCAAGGCTCCGGGAATTAAGTCAATTGCGCAGTCTTCTGGTCTGTGTGATGGTAGCTCCAATTCGGACTGCTCTTGGAAGACCTGTTGATAGCGAAGGTATTCTGTTGGTAAGGAGTGAATCCCAACTGAAAGAGTCGGTGTTGAGTTTGTAGTTTGAATATTCACAGTGCATGAATGTGGGCCACACTGTTTCTTGCAGTATTCTGACTCAAACGCCAGGAAGTTGTTGATTCAATCTATCCTGGGGTTGTGACGGCGAAGCCAAGAGATTTGCAGGATAATCGGAAAGTGGGCAGCCCGTATAATGTCAAATGTAATCATCTCTGAATGTTGAAAGATCCTGAGTTGTAATGCCCCAGTCGAGTGAGTAATGGGGCCTGCAGATAGGGGGGTATTGTCGACCCCTTCCACCTTCTGATTTTCAGGCTTTTCGAGGCATGGGATTCCCATATTGGTAGACCACAAAATTTCCGGCTGCACCACAATCGAGTAGTGCTAAAGCTTCATCCCACCTTCTGTTTATGTGCAATTGAACCCCAATCACCATGAGATGGGAATCCTCCAAACTGTTTTGTGTAGAAGAGGATACTGCAAGAGAAACATAGAGACGAGAAGTCATTTGAAATCCTCTGTAGTTGGTCCCTCTCAACTCCGAGGATGTCCGTTTCCCGACCGGCGTACTGCTAACTCCTCACAGTTAGTTATAGAGTGCTTCTCTGATGCACAATATGCGCACAATCCCTTTTCTCGACGATGACGCCTTTCTTCGCTGGTAAGGGTCCTCTGGTCATCCCAATCTGCATCGGTTCCTCTTTCGGGTGAGTGGAGGAAGAGGGAAGGACATTTGGTAGAGTACCTCGAAAAATGGCCGATTCTTGTATTTGTGCCTTTCATTCCTTCATTCAGTCAAGCAGTGTTCAATTTGAAGAACCGCAGAGAACAGTTCTGCGAGAGTCGGGGGTCTCGGCATGCGAGCAAGCTCATCTTTGATGTCCTCCTTTAGACCCCTTCTGAAGATCGCATACTGAGCTTTTTCTGGCCAACCTGCCGGGGCAGCTAAAGCTTTGAAATGAGAGATGTAAGACAACACCTCCAGAGAACCTTGATGAGCATCCAGAATCTCTTCATAAGCTGCATAAGTGGTCTCGGGACGCTCAAAGGTCTGCCTTATTAGGGTGCAAAATTCCTCGTAGTCCTGGAGAGCGGGAATATCCCCTATAGCTAAGGGGGTAACCCAGGACAAAGCATTGCCCACCATATTTGAGACCATAAAACCCACTTTAGCCTTGCTGGTAGCAAAGAGGACGGGTCTGTATGTAAAATACAGCTTACAGGAGTCGGGAAATTCTCCCACCCTCTTTGAGGATCTGTCAAACTTGCCGGATGACAATGGCATCGGGGGTAGTTCAGGTACCTGTGGGTTCTCTCTCGTGGTCATTAGTTGTTTGAGTAAAACATTTTAAGCCTTCAGGGTCTGTACGTCTTGAGAGTTGAGAGATATGTTGCAATGTCTGATTTTCCACCTACAACGTTTGGACATCTTGAGAAAGTTTCTGTATGGCCCCAACGAGTTCTTGGATTTGTTCAGGAGTAGCCATTGTTTGGCATTGCAAACTGTCAATACTGTCACTCTGGTAATCCAACTAGTCGGTCCCACTTCCCTCCTCCTACTCCTCACCTGATGAACTTGTGTCCGTGTAGTATCTGGGAGCTTCTCTGTATTGGCGATCGTCGGAAGTTGAATCCCAACCGCGGTGGGAAGCCACAACAGCCGCGAGTAAACAGTGGCCTCTGCGGCCCTGTCACCGAAGGCGGGTGAAAAATAGGGGAAAACGCCCAAAGGCTAGAAAAAAACCCTTCGATGGTTTTGGAGAGCTGGAGATTAATGCTGGTGTTGGGAGCAGTCCGAGGAAGGCCAGTAACAGTTACCAATGAGGCGAGGAAAAACGGTTGAAAAACAGAGCAAAAGGAGATGATGGAAAAAATAGGTAAGCCTGGAAGAAGGGAAAGGAGACCGGGGGAAAATACTCAGAGTAGAAGGAGCGAGGGGAGAGAGTGATGGTAGCCGCCAGGGAAAAAACAGGAGGAAGACAAGTAAAAAGCACACAAGCGTACAGCAACCAAGAAAGCGAGTGAAGCTCAAAGTTTTAATGCGCTGTTCGCAGGGAAGACGCGGAGTAAGTATTCCGGCAACAGTGACGAAAGCACGTAAGGAACGTGCGAAAGACTAGGTCGCTACCCATGTGAGAGCAGAAAAGCGTATCATTCTAATGGCCACTCCAACGGAACCGTCGCTACAATCTCCATGCGGTCGGTCGCAATAACAATAGCTGCTTCAGTGTGAGTGGGCTAGTTCCCATTAGACAAAAGTACCTTTCCTCCTCTGCAGGTCGGAGGGCTGTTTCTCTAATGGGAAATAGCTGCTTCAGTGTGAATGGGCCAGTTCCCATTAGACGAGAGGACCTTTCTGCCTATGCAGGTCGGAGGGACGTATCTCTAATGGGAAATAGCTGCTTCAGTGTGAGTGGGATAGTTCCCATTAGACGAGAGGACCTTTCCTCCTCTGCAGGTCGGAGGGCCGTTTCTCTAATGGTAAATAGCTGCTTCAGTGTGAGTGGGCTAGTTCCCATAAGATGAGAGGACCTTTCTGCCTCTGCAGGCCGGAGGGCCGTTTCTCTAATGGGAAATAGCTGCTTCAGTGTGAGTGGGCTAGTTCCCATTAGACGAAAGGACCTTTCTGCCTCTTCAGATCAGAGGGCCGTTTCTGTAATCGGAAATGGCTGCTTCAGTGTGAGTGAGCTAGTTCCCATTAAACGAGAGGACCTTTCTGCCTCTGCAGGTCGGTGGGCCGTTTCTCTAATGGGAAACAGCTGCTTCAGTGTGAGTGGGCTAGTTCCCATTAGACAAGAGGACCTTTCTGCATATGCAGGTCGGAGGGCCGTTTCTCTAATGTGAAACAACTGCTTCAGTGTGAGTGGGCTAGTTCCCATTCTGCCTCTGCAGGTCAGAGGGCCGTTTCTCTAATGGGAAACAGCTGCTTCAGTGTGAATGGGCTAGTTCCCATTAGACGAGAGTACCTTTCTGCCTTTCCAGGTCGGAGGGCCGTTTCTCTAATGGGAAATAGCTGCTTCAGTGTGAGTGGGCTAGTTCCCATTCTGCCTCTGCAGGTCAGAGGGCCGTTTCTCTAATGGGAAAGAGCTGCTTCTGTGTGAGTGGGCTAGTTCCCATTAGACGAGAGGACCTTTCTGCCTCTCCAGATCAGAGGGCCGTTTCTCTAATGGGAAATAGCTGCTTCTGTGTGAGTGGGCTAGTTCCCATTAGACGAGAGGACCTTTCCTCCTCTGCAGGTCAGAGGGCTGTTTCTCTAATGGGAAATAGCTGCTTCAGTGTGAATGGGCCAGTTCCCATTAGACGAGAGGACCTTTCTGCCTCTGCAGGTCAGAGGGCCGTTTCTCTAATGGGAAATAGCTGCTTCAGTGTGAGTGGGCTAGTTCCCATTAGACGAGAGGACCTTTCCTCCTCTGCAGGTCGGAGGGCCGTTTCTCTAATGGGAAATAGCTGCTTCAGTGTGAATGAGCTGGTTCCCATTAAACGAGAGGACCTTTCTGCCTCTGCAGGTCGGAGGGCCGTTTCTCTAATGGGAAACAGCTGCTTCAGTGTGAGTGGGCTAGTTCCCATTAGACGAGAGGACCTTTCTGCATATGCAGGTCGGTGGGCCGTTTCTCTAATGTGAAACAGCTGCTTCAGTGTGAGTGGGCTAGTTCCCATTAGACGAGAGGACCTTTCTGCCTCTGCAGGTCAGAGGGCTGTTTCTCTAATGGGAAAAGCTGCTTCAGTGTGAATGGGCTAGTTCCCGTTAGACGAGAGGACCTTTCTGCCTTTCCTGGTCGGAAGGCCGTTTCTCTAATGGGAAATAGCTGCTTCAGTGTGAGTGGGCTAGTTCCCATTAGATGAGAGGACCTTTCTGCCTCTCCAGTTCGGAGGGCCGTTTCTCTAATGGGAAATAGCTGCTTCAATGTGAATGGGCTAGTTCCCATTAGACGAGAGGACCTTTCTGCCTCTGCAGATCGGAGGGCAGTTTCTCTAATGGGAAATAGCTGCTTCGGTGTGAATGGGCTAGTTCCCATTAGACGAGAGGACCTTTCTGCCTCTGCAGGTCAGAGGGCCGTTTCTTTAATGGGAAATAGCTGCTTCGGTGTGAGTGGGCTAGTTCCCATTAGATGAGAGGACCTTTCTGCCTCTCCAGTTCGGAGGGCAGTTTCTCTAATGGGAAATAGCTGCTTCGGTGTGAATGGGCTAGTTCCCATTAGACGAGAGGACCTTTCTGCCTCTGCAGGTCAGAGGGCCGTTTCTCTAATGGGAAATAGCTGCTTCAGTGTGAGTGGGCTAGTTCCCATTAGACGAGAGGACCTTTCCTCCTCTGCAGGTCGGAGGGCCGTTTCTCTAATGGGAAATAGCTGCTTCAGTGTGAATGGGCTAGTTCCCATTAGACAAGAGGACCTTTCTGCATATGCAGGTCGGAGGGCCGTTTCTCTAATGTGAAACAACTGCTTCAATGTGAGTAGGCTAGTTCCCATTCTGCCTCTGCAGGTCAGAGGGCCGTTTCTCTAATGGGAAACAGCTGCTTCAGTGTGAATGGGCTAGTTCCCATTAGACGAGAGTACCTTTCTGCCTTTCCAGGTCGGAGGGCCGTTTCTCTAATGGGAAATAGCTGCTTCAGTGTGAGTGGGCTAGTTCCCATTCTGCCTCTGCAGGTCAGAGGGCCGTTTCTCTAATGGGAAAGAGCTGCTTCTGTGTGAATGGGCTAGTTCCCATTAGACGAGAGGACCTTTCTGCCTCTCCAGATCAGAGGGCCGTTTCTCTAATGGGAAATAGCTGCTTCTGTGTGAGTGGGCTAGTTCCCATTAGACGAGAGGACCTTTCCTCCTCTGCAGGTCGGAGGGCTGTTTCTCTAATGGGAAATAGCTGCTTCAGTGTGAATGGGCCAGTTCCCATTAGACGAGAGGACCTTTCTGCCTCTGCAGGTCAGAGGGCCGTTTCTCTAATGGGAAATAGCTGCTTCAGTGTGAGTGGGCTAGTTCCCATTAGACGAGAGGACCTTTCCTCCTCTGCAGGTCGGAGGGCCGTTTCTCTAATGGGAAATAGCTGCTTCAATGTGAATGAGCTGGTTCCCATTAAACGAGAGGACCTTTCTGCCTCTGCAGGTCGGAGGGCCGTTTCTCTAATGGGAAACAGCTGCTTCAGTGTGAGTGGGCTAGTTCCCATTAGACGAGAGGACCTTTCTGCATATGCAGGTCGGTGGGCCGTTTCTCTAATGTGAAACAGCTGCTTCAGTGTGAGTGGGCTAGTTCCCATTAGACGAGAGGACCTTTCTGCCTCTGCAGGTCAGAGGGCTTTTTCTCTAATGGGAAAAGCTGCTTCAGTGTGAATGGGCTAGTTCCTGTTAGACGAGAGGACCTTTCTGCCTTTCCTGGTCGGAAGGCCGTTTCTCTAATGGGAAATAGCTGCTTCAGTGTGAGTGGGCTGGTTCCCATTAGATGAGAGGACCTTTCTGCCTCTCCAGTTCGGAGGGCCGTTTCTCTAATGGGAAATAGCTGCATCAATGTGAATGGGCTAGTTCCCATTAGACGAGAGGACCTTTCTGCCTCTGCAGATCGGAGGGCAGTTTCTCTAATGGGAAATAGCTGCTTCGGTGTGAATGGGCTAGTTCCCATTAGACGAGAGGACCTTTCTGCCTCTGCAGGTCAGAGGGCCGTTTCTCTAATGGGAAATAGCTGCTTCAGTGTGAGTGGGCTAGTTCCCATTAGATGAGAGGACCTTTCTGCCTCTCCAGTTCGGAGGGCAGTTTCTCTAATGGGAAATAGCTGCTTCGGTGTGAATGGGCTAGTTCCCATTAGACGAGAGGACCTTTCTGCCTCTGCAGGTCAGAGGGCTGTTTCTCTAATGGGAAATAGCTGCTTCAGTGTGAGTGGGCTAGTTCCCATTAGACGAGAGGACCTTTCCTCCTCTGCAGGTCGGAGGGCCGTTTCTCTAATGGGAAATAGCTGCTTCAGTGTGAATGGGCCAGTTCCCATTAGACGAGAGGACCTTTCCGCCTCTGCAGGTCAGAGGGCCGTTTCTCTAATGGGTAATAGCTGCTTCAGTGTGAGTGGGCCAGTTCCCATTAGAGGAGAGGACCTTTCCTCCTCTGCAGGTCGGAGGACCGTTCCTCTAATGGGAAATAGCTGCTTCACTGTGCATGGGCTAGTTCCCATTAGACGAGAGGACCTTTCTGCCTATGCAGGTCGGAAGGCCTTCTCTCTAATGGGAAATAGCTGCTTCAGTGTGAGTGGGATAGTTCCCATTAGACGAGAGAACCTTTCCTCTTCTGCAGGTCGGAGGGCCGTTTCTCTAATGGGAAATAGCTGCTTCAGTGTGAATGGGCCAGTTCCCATTAGACGAGAGGACCTTTCTGCCTCTGCAGATCAGAGGGCCATTTCTCTAATGGGAAATAGTTGCTTCAGTTTGTGTGGGCTAGTTCCCATTAGACGAAAGGACCTTTCTGCCTCTCCAGGCCAGAGGGCCGTTTCTCTAATGGGAAATAGCTGCTTCAGTGTGAGTGGGCTAGTTCCCATTAGACGAGAGGACTTTTCTGCCTCTGAGGGTCAGAGGGCCGTTTCTCTAAAGGGAAATAGCTGCTCCAGGGTGAGTGGGCTAGTTCCCATTAGATGACAGGACCTTACTGCCTCTACAGTTCGGAGGGCCGTTTCTCTAATGGGAAATAGCTGCTTCAATGTGAATGGGCTAGTTCCCATTAGACGAGAGGACCTTTCTGCCTCTGCAGGTCGGAGGGCAGGTTCTCTAATGGGAAATAGCTGCTTCAGTGTGAGTGGGCTAGTTCCCATTAGACGAGAGGACCTTTCCTCCTCTGCAGGTCGGAGGGCTGTTTCTCTAATTGGAAATAGCTGCTTCAGTGTGAATGGGCCAGTTCCCATTAGACGAGAGGACCTTTCTGCCTCTGCAGGACAGAGGGCTGTTTCTCTAATGGGAAATAGCAGCTTCAGTGTGAGTGGGCTAGTTCCCATTAGACGAGAGGACCTTTCCTCCTCTGCAGGTCAGAGGACCGTTTCTCTAATGGGAAATAGCTGCTTCAGTGTGAATGGGCTATTTCCCATTAGACGAGAGGACCTTTCTGCCTATGCAGGTCGGAGGGCAGTCTCTCTAATGGGAAATAGCTGCTTCAGTGTGAGTGGGATAGTTCCCATTAGACGAGAGAACCTCTCCTCCTCTGCAGGTCGGAGGGCATTTTCTCTAATGGGAAATAGCTGCTTCAGTGTGAATGGGCTAGTTCCCGTTAGACAAGAGGATCTTTCTGCCTCTGTAGGCCGGAGGGCCGTTTCTCTAATGGGAAATAGCTGCTTCAGTGTGAGTGGGCTAGTTCCCATTAGACAAAAGGACCTTTCTGCCTCTCCATGTCAGAGGGCCGTTTCTGTAATGGGAAATAGCTGCTTCAGTGTGAGTGAGCTAGTTCCCATTAAACGAGAGGACCTTTCTGCCTCTCCAGGCCAGAGGGCCGTTTCTCTAATGGGAAATAGCTGCTTCAGTGTGAGTGGGCTAGTTCCCATTAGACGAGAGGACTTTTCTGCCTCTGAGGGTCAGAGGGCCGTTTCTCTAAAGGGAAATAGCTGCTCCAGGGTGAGTGGGCTAGTTCCCATTAGATGACAGGACCTTTCTGCCTCTGCAGTTCGGAGGGCCGTTTCTCTAATGGGAAATAGCTGCTTCAATGCGAATGGGCTAGTTCCCATTAGACGAGAGGACCTTTCTGCCTCTGCAGGTTGGAGGGCAGTTTCTCTAATGGGAAATAGCTGCTTCAGTGTGAGTGGGCTAGTTCCCATTAGACGAGAGGACCTTTCCTCCTCTGCAGGTCGGAGGGCTGTTTCTCTAATTGGAAATAGCTGCTTCAGTGTGAATGGGCCAGTTCCCATTAGACGAGAGGACCTTTCTGCCTCTGCAGGTCAGAGGGCCGTTTCTCTAATGGGAAATAGCAGCTTCAGTGTGAGTGGGCTAGTTCCCATTAGACGAGAGGACCTTTCCTCCTCTGCAGGTCAGAGGACCGTTTCTCTAATGGGAAATAGCTGCTTCAGTGTGAATGGGCTAGTTCCCATTAGACGAGAGGACCTTTCTGCCTATGCAGGTCGGAGGGCCGTCTCTCTAATGGGAAATAGCTGCTTCAGTGTGAGTGGGATAGTTCCCATAAGACGAGAGAACCTTTCCTCCTCTGCAGGTCAGAGGGCCGTTTCTCTAATGGGAAATAGCTGCTTCAGTGTGAATGGGCTAGTTCCCGTTAGACAAGAGGACCTTTCTGCCTCTGCAGGCCGGAGGGCCGTTTCTCTAATGGGAAATAGCTGCTTCAGTGTGAGTGGGCTAGTTCCCATTAGACAAAAGGACCTTTCTGCCTCTCCATGTCAGAGGGCCGTTTCTGTAATGGGAAATAGTTGCTTCAGTGTGAGTGAGCTAGTTCCCATTAAACGAGAGGACCTTTCTGCCTCTGCAGGTCGGAGAGCCATTTCTCTAATGGGTAACAGCTGCTTCAGTGTGAGTGGGCTAGTTCCCACTAGACGAGAGGACCTTTCTGCATATGCAGGTTGGAGGGCCGTTTCTCTAATGTGAAACAGCTGCTTCAGTGTGAGTGGGCTAGTTCCCATTAGACGAGAGGACCTTTCTGCCTCTGCAGGTCAGAGGGCCGTTTCTCTAATGGGAAACAGCTGCTTCAGTGTGAATGGGCTAGTTCCCATTAGACGAGCGGACCTTTCTGCCTCTGCAGGTCGGAGGGCAGTTTCTCTAATGGGAACTAGCCTTCTCAGTGTGGGTGGGCTAATTCCCATTATTATGCAGGAATAGGCCACTAGGGGAGCAAAAAGGGCCATTTCTCTAATGGGAACTAGCCTTCTCTGTGTGAGTGGGCTAGTTACCATTATTATGCAGGACTTGGCCACTAGGGCCAAAAAGGGCCATTTCTCTAATGGGAAATAGCAGGACCTGGCCAGTAGGGGCAAAACGGGCCATTTCTCTAAAGGGAACTAGCCTTCTCAGTGTGAGTGGACTAGTTCCCATTATTATGCAGGACTTGGCCACTAGGGGCAAAAAGGGCCATTTGTCAATTAGGAACTAGCCTTCTCAGTGTGAGTAGGTTAGTTCCCATTATTATGCAGGACTTGGCCACTAGGGGCAAAAGGGCCATTTGTCTAATGGGAACTAGTCTTCTCAGTATGAGTGGGCTAGTTTCCATTATTATGCAGGACCTGGCCACTAGGGGAGCAATAAGGGCCATTTCTCTAATGGGAACTAGCCTTCCCTGTGTGAGTGGGCTAGTTCCCTTTTTTTTTTAATTGTATATGGTTTACAAAGAGAAACCTTTACAGAAAAACATACATTACAACTTAATTTCATTTATACATACATTTTTAGAATAATACATTAGAGAAAAACAGAGATCCCATTTCCAAGATTTAGACTCATAGCAGAAGAAACACATTTTAAAAGATTCAGTGCATTTAAAAATCAACAAAGTAATTTAAAATTAAGAAAACATCTTCAAAACATCTTCAAATTACTTATAAACAACTTTTAGCAGAGATATCACAGACATTTAACATTTGTTATATACCTACAGGACAGAATGACATGAGATAGAATTCATCATGCAATTTGATCAGAGAAGAGGGGCATACAAATCTAGAGTTTTGATAAAACCCGCCACAGCAAGCCCATCCTTGGTATTAGTTATGGCAAGACACTGTGACCAAATAAGATTATCTGCCCCCAATTGACCCAATGTATTAAATCTAGCTAAGTATTTGTCCCTTGGACCTTTCAAAGCAACACATTCTAGAAAGAGATGACGAGTAGACTCAATCACCCCTGGAGTGTTGCAAAAGCGGCATGTAGGGTTCAAATCAGTAAACTCCTTCCTTCTATGTAGAACTTCCCTAGTGGGAAGGAGATTCCATCTAAGTTTGAGGAGAAGTGAACGATAATAGCGATTCGGGAATTGAGTCAATATAAAAGACAGAGAGCCTCTCTTCTTATGGTCAAATTGTAAGTCACTGAAAGACGGATAAGTATGCAGTTTTTCCAGCGTCTTACTCCAATCATGACTAAATAGACACTCCTTAACTTTATTGGGATTCGTTAACAAAGTGTCCCTGTCAGTAGAAAGATTAGATAGGGTCTTATCACAGAGGTCACTGAATCTAATGAGATATAAATTTCGATCCATAGGTCCCTGTGAGAAGATCGTTTGTCCCACATCAACATAGAGGGTATCAGATTTGGGGGAGAGCAAAGCAGAGAAAAGTGTAAGAACTCTCCAGAGAATCCTAGCTCGCAGTGAAACTAACCCGAGTTCGTATTTTATGGCCACTATTGGAACACAATTCGGCAGTTTCAAGATTTTTCTCCAATAGATGCCCTCAAGAGAATCCCAGAATGTCAAGAGTGCCAAATAGTGGATTTCCATTCCATATAGTAACTTTGGGGTAACCTTTCCCTTGAAAAAATCTACAACAGGCTTAAGGGAAAACATGCAATATTTATTGTCTAACCTTATGGATTGGGAAATGAGCGGGAGCAGTTTGTGTTTAAGAAATCGTCTTAATTCAATCGCCGATGGTTGGGTCAGAATAAGAAATCCAGATAGACAATTTTGTGTACTCTGATGATATTTTCACCACCTATTTTCCACACTTTGTTGTTCCCTTTTCTCCCCCTGGAGAAGACCATTGTTCGGGTTTTACTCGGGTTGATCTTCAACCCATTAAGAATGGCATATTCCTCAAATTTGCAGATGAGCCTCTGCAGACCGACTTTGGTATGATCGAAGAGAAGAAAGTCATCGGCATATGCCAACCATGAGAGCCTGAGATCCCCCAATTTTGCCCTCACCATGCCTGTATTTCCCAGAAATTCACGTACATCTGCCATATAAAGAATAAAAAGGCAGGGCGCTAAAGAGCAACCCTGTCTAACCCCAATGCGAGTCCTTATCCATCTAGATAATGTTCCTGCCAAATCGATCCTAATACGGACCGCCGAGTTCTCATACATTGCCATGATGAGAGTGAGAAGACCAGCCAGGATCCACCATTTAGTTAACTTTTCCCAGAGTCTTGACCTGATTACCAAATCGAAAGCATTTGACAAATCGATTGAAGCAACATAAAGATAACCATCGTATTTACCCCAAACAGCGCTTTGTAGGGCAATTAGAATAATGCCGTTAAGATTAGTTTAGTGGCCAGCCCTGAAACCTGTTTGTTGCTTCGGGAGAATATGATTTTCCTTAATCCAAACGTTAAGGTGGGAAAGAAGCATAGATGCAAAAAGCTTGCAGTCTGCATCAATAACAGAGATTGGTCTATCATTTTTGACCAAAGTTCGTAAACCTCTCTTAAAAATAGGAACAATATGTGCGGTCTGCCAGCTGGTTGGTACGTTACCAGAGTTAACAACATCTTGAAATAACAGGAAGAGGAGCTTGGGGCAGAGTTCTGGTTCAACTTTTAATGTGTTGCTAGTTAAGCCATTAGGCCCCGGGGCCCTTGATTTCTTAAATTTAGAGATAAGACCAAATATTGTCTCATAATCAATTACAGGCTTCCAGGAGTCCTTTGACACATTCTTCCCAAAATTACATAATTGTAACCCCACTCCCCCTGTATCAAATAATTCAGTGTAATACTCTACCCATTGAACCTCTGGGATAGCATTCAGCTGATCGGCCTCAGCCACATCATCTTGGCTAGAGACAGTAACCCAAAATGCCCTCAGATCTCTTTTCATTAATACTTCAAGCATGTGCTCCGCATCATTTTGCAGCATAATAGATTTTCTTGATTTGCAGTAATTTTTATATTTTTGGCGGATAGCTTTAATTTTTATTTTTTTATAATCCCACTCAGTGTCTAGAGCTTGTGCCTCTCTAATAAGTTTCCGAGTGTTGGCCTTTTCATTAGCCAGCTCTAAATCAAACCTATGTGGATGAGATTTTTTAGAGATACCCTTCCTAAGCAGACCATAGATACTGCCATGGAGAGCATTAAGAAAACTATCAAAGTGGACAGTATTAAAAACTGCTAATTCCAAGAAAAGGAGGTGTGATTAAAGGAAGAGATCAATTTACAGTTAAGTAGGTTAATATTTGTAGGTGACCAACGTATCCCTGTCCCTTGTCCAACGGTTTTAAGGTGGCATGGCCCCCCAACGGGCAGAAACTTCATGGGAAAGGGGCAGAGAAATGAAACCAGCAAAATTCCATGGGCACTCCATGGGTTAAAAAAAACCTCAACTTCAGACGAAAGAGAAGACAAAGAGTGATCTACATAGACATAGTCTATAGAGGATGTTGACATAGTTCTACGCCATGTAGGACAAGGTGAGGAAGTAACTGTCATGACGCCTACCCCCTGGGGACCCAGACCAAGTCCAGCAACCCCGGAAGCAGGCATCAAGTTATCCTAAGCAAGCCCAACAACCCCTACTAGGGGCTATTTGGGTCCAGTCCTGGTGCCTATGGTGCCAGGCTCATATGGAGAGTCAGTTCTGGCGCCATAGGCACCAGGATCATAGGTTAAAACTTACCTGATGCAGACCATGCTGCAAAGTTACCTGATGCAGACCATGCTGCAAGAGCTCCAAGCCAAAAAAGGCTTGGAAGGGACTACTTTACTTAGGGACTATTTTTTTACTTGGGCTGGGGAGGAATACTTACCTGGGAATACTTTGGTGCTATTTAAACCACGCCCGAAGAGCAGCACACGCTTAGCATTATTCTGCATCCAGCAGCGTAATGCTCACCGTGCCTGCAAGTCTGCATCCAGCCTTCTGCCACGCCCCCCTCGAGTTTGGAGCTCCTAGAAAAAGGGAGAAAGAAGGAGAAAAGGTTAGAACAAGAGCAATACCTTTGATCCTTACCTGAATTCCTGATCCATTGCGCCTTCGAGCTGGAAGAAAGAAGCTATTTATGTGCGTCGCCTCGCCTGCTGCAGCGCCGCGCTGAACTCACCGGCCTTCGCAGCATCTTCACATTCCACCGCATCCTCCTGCATGTTCCCGCCGCACTCCGGCACCTAAGGAGAAGACAAGAACAGCAAGGTGAGCCAAGGGAATACACAGAGGAATATTAGTTACCCCCCCATAGACTTACTATTCCTCTTCACGGGTCGGCGCAGCTTCCACTGCATCTTCGCCGAACCCCAGCCCCTAAGGAGAAACAAAAGGACAGCAAGGTGAAACAAAGGGACTAACAAGGGGAACCCTCCTCACCACAATAGACTTACCTGATTTACCGCCTGAGGTATTATTCCCCGAGACTTCATACTTTCTCTCAGCGGCTGAATAAGGGAGAAAGCAACAGGTTACATATTGACATTATTTTATCGAACTGTGTTGGAAAATACAAATCCTTACCAGAATACTACCGGTTGCTACGAGGAACTCTTCATTAGGGTCAAGCTGCAACCTGCAAGGAATCGGACAAGAGTGAAAGTCAGGCATTTGAACTCTTACGAACTTTATACTTACGGCGTCTTGCCGGGAATCTTGGAGTCAATATTGTTCTGGAACTCACCAATTCCTTCGAGCCAGTGAAGCAACTGGTTATCTATCAACGCGCCCCTGTGCTCAATGCAGGATGGAGAGCTCATCTTTTCAAACCATCTGGTGAGACTATAAGAGGGGACATCAAAGGTGATCTGTGGGGAGAACAGCGTGGGTGGGGGGATTTACGCTCTACTCCACGGGTGGTTAATTCCCTTTCTCCATTTGCAGAAGAATATTCCTACGGGCCAAGCAAATGAAGCAAGGTGGGCCAGTCCAGTCAGTCATCTCGGCCCTACGCGTCACATTGGTGGAGACTGCAGCTGTCCAATTCCAATCTACGCCTCTGTGGGAGCCAGGTGAGCGTAAAAGAACGCGAAGCCTACCCACAAATTCCCACCCGGGCGTTATGGATACCTCAGAGACTGACCAATTGGCCCAATTACTAGGGGAACTGAGGGCTGAAGTGCATTCCGCCCGTCAAGAAACTATTGCTCTTAGGAGAGAACTGATTTTGTCAAAGGAGCGAACTGATGAGCTTGCTAGGCAACTATTGCAAAGCCAGGCTATACAAGCACCCTACCTGGTTCCGGGGGAAATCCAGCTCCTGTGTTATCGAGTAACCCTGTGCAAATAAACCTACCAGGAAATATTCCATTAGCTCCACCCGAACGCTTTGCCGGAGATCCAAAAAGGTTTGCAGTGTTTATGAACCAATGCCGCTTGCACTTTTTAGGCAGACCTGGAGCCTTCCCAAACGATCAAGCCAAGGTAGCCTTTGTATTGTCATATTTCAACGGCAGTGCAGCTGATTGGTCAATTCCACTAGTTACTCAGGATGACCCAATTCTTCGGGATTTTCAAGGCTTTCAAACGAGCATGGAAAGACTATTTGCCCGGCACTCCCAAGGACAGGCCGTGGATAACGAACTTTTGTCCCTACGACAGGGTAACCAGGACCTTCTATCCTACATCACAACCTTTAATAGGTTGATAGTAAAAACTGGATGGCATGAGGTAAAATGAATCACGTTATTTCATCAAGGGCTTCGAGGAGAACTCAAGGATGTCTTGGCTCAAGTCGTGAACCCACCTCAAGACTGCGCTGAATATATAGACTTAGTGGTGCAGTTAGATCACAGACTTCAGAACAGAAAGGCTGATCGAGCCAAGTTTGAGAATCGGGTGTTGGTCAAAACCCACGCTAACCCCAAAGGAGCAGATGCTTCAGAACCCATGCAAATCGGAGGGGTTAATGGATCCTTAACCCAGAAGGAAAGAGAAAGGAGACGGCAAATGCAATTGTGTCTATATTGTGGAACTTCTGGGCATTTTCTACGGGATTGCCCTGTAAAACCACCCAAGAAGGTGGTAGGAGCTGCTGATAAAAGCCGTATGGAGTCAGACTCAGGAAACGACCACACCCGACAAGCGTAGAGGTCCGCTTGCCGAGCTTGAAGAAGGATACTCAGACCTCGCATTTCATCATACCAATGGTCCTCGTAGATCCAGGGCAGCCATCGTGTATGCACGCAGTAAGGGCATACATTGATAGCGGGGCCATAGGAAACTATGTGGACTATGAATTGGCTTCCAGGATGAATCTACCTCTCTGCCGAAAAACCACCTCAGATGTCATCACCACAGTCGATGGAACTGAAATTGCCTCTGGGCCTGTAACTCATTCCACCGCAAGATGACACTATTGGGTCAGGATGGGCATCGAGAGACTATTGTGTTTGATCTAATCAAAGCCTCACAGTTCCAAATAACACTGGGGATCCCTTGGTTGGAAACACATAATCCTTGTATTGATTGGCGAGAGAAGAGAATAACCTTCCCGGATTGTGCACAAACCTGTTACCCAAAGAAAAGTCAGAACGCAGGCCTGGCCACAGTAACCACAGCAGTCATGCAACTACCTCCAGAATACCAAGAATTCCAGGATGTCTTCCAAAAAGAACAGGCAAACACCTTACCTCCTCACAGATCGTACGATTCTCAAATTGATCTCATACCCGGTGCACAACCCCCTTGTAGCAGGATCTATGCCCTTACCGAACCTGAGAACCTTCACCTACGACAATACTTAGACCAGTACCTTGCCAATGGCTTTATTCGCCCATCCAAGTCTCCTGCATCTTCAGCTTTGTTCTTCGTGCCCAAAAAGGAAGGTGACCTCAGAATGTGCATAGACTACAGTGCATTGCACTAGATAACTGTTAAGAACCGATACCCATTGCCTCTGATCCCTGAACTACTAGACCAAGTGAAGGACGCTTGTATATACACTAAATTAGATCTCCGGGGGGCATACTATCTGGTACGTGTAAAAGAAGGCGATGAATGGAAGACTTCTTTCCACACTAAGTATGAGTTATTCGAATACCAGGTGATCCCTTTCGGGTTGTGCAATGCACCAGCAGCCTTCCAATACTTCATGAACGATGTCCTTTGTGAACTCATTGACGTTTGTGTTGTTGTATGTATCGATGATATTCTAGTATATTCCTCTTCAGAATCTGACCATGTGAAGCACGTCCGAGCAGTCCTTTAAAAATTGCGCCAGCACAAACTATATGCAAAACTGGTAAAATGCATTTTTCATGCCACAGAAGTTGAATTCCTGGGTTTATCCTGACCCCAAAGGGAGTCCGAATGGTGGACGCAATCCTTAAGTGGCCATCACCAAGTTCAGTTAAAGGAGTACAAAGCATGCTCGGCTTTGCCAATTTCTACCGCAGATTCATCCCGGATTTTTCACATGTTGTACATCCCATCACAGCACTCTTGCAAAAAAAATAAACGCTTTATGGGGACTGAAGAAGCTGAAAATGCCTTCCAAGAGGTGAAAGCGAAATTCACGTCTGCACCTGTATTAAAGCACACGCGCCCTGAACTTCCATACATAGTGGAAACTGATGCATCCAGTCTAGCCATGGGAGCTGTCCTGTCTCAAAAGGACCCTGAAACTGGCCAGCTTCATCCAGTAGCATTTTGGTCCAGAAAGTTCTCGGCACCCGAGTTGAGCTATGCGGTTACCGACAAGGAGTTATTAGCCATTAAATCCGCCTTCAAGGCTTGGCGGCACTATCTTCTCGGTGCCAGGCATACCATTACTGTGATCACCGATCACCGGAACTCAAAGTATTTAAAGACAGCCAAGGCCCAATCGTCACGTCAACTCCGATGGGCATTGTTCTTTGCCAAGTTCGATTTCGTAATAACCTATTGACCAGGTTGTAAGAATGGTAAAGCAGACGCCTTATCCCGAATAGGGATGGGAGAGGCAGAAGTGAACCCAGAACCAGTAGCTATAATTTCCGAACAAAGAATTCTTGGCATGACTATTCTACAGACACTAGAGGACATTCAGGTAAAGATCCAGCAACTCTTTGATCCTACAGCCCTGCAGGAGTGGGTAAAAAAAGGCCCGGACTACTCTGTCACCAATGATCTGCCTTATTACCAAGGGCGGCTATTTCTGCCACACAAGGAACTACAAGAGCTAGTCATTTCCCGTTATCATGATACCATAATGGAGGGGCACCCAGGTATTGCAATAACTGAATCCAAAATTAAAAGACAATTCTGGTGGCCCACCTGGCGAAAGGATATTAAGTCATTTGTGATGTCTTGTGGCATTTGCGCCCAAAACAAAAGTCTAAAGAAAAAAACAGCTGGACTCTTACAACCTTTAGACATTCCGCCTACACCATGGCACACCTTATCATTAGCCTTTATTACTGATCTACCCCCATGCAAAGGATTTAACACCATTCTAGTTATTGTGGATCTTTTTTCCAAGATGGCCCACTTTATTCCTTTAAAGGGATTACCTTCAGCTTCAATCCTGGCCAAGGAGTTCCTCGAAAACATTGTTCGCATACATGGATTTCCGTCCATATTGGTCTCTGATCGGGGCAGTCAATTCATTTCACATTTTTGGAAAAAATTCTGTCAATTGGCGCAAATCGATGTGAGGTTATCGACCAGTCACCACCACCAGAACGATGGTCAAACGGAGAGGACCAACCAGACTCTCGAACAATACCTGCGTTGTATGTTACATCAGACTGAGAGTACTTGGAAAGACATTCTTTGGATCGCCGAATGTGCATACAATCATTCAGTACACTCTGGAACTGGACAAAGCCCCTTTTATACCTTACATGGGCACCATCCTCGAACCTCAGACATTGACTCACCCCGACACTTAGAAATGCCCGCAGTGGACCATCTGCACCTTACGATTACACAAGCCTTTAAGGAAGCAACTAGACATTTAAAACAGGCGAAAGAAAAATACAAGAAAGATGCTGATCGACATAGAAGTGATACTTTACAATACCAGATAGGGGACCTAGTATGGTTAGTCACAAAACATATACTTCTAAAGGGAACACGGACCTTTAACCCCAGATATTTGGGACCTTACTCTATTAAGGCCATTATCAACCCGGTGGCTGTCAAGTTGGAATTACCTGCTAATATGCGAATTCACCCCGTCTTTCATGTGTCACTTTTGAAGCCAGTGCAACCAGGGACAATACTAACCAAGCCGCCAGACCATATCCTTGTAGACGGAGAACCCGAATTTGAAGTTAAGAACATCCTGGACTCCAAGCTGATAAAGTCAAAACTCTTTTATTTAATCGACTGGAAAGGTTACGGAGCACAGGAAAGGTCATGGGAACCTAGTGACCATGTTCATGCACGAAAAAATTCCACCGAAATTTCCCAGACAAACCGAAACCACAGGGAAGAACGACTTTAGGAGGGGCCTTGGAGGGGAGTGCTGTCATGATGCCTTCCCCATGGGGACCCAGACCAAGTCTAGCAACCCCAGAGGCAGGCATCAAGTTATCCTAAGCAAGCCCAACAACCCCTGCTAGGGGCTATTTGGGTCCAGTCCTGGTGCCTATGGCGCCAGGCTCATATGGAGAGTCAGTCCTGGCACCATAGGCGCCAGGCTCCTAGATTAAAACTTACCTGATGCAGACCATGATGCAAACCTACCTGATGCAGACCATGCTGCAAGAGTTCCAAGCCAAAAGAGGCTTGGAAGGGACTACTTTACTTAGGGACTATTTTTTTACTCGGGCGGGGCTGGGGAGGAATACTTACCTAGGACTACTTTGGTGCTATTTAAACCACGCCCGAACAGCAGCACACGCTTCGCGTTATTCTGCATCCAGCAGCATAACGCTCACCGTGACTGCAAGTCTGCATCCAGCTTTCTGCCACGCCCCCCTCGAGTTTGGAGCTCCTAGAAAAAGGGAGAAAGAAGGAGAAAAGGTTAGAACAAGAGCAATACCTTTGATCCTTACCTGAATTCCTGATCCATCGCGCCTTCGAGCTGGAAGAAAGAAGCTATTTAAGCGCGTCGCCTCGCCTGCTGCAGCGCCGCGCTGAACTCACCGGCCTTCGCAGCATCTTCACATTCCACCGCATCCTCCTGCATGTTCCCGCCGCACTCCGGCACCTAAGGAGAAGACAAGAACAGCAAGGCGAGCCAAGGGAATACACAAAGGAATATTAGTTACCCCCCCATAGACTTAACTGATTTTACCACCGAGGGTACTATTCCTCTTCACGGGTCGGCGCAGCTTCCACTGCATCTTCGCCGAACCCCGGCCCCTAAGGGGAAACAAAAGGACAGCAAGGTGAAACAAAGGGACTAACAAGGGGAACCCTCCTCACCACAATAGACTTACCTGATTTTACTGCCGGAGGTATTATTCCCTGAGACTTCATACTTTCTCTCAGTGCCTGAATAAGGGAGAAAGCAACAGGTTACATATTGACGTTATTTTATCGAACTGTGTTGGGAAATACAAATCCTTACCAGAATACTACCAGTTGCCACGAGGAACTCTTCATTAGGGTCAAGCTGCAACCTGCAAGGAATCGGACAAGAGTGAAAGTCAGGCATTTGAACTCTTACGAACTTTATACTTACGGCGTCTTGCCGGGAATCTTGGAGTCAATATTGTTCTGGAACTCACCAATTCCTTCGAGCCAGTGAAGCAACTGGTTATCAACGCGCCCCTGCGCTCAATGCAGGATGGAGAACTCATCTTTTCAAACCATCAGGTGAGACTATAAGAGGGGACATCAAAGGTGATCTGTGGAGAGAACAGCGGGGGAGGGGGGATTTACGCTCTACTCCACGGGTGGTTAATTCCCTTTCTCCATTTGCAGAAGAATATTCCTACGGGCCAAGCAAATGAAGCAAGGTGGGTGTAACGCTCACCTGATTCCCGTAGAGGCGCCGGTCTTGACTGGGCGTATACCGTATCTTCAAAGGTGATGTGTAACACACGGCTGGCTCTTTGGGCTGGACCACTGTGCACTATATGTCTGACTCGAAGGGTAAGATGTCTGCAGATAGAAAATATGGGATTAAGGAACTGGGTTATTGAATGTCTCTCTCTTCTTCCCTTTCTCTTCTCCTGTAGAACCCCAAAGGTTAACGCTCTCACCTTAGGTAAGTGAACGCCGTGCTCTCCATCTGCCTCGGGGCAGGGTGCTGTAACCAGTTTCTTCACTGGATAAGGGGAGCAGGCCTCTTGACTTCAGAGGACTGCTGTCCGTCGTTTACTGCACGAACGGTAAGTTTCGAGTAATTCTAATGTCTTTAAAGTCTTAGTAATGATGTTTCTTGTTTTGCAGGGTTCCGGCGATGGCGGATGACGGGCTGAAGTGAGTTGAAGATGGAGCCCGTGTGATGAATAGAAGCGCCTGGAAGCACGTAAGTAAGCGCTTGTTGCCTGCTTCACGATGCGCTCTAACTGTCTTTTTATTTTGCAGGTACAAGTTCGGAGCAGCTGCAGGGTGCCGGAATACCCACTGGGTTAGATGTGGAAAGGAGTAATGGCACGTGAGTATTAAAGTTCCCCAATGTCTTTAAACGCACCTTGTTTTGTCTTTCAGATGCGGAATGCAGCGCCGAAGGCCTCCGGAGCGTGCGAAGAGTTGGTAAGCTTTTGTCTTTCAGATGCCGGAATGCAGTGTGAAGACCTCCGGAGCGCACGAAGAGTAGGTAAGCCTTTGTCTTTCAGATGCCGGAATGCAGCGCGAGGCGTTGGTGACAGCCGATGGACCAGGTAAGTGAAGAGCTGTCACTGAAGACCGTAATGCTAACCTGTTCTTTCTTGTCTTTATAGGTGTTGCTGAAGACTGGATTCAGGATGGTAAGCCTTTTTCCTTAGGCCCAGGATCAGATGCAGAATACACGATGAGCGTTCTGCTGCAGAGGATGCAGAATAACGCAAAGCAAGATTCATCCATCGGGTGTGGTTTAAATAGCCTCCTGTAGTGCTTAGGTGTCTCCTTCCACAGCCACGCCTTGGTAAGAAAAGAGTTCCTGCTTTCCAGAAGAGTTCCAGTGTTCTGAATCTAGGGAGTGGC
The DNA here is from genome assembly GCF_040938575.1 of Ambystoma mexicanum. Taxonomy (NCBI): domain Eukaryota; kingdom Metazoa; phylum Chordata; class Amphibia; order Caudata; family Ambystomatidae; genus Ambystoma; species Ambystoma mexicanum. The sequence goes on from NC_090931.1 coordinate 1,216,856,261, forward strand.
TCCTGCCCCACCCAACAGGAAAAGTAGTTCCAAACAGAAGAGGATCAGAGGTCAACTGGCAGGCAAGTAAGCAGCATGGTCTGCTGCAGGTAAGTCCACCCAAGCATTATGAGCCCGGCGCTTCCAGCGCTGGGACTGGGCATATTTATGAGCCTGGTGCCACTGGCGCCAGGACTGGGTCCAAAAGGTCCCAATTGGGACTGGTTGGCACTCGGAACCTGGGTTATGGATCTGCTTCCAAGGGAGTTGGGAAAACCCTGACCTTTTGGAAGCAGTGATCATGACAGTGGGCCAGTCCAGTACGTCATCTCGGCCCTACGCGTCACATTGGTGGAGACCGCAACTGTCCAGTTCCAATCTACGCCTCTGTGGGAGCCAGGTGAGCGTAAAAGAACGCGAAGCCTACCCACAAATTCCCACCCGGGCGTTATGGATACCTCAGAGACTGACCAATTGGCCCAATTACTGAGGGCTGAAGTGCATTCCGCCTGTCAAGAAACCAATGCTCTTAGGAGAGAACTGATTTGGTCAAAGGAGCGAACTAATGAGATTGCTAGGCAACTATTGAAAAGCCAGGCTGGACAAGCACCCCTACCTGGTTCCGGGGGTAATCCAGCTCCTGTGTTATCGAGTAAGCCTGTGCAAATAAACCTACCAGGAAATATTCCATTAGCTCCATCCGAACGCTTTGCCGGAGATCCCAAAAGGTTTGCCGTGTTTATGAACCAATGCCGCTTGCACTTTTTATGCAGACCTGGAGCCTTCCCAAACGATCAAGCCAAGGTAGCCTTTGTATTGTCATATCTCAACGGCAGTGCAGCTGATTGGTCAATTCCACTGGTTACTCAGGATGACCCAATTCTTCGGGATTTTCAAGGCTTTCAAACGAGCATGGAAAGACTATTTGCCCGGCACTCCCAAGGACAGGCCCTGGATAATGAACTTTTGTCACTACGACAGGGTAACCAGGACCTTCTATCCTACATCACAACCTTTAATAGGTTGATAGTGGAAACTGGATGGTCTGAGGTAAAACGAATCACGTTATTTCAGCAAGGGCTTCGAGGAGAACTCAAGGATGTCTTGGCTCAAGTCGTGAACCCACCTCAAGACTGCGCTGAATATATAGACTTAGTGGTCCAGTTAGATCACAGACTTCAGAACAGAAAGGCTGATTGAGCCAAGTTTGAGAATCGGGTGTTGGTCAAAACCCACGCTAACTCCAAAGGAGCAGGTGATTCAGAACCCATGCAAATCGGAGGGGTTAATGGATCCTTAGCCCAGAAGGAAAGAGAAAGGAGACGGCAAATGCAATTGTGTCTATATTGTGGAACCTCTGGGCATTTTCTATGGGAGTGCCCTGTAAAACCACCCAAGAAGGTGGTAGGAGCTGCTGATAAAAGCCATATGAAGTCAGACTCGGGAAACGACCACGCCCGACAAGCGATGAGGTCCGCTTGCCGAGCTTGAAGAAGGATACTCAGACCTTGCATTTCATCATACCAATGGTCCTCGTAGATCCAGGGCAGCCATCGCGTATGCACGCAGTAAGGGCATACATTGATAGCGGGGCCATAGGAAACTATGTGGACTATGAATTGGCTTCCACGATGAATCTACCTCTCTGCCGAAAAACCACCTCAGATGTCATCACCACAGTCGATGGAACTGAAATTGCCTCTGGGCCTGTAACTCATTCCACCGCAGAGATGACACTATTGGTTCAGGATGGGCATCGAGAGACTATTGTGTTTGATCTAATCAAAGCCCCACAGTTCCAAATAATACTGGGGATACCTTGGTTGGAAACACATAATCCTTGTATTGATTGGCGAGAGAAGAGAATAACCTTCCCGGATTGTGCACAAACCTGTTACCCAAAGAAAAGTCAGAATGCAGGCCTGGCCACAGTAACCACAGCAGTCATGCAACTACCTCCATAATACCAAGAATTCCAGGATGTCTTCCAAAAAGAACAGGCAAACACCTTACCTCCTCACAGATCGTACGATTGTCAAATTGATCTCATACCCGGTGCACAACCTACTTGTAGCAGGATCTATGCCCTTAAAGAACCTGACAAACCTTCACCTACGACAATACGTAGACCAGTACCTTGCCAATGGCTTTATTCGCCCATCCAAGTCCCCTGCATCTTCAGCTTTGTTCTTCGTGCCCAAAAAGGAAGGTGACCTCAGAATGTGCATAGACTACAGCGCATTGAACCAGATAACTGTTAAGAACCGATACCCATTGCCTCTGATCCCTGAACTACAAGACCAAGTGAAGGATGCTTGTATATACACTAAATTAGATCTCCGGGGGGCATACCATCTGGTACGTGTAAAAGAAGGTGACGAATGGAAGACTGCTTTCCGCACTAAGTATGGGTTATTCGAATACCAGGTGATGCCTTTCGGGTTGTGCAATGCACCAGCAGCCTTCCAATACTTCATGAACGATGTCCTTCATGAACTCATTGACGTTTGTGTTGTCGTATATATCGATGATATTCTAGTACACTCCTCTTCAGAATCTGACCATGTGAAGCACGTCCGAGCAGTCCTTTAAAAATTGCGCCAGCACAAACTATATGCAAAACTGGAAAAATACATTTTTCATGCCACAGAAGTTGAATTCCTTGGGTTTATCCTGACCCCAAAGGGAGACCGAATGGACTCACGAAAGGCGGACGCAATCCTTAAGTGGCCATCACCAAGTTCAGTTAAAGGAGTACAAAGCATGCTCGGCTTTGCCAATTTCTACCGCAGATTCATCCCGGATTTTTCACATGTTGTACATCCCATAACAGCACTCTTGCAAAAAAAATAAACGCTTTATGGGGACTGAAGAAGCTGAAAATGCCTTCCAAGAGGTGAAAGCGAAATTCACGTCTGCACCTGTATTAAAGCACCCGCGCTCTGAACTTCCATACATAGTGGAAACTGATGCATCCAGTCTAGCCATGGGAGCTGTCCTGTCTCAAAAGGACCCTCAAACTGGCCAGCTTCATCCAGTAGCATTTTTGTCCAGAAAGTTCTCGGCACCCGGGTTGAACTATGCGGTTACCGACAAGTAGTTATTAGCCATTAAATCCACCTTCAAGGCTTGGCGGCACTATCTTTTATAGACAGCCAAGGCCCAATCGTCACGTCAACTCCGATGGGCATTGTTCTTTGCCAAGTTCGATTTCGTAATAACCTATCGACCAGGTTGTAAGAATGGTAAAGCCTTATCTCGAATAGGGATGGGAGAGGCAGAAGTGAACCCAAAACCAGTACCGATAATTTCCGAACAAAGAATTCTTAGCATGACTACTCTACAGACACTAGAGGACATTCAGGTAAAGATCCAGCAACTCTTTGATCCTACAGCCCTGCAGGACTGGGTAAAAAAAAGACCCGGACTACTCTGTCACCAATGATCTGCCTTATTACCAAGGGCGGCTATTTCTGCCACACAATGAACTACAAGAGCTAGTCATTTCCCGTTATCATGATACCCTAATGGAGGGGCACCCAGGTATTGCAAAAACTGAAGCTAAAATTAAAAGACAATTCTGGTGGCCCACCTGGCCAAAGGATATTAAGTCATTTGTGATGTCTTGTGGCATTTGCGCCGAAAACAAAAGTCTAAAGAAAAAAACAGCTGGACTCTTACAACCTTTAGACATTCCGCCTACACCGTGGCACACCTTATCGTTAGACTTTATTACTGATCTACCCCCATGCAATGGATTTAACAACATTCTAATTATTGTGGATCTTTTTTCCAAGATGGCCCACTTTATTCCTTTAAAGGGATTACCTTCAGCTTCAATCCTGGCCAAGGAGTTCCTCGAAAACATTGTTCGCATACACAGATTTCCATCCATATTGGTCTCTGACCGGGGCAGTCAATTCATTTCACATTTTTGGAAAAAATGCTGTCAATTGGCGCAAATCGATGTGAGGTTATCGACCAGTCACCACCACCATACCGATGGTCAAACGGAGAGGACCAACCAGACTCTCGAACAATACCTGCGTTGTATGTTACATCAGACTGAGAGTAATTGGAAAGACATTCTTTGGATCACCGAATATGCATACAATAATTCAGTATACTCTGGAACTGGACAAAGCCCCTTTTATATCTTATATGGGCACCATCCTCGAACCTCAGACCTTGACTCACCCCAACACTTAGAAATGCCCGCAGTGGACCATCTGCACGCTACGATTACACAAGCCTTTAAGGAAGCAACTACACATTTAAAACAGGTGAAAGAAAAATACAAGAAAGATGCTGATCGGCATAGAAGTGATACTCCACAATACCAGATAGGGGACCAAGTATGGTTAGTCACAAAACATATACTTCTAAAGGGAACACAGACCTTTAACCCCAGATATTTGGGACCTTACTCTATTAAGGCCATTATCAACCCGGTGGCTGTCAAGTTGGAATTACCTGCTAATTTGCGAATTCACCCCATCTTTCATGTGTCACTTTTGAAGCCAGTGCAACCAGGGACAAGACTAACCAAGCCACCAGACCCTATCCTTGTAGACGGAGAACCCGAATTTGAAGTTAAGAACATCCTGGACTCCAAGCTGATAAAGTCAAAACTCTTTTATTTAATCGACTGGAAAGGTTACGGAGCACAGGGAAGGTCATGGGAACCTAGTGACCATGTTCATGCACCCCGATTGGTGAAAACATTCCACCGAAATTTCCCAGACAAACCGAAACCACAGGGAATAACGACTTTAGGAGGGGCCTTGGAGGGGAGTGCTGTCATGATGCCTACCCCTGGGGACCCAGACCAAGTCTAGCAACCCCAGAAGCAGGCATCAAGTTATCCTAAGCAAGCCCAACAACCCCTGCTAGGGGCTATTTGGGTCCAGTCCTGGTGTCTATGGCGCCAGGCTCATATGGAGAGTCAGTCCTGGCACCATAGGCGCCAGGCTCATAGATTAAAACTTACCTGATGCAGACCATGATGCAAACTTACCTGATGCAGACCATGCTGCAAGAGCTCCAAGCCAAAAGAGGCTAGGAAGGGACTACTTTACTTAGGGACTATTTTTTTACTCGGGCGGGGCTGGGGAGGAATACTTACCTGGGACTACTTTGGTGCTATTTAAACCACGCCCGAACAGCAGCACACGCTTCGCGTTATTCTGCATCCAGGAGCATAACGCTCACCGTGACTGCAAGTCTGCATCCAGCCTTCTGCCACGCCCGCCTCGAGTTTGGAGCTCCTAGAAAAAGGGAGAAAGAAGGAGAAAAGGTTAGAAGAGCAATACCTTTGATCCTTACCTGAATTCCTATTCCATCGCGCCTTCGAGCTGGAAGAAAGAAGCTATTTAAGCGCGTCGCCTCGCCTGCTGCAGCGCCGCGCTGAACTCACCGGCCTTCGCAGCATCTTCACATTCCACCGCATCCTCCTGCATGTTCCCGCCGCACTCCGGCACCTAAGGAGAAGACAAGAACAGCAAGGAGAGCCAAGGGAATACACAGAGGAATATTAGTTACCCCCCCATAGACTTAACTAATTTTACCACTGGGGGTACTATTCCTCTTCACGGGTCGGCGCAGCTTCAACTGCATCTTCGCCGAACCCCGGCCCCTAAGGGGAAACAAAAGGACAGCAAGGTGAAACAAAGGGACTATCAAGGGGAACCCTCCTCACCACAATAGACTTAGCTGATTTTACCGCCGGAGGTATTATTCCCCGAGACTTCATACTTTCTCACAGCACCTGAATAAGGGAGAAAGCAACAGGTTACATATTGACATTATTTTATCGAACTGTGTTGGAAAATACAAATCCTTACCAGAATACTACCGGTTGCCATGAGGAACTCTTCATTAGGGTCAAGCTGCAACCTGCAAGGAATCGGACAAGAGTGAAAGTCAGGCATTTGAACTCTTACGAACGTTATACTTACGGCGTCTTACCAGGAATCTTGGAGTCAATATTGTTCTGGAACTCACCAATTCCTTCGAGCCAGTGAAGCGACTGGTTATCAACGCGCCCCTGCGCTCAATGCAGGATGGAGAGCTCATCTTTTCAAACCATCAGGTGAGACTATAAGAGGGGACATCAAGGGTGATCTGTGGGGAGAACAGCGGGGGTGGGGGGATTTACGCTCAACTCCACAGGTGGTTAATTCCCTTTCTCCATTTGCAGAAGAATATTCCTACGGGCCAAGCAAACAAAGCTAGATGGGCCAGTCCAGTCCTTCATCTCGGCCCTACGCGTCACATTGGTGGAGACCGCAGCTGGCCAGTTCCGATCGATGCCTCTGTGGGAGCCAGGTGAGCGTAACAGAAACATCATAATTACCATTAAGACATATTAGACCAATTGAATCCAAAGCAAAATTCCAAAGTCTACCCCATGCATATTTCTGACCTTGGCGAGTGTCTTCCTCCATAGCCAAACCCAAATCGTCATAATTGGATTCAGAAGAAATAGAGCAGTCAGAGTTAAGATCACCAGCCAGAATCACTTTCCCCTTAGGATGTAGAGATCTCCAGAGAAGTAGCATATCCGTTAGCCTTTCCAGAAATGGCTCAAGTGCAGCAACACGCTTGTGCCAATATACATTAATCAAAAGGAGATTAACCATTTGATCAAGAGAAATAACCTCCAAAGCCAAGATACCAAACGGCATATCCGGAAGAACCCTATTCCTAAAACCGAAAGAGGTTCTAATTCCTATAAGAAGGCCCCCAGAGGCCCTCCCTCCCAGGCTATGTTTAGCATTTTCTGAGTCGATATCAAATTCGTCTAAGACGGGAATTGAGAGCATCCAGGTTTCCTGTAGAAAAAAACAGTGTGAGGCCCTAATCATACTTACAGTATCCGGATTCGTAAAGAGATGAGAATTTCCCCTGGAATTCCAGATAGGAAGGCAAATCTGTTCGAAGGGAGAACCTTAGTAGGCACTTCAGAATAATTAGAAGAGAACTCATTTCCACAGACCTGAGGTAACCTGGGCCCAGCTTCTTGCATTTCCATTGAATCTGGGCGTAAATTGCCTCCGTTGGTACTGTGGAGCTCTTTCCGGATGATATACCTTAGTAAGGTTTCCCCTATGTTCTTCACACCCTCCATTATTGTCGGAGAATTGATTAGATTCTAATACGTTTACTTCAAAACCAAGCTGCTTTATACCTTCCCTTTGCCCCATTATCAATTCTAATACCACTCTTGATTTGAGAGAAATATTACTTACATATATCCCGACCCTGAATGGGAAAGAAGACACTTTCCATATCATAGCTAGAGATGAGTGAAAGCGAGGGTAGTTGATGGAAATTTTTAGAATATTACCACGATTAATTCAAATTGGCATATCTTGACCCCAGAGGCTAGTAAGCTGCAAAATATCAAGAAGATCTTTAGCCTCAGCTGGATGAGGTAGTGAATCAGTATTTTTTTTGGTAAACTGGCTTAAAGAGTCAGCCTCCAAATCAGTACCCCTTGCGCCCCTTAGTATAGTCCTATTTTGGATTGCCTTTGGACCCACAGGGTATCTTTTGCACAGTTTGGAAGAATTCCTGTTTTGGGCAAATTCAGGCCCAGAATGAGCACCTTCATGGCCAGTAAAAGGGCCAGTATTTGACATAAGTGGATGAGCTAAATTAAGGGGGTTAGGGGCATAAACACCCCCCACTGGTCTAAATCCCGTACCACACTCCCCCATTGTAGGCTCAATATTGGTATAATGACCAACAGGAAGGGAAGAAAGATGGGGATCCATAGAAGAAAAAGAAATAATGGGAGCCTTGTCCTGAGATGGGCTTTTGTTAAGATTAGACACCACCCCATTAACAGATTTAGGACCGAGAAACTCCTGGAATAGATGTTTTACCATATCGAGATTGACCAAATTCGTCAAAATCGGAGAAGTAGTGATCTCTGAATGGGAAGAATCTACCCCAGATATAGAATTACATGGTATAATTAAAGATTCTACGGCCAAAGAGGATTCTGGCGGCTTCGTAACAGTATCAATATTCGGTTCAGCTGAAGCGTTGATATTAATCAACTCTAGGCTAGTTGAGGCTATTTTCGGAGGGCAAGAGACAGAAGTGTCCTCAACCCCCACAGTATTGCCCGCCGCTACAGGAGGGACAGTATTATTGGTCATAGAACTGTCTACCAGAGCATCAAGTGGACCGGGTACAGCTGGAATAATAGGTAGTGAAATAAGTATGCCCGTAATGGCCACCGTATTAGAAATAGGGGTCACAGAAACCACTGATTCCACAGGGTTCTCATTCCCCTTAGAAGCGAGAAAAGGAGTTAGAGAGGCCGAAGCATTTGCCGAGAATACATTTTTAAAGTAATTTTTTTCATATTCTTCTGATTTTTGGTTTTCTTTATTTGCTGATTACATATTTTTTCCCTATACAGACAAAACCTTTTTGGTGTGTCATTTCTTTAGTAAGTTCAGTGGGATCAGATGACTTCTCCGAATTGGAATCAGATTTAGAATCCACTGATGAGGCAACATAATCTCCCTTGAGTGACTCAGCCATTTCTGGCGTGATAACTTCAGAGGATAGTCCCTGAGGAATGGAATTAAGAGGATAGCCAGTAGACCCCTCTTGGCCTTTCTCCTCTAATGATTCAATAGTAACGGTTATATGAGGAATAGGGAATTCAACCTCCATAGCAAGGACCTCTTGAGAACCCTCAGAGGTCATAAGAGGAGTCATGGATGGATGATCACAAATATCCTTATCCGAGCAACAAGGCACAGTGATACCTAGGCCCATATCTAAAGCTTCCCTTGTAGAGTAGGCATTTCCACATTAAGGACTTTTTTAGCCAAATGGGCTTCCACATGCGGTTGATTAGAAAAAATAGGATCAGAGTACTGTGTTGCCGTGATGTGATTGTCTTCCTTAATAATTTTAACTAGCTCTTCAAATCTATCTAGTCCCTCTAACCTAGAATAGATTTCAGAGAGTAGCAGAGAGTGTGATCTAACCTCTGACCATATATTATCATACAGGCTCACAAAAGAACTCAAAACCATATTCAGTGCAGAAAGTGTTGGTTGAGTAAGTTTCATTCTGTCATCTGCCCCTTTGAGAGTATGATGCAGAATAGACTCATTTACATGATCCTTTTTTAAATCTGGGAGTAAACCCCTTTCTCTCAACCAATTTTGTTTTTATGTATACTCATCAATAAAATTTGTGAGTTCAGAGGGAGAACCCACATAGGAATCATCACAGATTTGTTGGGTAACATTATTTGTATTAGTAGAGTTGAGATCTAAATGGCTGTCAGCTATTGCCTTATCTGCACATTCTATGATACTAATATCGTCAATATCATTATCTGGGGGATCTTCAATCTCTAGTTTCTTTACTACATCTATGTGATCCAAGATAGCCACTGTTGGAAGTGATTGTGGAGGTTTAACAAGGGTACTGGTGGCAGTCCTCTTTCCAAAAAAAATAGAGATTTTTTTTCCCTTGGATTGGTTTACCTTGGTTACCCAAATTGGATTTAATTTTTGGAGTAGGATTTAAAGGTTTATTAAGTGAAGTTTTAAACACTATAGATTTCACTGTAGGAGTATTGGGAATATCAACAGGGTTAACAGAAAGATTAACATGAATAGAGGAAGTATGGTTTGGCCCCCTATTAGAGGAAAAAACCTCTGATGAAGATTTGATAGGGGGAGTACCATAGTTCCTATTGCCCTCTGAGGGGGAAAGTTGTTGAGCAGTAGACTCTTTTAAGATAACAGGAGATTCTGTAGCATTGGCTGTAGAATCCTCTGTCATTAAGGCCGGTAAGGGTAACTTGGCTTGTGATTGAACAGGGGTTGGGAACACAGTGTTCACCATACTATTGTTAAGGTGATCCATGTGTACCCCTGCCCTTGGTAGACTACCACCTTCCTCCAGATTGTAGGCTATAGTGGCTGCTAGATGCTCTTCCTATGCATATATGGAAATATCTTGTTTTCCATTGAAGATGCCGCTGTTATTAGTTGGGGTGCGTGAAATAATACCCATGATGTTAAGTACCTCAGACCTATCTCTTGAATGAATTTGGGTCTGGGCTAATGATTTTAGGAGAGAGGAATCCTGGGAACCATCCACTGAAGTAAATTGTGGGTTGCCCAGGAAGGCAGAGATGGAATCAACTGGTTGGATACAAACTGTCGAAGCAGAGGAAAGAGCCGCTGCAGCAGAAGGAGTAGAATCAAAAGAAGCCTCCATGACTGCCTGGCTCCGGAGTCCCTTGCGTGTCATTCAAACGTGACAAGAACCAGTAAGAAAGAGAGTAGGGGAACCGAAGAAATGACACCAAAATAAAACTTAAAGTGAAAATAGTGCAGAAAACTCATAGACTGAGTTTTAATATGTAAAAATTACAAAAAAGAAAAAGTAACATATGATGCAATCTATATAACAGCAAGCTCAAATATTTAAAAATGCACTGAATACAAGGAGCAGTTTAAAGCACATCAAACATGCCCCAAAAGCACTCTTGAGTAAAATACAGATAGATATGGATCTCTGTCCAACCATTAGAAAATTGTAGGTACATGTATTATAAAGAAAATGTCCTTTATTCGTTTAAAAAAGAGAACATAAAGTTAATAATAGTTCCATTAATCAGCGTAGACCAGAAGGAGCACTCAGTCTCACGGTAGGGAACGCCCGACAGCTTGTGGAGCTGCCAGAGTCCGACTCTCCACCCCTTACCCTGAAGACTGATAGTAGTAGGGCAGATGAAATAACAACTTAGAACCCTCGTCTAGGTTACTCACACGGTCATTAGACAGGCACAGGTCACAGCAAAACAGAGGCTCCAACCCTTACTGCCTCCAGGGCTTAACGCCACAAGGGTGGTTGGGCCAGCAATTTGTGGGCTGGTGCAGTCACGTGATGTCTCACGTGTCAGTAGAGAAGCCCGCCTCCTCCAGGAAGCAGGGGGAGCAGCAAGAGCACGGCTCGCAGTGCTGCCCAAATCAGGAAAGTAGAAAACAAATGGAGCGTTGAAGCTTCCACAACACAGAGCTCTCGCACCCAATAGTCAGAACTCCTATTATTATGCAGGACTTGGCCACTAGGGGGCAGAAAAGGGCCATTTCTCTAGTGGGAACTAGCCCACTCACACTGAAGCAGCTATTTCTCATCTGAGAAATGGCCCTAACGACCGATGGTCCGTTTCTCGGATGGGAACTAGTATCAACCCACGGAGCAAGCCCCAGACTCTACTCCCATAGGATGTTGATTGTGGCATCTAGTTCCAAGATGGCTCCCGCAGCAAACGAAGCAACACGCCCACACAAAAAGTGTGTAAGATTTTCTCCAGGTTTTAGTGACCGTGGCTACAGTTTTAGAGAAACCGAAGAAGGATGAAGTGTGGTTCATTTTATCGAAATATGCGCCGAAGGCAGGATAGCATTTTTTCCCTGGGGCTCACGTGTGACACAAATATCTGTGCTGTTGAATGCTGTGCTCTCTTCAGATAGGAATGAAGCACTTGACGAAAAAAACATGACGCGTTAAATGCAACATACACTTATAAAAAGTCACATATTTAATGGATTTAATATTCGGCTAATATTGTATACAGGCGGATCAATTGTTTGTTTTACTTAGTAGTACATCAAACATTTATATCTGAGGAATCCTGCTATAGTTAAAAAAATTCAGATTTTCAACACATTTGTTCCAGAAAGTCATAATTCTATTAAAGACACGGAGGCGAAGGATTATGCTTTCTCTTCAATTTTAGATAATAAGATAATAATCAATAAACATGTAACACAAAACTAATAAAAACTACCATAACCATGTTTTTAGAGTCTTTGTAGTTCATTTCTTATTGGTCCTCAAACTGACCATGTGATATCTCTAACCAATCAACAAGTCCTTAGACCTTAAAACCTCCTGTCCTCTTTCCATTCCTCCTCTTTCTTTGTCCAGTCGAGATTGCGTTTGGTGCATTTTTGAAATTCCGTCTGATCCATTCCAATTCTAGTTCAATTCCTGGATTGCTTGTTGTCTGCTGCACTCCCTATAGAAGTATAAATTAAAAAGGTGACTATAAACCGAAAAAAGGGTCAGACAATCGTAAATTCAACTACACAGTAAATAACCTTCTCTTCTCGTGCATTTTACAGCATTACCATTTTATTGTATTCAACATACATTGTTTCATTAATCATAGTAAAAACTTGTAAACATTTCAGTATTTTATAATACATTACATTCTTACGATTGATAGGGTGGGATAATCCTTCGCCTCCGTGTCTTTAATAGAATTATGACTTTCTGGAATGAATGTGTTGAAAATCTGAATTTTATGTCAAGACCGGAGGCTTGGATTATGCTTGTTTAAAGCTTACTCACCACTAACAATGTCGCACTTTCCATAGGTTTGAAATAGAAAGTTTTAAAAGTCGATTCATTCGACCAATCTGTAGACCTCATAATGTCCTCTACTCTGTGGCTCCTATGTTAAAGGCTTTGGTAGCCATCGCTCCTCTAGTTGAATGGGCGCCATATTTCACTATATCAATGCCCGCTTGTACCATCATCCATCTAAGCCATCTGGCTATGGTAGCCGGTGTAATGGCTTTAAAAGGTTTACAAATTGCTATCAATAATTGTCACACTCCTGGAGGTCTTACTTCCCTTGTCATATCCTCATATGCTGCTAAGCATCTGACCGGACATAATTTCGGTTGTCCCGGGAAGGCCTCATAAGAAATGGATCTCAAACCTGTTTTGGTCCTTCTTGTTATGAGAAAAGTCACTCCGCTCGGAGATATACTTTTCCTGTTGACCTCCAGTGCTCTAACGTCTGAGGATCTCTTACAGGCTAAAAGACATAAGAGCATGGATAACTTGCCTGAAATCGCTTTCCTGGATAGATCTTGATTATCTGGCCATGATAGAAATAATTTCAAAACTCTGTCTACGTCCCATAATTGGTTATACTTTTCGCTAGGGGGTCTAATCATCTTTACTCCCCTTACTAATCTACAGATCAATGGGTGTTCCCCTATCGCTAAGCCTTCTACTCTAGGGTGTCCTGCCGATATTGCGGACCTGGCCGTGTTGATAGTTCTGTATGCCTTTCCTTGAGCTTGCCGCTGTGCTACGAAATTAGCTACGTGTACTACATCTGTTCGATCGGGATGAATATTCCTCTCCAGACACCAGCTACTCCATCTAGCCCATGCTGATTTATAAGCCCCGTGTGTCCCTGGAGCCCAGGATTCGCTAATGATGTTTTCAGCCTCATACGATATTCCTGGCCTAACCCAAGATCTCCTGAAATTGCCCATGCTATCAGGTTGAGCCTTTCTGACCTCACTAGTGGATGGCTGAGATCTCTGGGGTCTCGAACAATGAATTTGTTGTTGGGTAATGCCACTGGATTGTGGTGTGATAATTCCAGTAGGCTGGGAAACCACACCTGCCCCTTCCAGTCCGGCGTAACTAGTACTAGGGATGCTCTCTGGCGTCTCCCCTGGGCTAGCGTCCTCGCTATCATGGAGAGTGGAGGGAACGCGTAGTTCGTCTGGGGGCCCCATGATTGCAGGAAGGCATCTGTCGCCTCTGCTTCTGGGTCCGGTCTTCAGCTGAAGAACCGGGGCAATTGCTTGTTTAGTCTTGATGCAAATAAGTCGACCTGGCATGGTCCCCATTGAGTCATCAGTTCTTGAAACACTACTTCATCCAGCTTCCAATCGCTGGCATCCCTGAGGTATCTGGAGTTCCAATCGGCTACTTCGTTCTGATGGCCGGCAGATATTCCGCATACACTGAGACTCTCCTCTGAAGACAGAGTTCCCAGAAGCAGGACACAACATTGTGCTCTCTCTTGAGTCATTTCACTGCAAAGGACCTTGCTAGCAACTCCAGGCAGTTGATCCGACCACCTGCCCCCTGTCGACAGGTTCCTGCATCGATCTCCCCAGCCCCATCTGCTTGCGTCGGATTCGATGACCAGGTCCGGGGATGAACCAAATATCGCTCTCCCATTCCAATCATCCATGTGGATTAGCCACCATTCCAACTCTTCCCTTACTTCTTGGGAGATGGTCACCTTTGACTCGTATGAAGGGCCCCTCCGGAGGTGATAGATCTTCAGCCTCTGGAGTGCCCTGTAATGTAGTGGTCCTGGGAATATTGCTTGGATTGATGCCGCTAGGCGGCCCACTAATCTTGCAATGTCCTTCAGCGACAGTTCTCCCTTCACTAGTGTGTGTTTTAGCTGTTTTTTGATATCGTTCACCTTGGGAATGGGTAGGCTGAGTGTTCCTTGAATAGAGTCCACTATGAACCCCAGGAATTCCATTGACTGTTCTGGTATATACTGGATTTCTCCCAAATTATTAGAAACCCCAGACTCTCTAACAATTCTATTGTTGTTTGTACCTGTTCTAATAGTGTTTCTCTGTCATGATCTCTGCTTCCAAAAGATCAGGACTTGCCCGACTCCCTTGGAAGCAGACCCATAACCCCGGTTCCGAGTGCCAGCCAGTCCCAATTGGGACCTTTTGGACCCTGTCCTGGCGCCAGTGGCATCAGGCTCATAAAAATGCCCAGTCCCAGCGCTGGAAGCGCCGGGCTCATAATGCTTGGGTGGACTTACCTGCAGCAGACCATGCTGCTTACTTACCTGCCAGTTGAACCCCTGATCCTCTTCTGTTTGGGACTACTTTTCCTGTTGGGTGGGGCAGGAGCCACTCCCTAGGCTCAGAACACTGGAACTCTTCTGGAAAGCAGGAACTTTTTTCTTACCTAGGCGTGGCTGTGGAAGGAGACACCTAAGCACTACAGGAGGCTATTTAAACCACACCCGATGGATGAATCTTGCTTTGCGTTATTCTGCATTCTCTGCAGCAGAACGCTCATCGTGTCTTCTGCCTCTGATCCTGGGCCTAAGGGAACAAAGGCTTACCATCCTGGAATCCAGTCTTCAGCAGCACCTGTAAAGACAAAGAAAGAACAGGTTAGCACTACGGTCTTCAGTGGCAGCGCATCTCTTACCTGGTCCATCGGCTGTCACCAACGCCTCGCGCTGCATTCCGGCATCTGAAAGACAAAGGCTTACCTACTCTTCGCATGCTCCGGAGGTCTTCGCACTGCATTCCGGCATCTGAAAGACAAAAGCTTACCAGCTCTGCGCACGCTCCGGAGGCCTTCGGCGCTGCATCCCGCATCTGAAAGACAAAAGAAGGTGCGTTTAAAGACATTGGGCAACTTTATTACTCACGTGCCATTACTCCTTCCCACGCCGAATCCAGTGGGTATTCCAGCACCCTTCAGCTTCTCTAAAGCTCCGAACTTGTACCTGCAAGATAAAAGGGACAGTTAGTGCGCATCGTAAAGCAGGCTACAAGCGCTTACTTACGTGCTTTCAGGCGCTTCTATTCCTCACGCGGGTTCGATCCTCAACTCTCATCAGCCCGCCATCCGCCATCGCCGGAACCCTGCAAAACAAGAGATATCATTACAAAAGACTTTTAAGACATTTGAAGTGCCCAGAACTTACCGTTCGTGCAGTTAACGACGGACAGCAGTCCTCTGAGGTCAAGAGGCCTGCACCCTTATCCAGTGAAGAAACTGGTTACGGCACCCTGCCCCGAGGCAGATGGAGAGCTCGGCGTTCACTTACCTAAGGTGAGGGTGTTAACCTTTGGGGTTCTACAGGAGAAGAGAAAGGGAAGAGGAGAGAGGCACCCAATAACCCCAGTTCATTAATCCCATATTTTCTATCTGCAGACATCTTACTCTTCGAGTCAGACATACAGTGCACAGAGGTCCAGCCCAAAGAGCCAACCGTGTGTTACACATCACCTTTGAAGATACGGCATTCACCCAGTCAAGACCAGCGCCTCTGCGGGAATCAGGTGAGCGTTACATTCTCTCTCTTGGCGCATCAGACATATGTCATCTAGATAGATTATAAGTCTTATCCCTTGACCTCTGAGGTGTGTCACAACTAGTTTTATCATCTCGGTAAAACACCATGGTGCTGATGCTAGGCCGAAGGGCAGGCATCGAAATTCCCATGTTGTTTTCTCCAGATGAATCTCAGAAATGTGCAGTGTTCCTCTGCTATGGGAATAGTCAGGTATGCATCTTTTAAATATATCCTGGCAAGCCAGTCTCCCTGATTTAAGACTGAGGTATCTCTTAGCAGGTGTATCCCTTCCATCTTGAAGTGTCTGTACACCACATATTGGTTTAGGCCTTTCAGGTTTATAATTGGTCTTGTCTTGTGCTTCCCCCTTTACTAGGAACATATTGCTTATATATCCCTTTGATTGAACTGTTACGGGTCTTACAGCTCTTTTGCTTTCTAGCCCTTGCAATTCTCCTTCCAGTAATAATTTGTCTTCTCTGTTAATTTCTAGACCCCTTGGTGGGTTTCCCTGATGTGGTGTCTCTAGAAAGTCTATGTAAAAACCTTGTGCGGTTTGTATTACCCAGGAATCTCCCGATATAGCCAACCAATTTTGTAAAAACTGAGCTGTCCTCCCCCCTACTTCTGGGGTACTTAGGTGTGGGTAGAATGTTCTCACCTGGGTTGTTTTGCTGACGTTCCCCTTGTCGCCAGTTTCTGCCTCTTCCTCTACTCCTTGATGGAAAGAAAGGCATTTGTCTACGATCCTCTTGCTCTTGCCACTGTGCTCTGTCTTGATAGGATCAATTATAGTGGAAACGGCCAGCTGAGCGACCCCTGCCTCTGCTGGCCCGTCCAAAAATGTGCCTCCCGGACACTCTTTTGAGAAAGGCTTGTGCCTTGTCCAAAGCCGCATAGGAATTCGCAAATTTGGTTAGCTCCCTGATAAAGGAGTCCCAAAATAATTAACCTTTCGCATTGACACTGATTCCGAGGAGGCCAACTCGCTCAGTTTAGGATCAAACTTCACCAACAAAGATCTCCTTTCTGTGGTGATGGCATGGTTGGTGTTTCCCAACATACATATCGCCCTCTGGACCCACCCGATTAGAATTGACAGGTCTATCGACTCTCCTTTCACTTTAGCCTCTTCTCCGATCTGGAGAATTTTTGTGAGGGGTCCTGTCATGTCTAGCATCTTGTCTTGGCATGACCGCCAGGATCTATCCAGACCCTTCCTCACGTCTTTCGTGTATTTGCTCATAAATGTAATCATCTTTTCGTCCATTTCGGGTGTATCCGCTGCACCCTCTGGGAGGTGAGGTCTGGGGCATTCCGCCCTCAACTTACTCCTAGCCTCTTTGGCTAGTGGCGCTCTCAAGTGCTTCTTTAGATAAGCCGCTATTCTTTTCGGCGGCTCCCATTCTGAAGACCTAGGGTGATGTAATGGTTTCCTCCATTACATCACGCGATGTGTGTGGCACTTGGGACTTTACCTTGTCTACGACGGCTCAGGTTGTAAGAGGCATTGCCGGTCTAGTTGTAAACACGTTCTCTACGTTTTCACCGGAAGCAGTAGGACGTCGGTAGAACGCCGCCACGCCCACAGCGAGAGATGTCAATACATTAAAAGAGGGGAAAGCGGACTGCACGTCGCGTCACTACTCTACTAGAGGTTGCGAGACGCTCTGTGAGTACGCTTCAGGGCAATTCCGTATTTTCCTACCAGTTAACCTGGGTGTTAACCTTTGGGGTTCTACAGGAGAAGAGAAAGGGAAGAGGAGAGAGGCACCCAATAACCCCAGTTCATTAATCCCATATTTTCTATCTGCAGACATCTTACTCTTCGAGTCAGACATACAGTGCACAGAGGTCCAGCCCAAAGAGCCAACCGTGTGTTACACATCACCTTTGAAGATACGGCATTCACCCAGTCAAGACCGGCACCTCTGCGGGAATCAGGTGAGCGTTACAGAACGCAAAGCCTATCGCAAAACTCCCACCCAGGCGCTATGGAAACCTCGGATACCGACCAGCTAGCCCAGTTACTTGGGGAACTAAGAGCAGAAGTGCATGCAGCCCGTCAGGAAACGAATGCTCTAAGAAGGGAACTGATTATTTCCAAGGAGCGAACAGACGATCTCGCTAGACAATTGCTACAGTCACAAGCCGGACAAACTCCGTTACCCGCATCAGGGGCAAATCTTCCTTCAACATCCTCTACGAACCCAGTGCAGATCAACCTACCTGGGAATGTACCTCTGGCTCCGCCCGAACGATTTTCTGGTGACCCAAAGAGGTTTGCAGTATTTATTAATCAGTGCCGGTTGCACTTCTTATGCCGGCCAGCAGCCTTTCCAACTCATCAAGCTAAGGTAGCTTTCGTGCTTTCGTACCTTAGTGGCAATGCGGCAGACTGGTCGATCCCTCTAGTTAATCAAGATGATCCGGTTCTCCATGATTTTCAAGCTTTTCAGCTCAGTATGGAAAAACTGTTTGCAAGACATTCACAGGGGCAGGCCTTGGACAATGAGCTCCTTTCATTGCGACAGGGTAATCAAGACCTTTTGGCTTATATTGCGTCTTTCAACAGACTGATAGTGGAAACTCGATGGCCTGAGGACAAAAGGATTACGCTGTTTTATAGAGGTCTACGTGGAGAGCTCAAAGATGTGTTAGCCCAAGTAGTGAATCCCCCGCAAGACTGTTCGGACTATATTGACTTAGTCGTTCAAATTGACCACAGACTGCAGAACAGGAAGGACGATCGTTCCAAGTTTGATGCTCGAGTAATTTCCAAACCACCAACTCCTACCAAAGGAGTAGACTCCGGGGAACCCATGCAAATAGGGGGCCTGAAAGGACCACTAACACAAAAGGAGCGGGAAAGGAGAAAACAGCTGCAATTATGCCTCTATTGCGGAAACTCGGGGCACTTTCTTCGAGACTGTCCGGTGAAACCAGCCAAGAAGGCAGTAGGAGCTGCAGTTACCAGGGTCACAAACTCTGAGCAGGGAAACGACCTCGCCCGACAAGAATAGAGGTCCTCTTGCCGAGCGTTAAAACCAGTTCCGTGACCTCGCATTTCGTGATACCTATGGTCCTCATTAGCCCTGAACATCCGGATCGATTACATGCGATTGAAGCTTACGTCGACAGCGGTGCCATCGGCAATTATGTGGATCATGAAATGGTTTTGAGGATGAATCTGACTCTTTGTCCAAAGGCTGTAAAGGATGTAATTACTACGGTGGATGGTACGGAGATAGCCTCCGGACCAGTAATGCATACCACCCAAGAAGTGACGCTAGTAAGTCAAGATGGACACCATGAGAAGATCGTGTTTGATGTGATCAAGGCCCCTCAGTTCCAGATTATTCTAGGAATTCCTTGGTTAGAGAAGCACAATCCTCAGATCGATTGGCGAGCAAGAACGGTTCAGTTTCCAGAATGTGTCTCTACTTGTCACCCTCGACCTGGTGTTGCACTGGCAGCAATTTCCTCGGAGGCTCCCCAGTTACCTCCTGAATACCTAGAATTCTAAGATGTGTTCCGGAAGGATCAGGCTAACTCTCTACCTCCTCATAGGTCTTATGACTGCCAGATAGACCTGATACCTGGATCTCCTCCTCCTTGTAGTAGAATTTATGCCCTCACCGAGCCTGAGAATCTTCACCTCCGACAATACCTGGATCAATACCTAGCGAATGGGTTTATTCGTCCTTCCAAGTCCCCTGCTTCCTCAGCTTTGTTCTTCGTTCCAAAAAAAGAAGGGGACCTTAGAACTTGTATAGATTATCGCGCCCTGAACCAGATCACCGTTAAGAATAGATATCCGTTACCTTTGATCCCTGAACTCCTGGACCAAGTCAGAAAAGCATGCATATATACAAAGCTGGATCTTAGAGGAGCCTACCACTTGGTACGAGTAAAAGAGGGCGATGAATGGAAGACGGCCTTCCGCACCAAGTATGGGCTATTTGAATATCAGGTCATGCCCTTCGGACTTTGCAATGCCCCGGCCGCCTTTCAATATTTTATGAACGATGTCCTCAGAGAGCTCATAGATGTGTGTGTTGTTGTTTACATTGACGACATCCTCGTTTATTCTTCATCGGAAACTGAACATCGGAAACACGTGAAAATGGTCCTCGAGAGATTGCGTCAACACAAACTTTTCGCTAAGTTGGAAAAATGTGTTTTCAACGTGACTGAATTTGAATTCTTGGGATTCATATTATCACCTAGCGGAGTGCGTATGGATTCAAAGAAGGTCGATGCAATTCTCAAATGGCCATCGCCATCCTCCGTAAAAGGTGTTCAAAGCATGTTAGGCTTCGCTAACTTTTACCGCAGGTTTATCCCCGAATTCTCTCGAATAGTCCAGCCCATCACCGCCTTGTTAAAGAAAAACAAACGTTTTGAATGGTCTACCGAGGCGGAACAAGCTTTCCAGAATTTGAAGACTAGATTTATCTCTGCACCGATCTTAAAACATCCTCGCCCAGAACTCCCCTACATCGTTGAAACTGATGCTTCGAGCCTTGCGATGGGGGCAGTTCTATCACAAAAGGACCCAGTAACCAATCAGTTGCATCCCGTGGCATTTTGGTACCGCAAATTCTCGCCTCCTGAAATCAATTACACTATCACTGATAAGGAACTTCTAGCTATCAAGTCCGCCTTTAAGGCTTGGCGGCATTATCTTCTGGGGGCCCGACACACCGTTAATGTGATTACAGATCACCGAAACCTGCAATATTTGAAAACTGCAAAAGCTCAATCCTCTAGGCAACTCCGTTGGGCACTATTCTTTGCCGAGTTTGACTTCATAATTACCTATCGACCTGGTACAAAAAACAGTAAAGCTGATGCCCTTTCTCGGATGGGAGTGGAAGAACATTTGATCAATCCTAAACCTGTACCTATCATTCCCGAACAAAGAATTCTAGGTGTAATCGCCACACAATCCATAGAGGAAGTTAAGGATAAAGCCAGGCTACTGGTAACTCCAGCAGACATACAGAATTGGCATCTGCAGGGAAAGGACTTTACGGTGAAGGACAACCTATTATATTTCCAAGAACGGTTATACCTGCCCAGCACAGATTTACAGAAAAAGGTAATCTCTTGTTATCACGATTCTTTAATGGAAGGACATCCCGGTATGACCAAGACCTCGGAAAAGATCAAGCGCTACTTCTGGTGGCCGTCTTGGAAAAGAGATATCAGAGACTTTATAAGGTCCTGTGGAGTATGCGCCCAAAACAAGAGTCAAAAGGAAAAACCAGCCGGCCTCTTACGCCCTATTGACATCCCGCCTCGCCCTTGGCATACGCTTTCTATGGACTTCATCACCGATCTACCTCCATGCTCCGGATACAATACGATCCTAGTAATCGTGGACCTATTCTCCAAGATGGCGCATTTCATTCCACTCAAAGGCTTACCAACAGCAGCAACTCTGGCCCGAGAATTTCTCGAAAACATCGTCCGACTGCACGGTTTTCCTTCAGTTCTAATTTCGGATCGAGGTAGTCAATTTATTTCTCATTTTTGGCGAAGTTGCTGTCGGTCGGCTCAAATTGATGTGAGACTTTCGACCAGCCACCACCCTCAAACCGACGGACAAACCGAGAGGACCAATCAAACTCTGGAACAGTATTTGCGCTGCATGCTACAACAAACTGAAAAAACTTGGAAAGATATCCTTTGGATAGCCGAATATGCCTACAATAACTCTGTCCACTCGGGAACTGGGAAGACCCCGTTTTTTCTTTTATACGGTAGTCACCCTCGAACCTCGGAGTTGGATCCACTCCAAGATCTTGGAACACCAGCAGTAGACCACCTGCATTCTACAATCACCCAAGCCTTTACGGAAGCCGTTTCTCACCTTCAAAGGGCTAAAGAACAATACAAGAAAGGAGCAGACCAACATCGGAAGGAAGCCCCCCAATATCAAGTAGGAGATCAAGTCTGGTTATCCACCAAATATCTACCTCTAAAAGGACCACGCACATTCAACCCAAGATACCTTGGTCCCTATTCCAAGGGAGTCGGGCAAGTCCTGATCTTTTGGAAGCAGAGATCATGTGATGTGATGTGTGTGAGGAACGTACATAATATGCATTGATATGCGGGAACATTCGAATGAACATATATCATACCACACCTCACGCCTACTCTCCTCTTTACACCATCACTCAAATAGAACACAGGGATACTATGACACCATTCGGTATAACTGTTCTCATATCAACATCTCCCGCTCACTCCCCATCACTCTAAGTAACCACCGCTGGTTTAACACCCCCAGCCAGGCGTTTCTCCTCAGGCCTAACGCAGCCACTCTCGAGCTGGATTAATTCTGCCAGAGCGTACACATTCTCCTGACCTCTCAACCACCACACCTACCGCTAAGAAGCAGCTACCACAATAACCCCGCACCAGCTGCACACATACTCTGTGCGCACACGCACCTTTTGTCTCTCTTCACCCTCTCTACTGACTCGAACCTCGGTTCCCAAGGGCGTTCAACCTACCAGCGCCTTCAGACCATACCAATGGTATATAAGGCGCTATATAAATGCAAAATACAATACAATACAATACAACTACCATAGTAAATCCAGTAGCGGTCAAGTTGGACTTGCCCCCTCACATGAAGATACATCCGGTCTTCCACGTCTCTCTATTAAAACCCGTGCAACCTCAAACCCGACTAACTACATCTCCAAAACCTATTCTAGTTGATGGAGAACTCGAGTTTGAAGTCAAAAGCATCCTGGATTCCAAGATCTCCAAATCTAAACTATTTTACCTGATTGACTGGAAAGGCTACGGTCCCCAAGAAAGATCCTGGGAACCTGCAGAATATGTCCACGCGCCTCGTCTAATCAAAAGATTTCATCGAACATTTCCTAACAAGCCCAAACCCCCGGAGAAGCCCGGTTTGGGAGGGGCCTTGAGGGGGGGTGCTGTCATGATCTCTGCTTCCAAAAGATCAGGACTTGCCCGACTCCCTTGGAAGCAGACCCATAACCCCGGTTCCGAGTGCCAGCCAGTCCCAATTGGGACCTTTTGGACCCTGTCCTGGCGCAGTGGCACCAGGCTCATAAAAATGCCCAGTCCCAGCGCTGGAAGCGCAGGGCTCATAATGCTTGGGTGGACTTACCTGCAGCAGACCATGCTGCTTACTTACCTGCCAGTTGAACCCCTGATCCTCTTCTGTTTGGGACTACTTTTCCTGTTGGGTGGGGCAGGAGCCACTCCCTAGGCTCAGAACACTGGAACTCTTCTGGAAAGCAGGAACTCTTTTCTTACCTAGGCGTGGCTGTGGAAGGAGACACCTAAGCACTACAGGAGGCTATTTAAACCACACCCGATGGATGAATCTTGCTTTGCGTTATTCTGCATTCTCTGCAGCAGAACGCTCATCGTGTCTTCTGCCTCTGATCCTGGGCCTAAGGGAACAAAGGCTTACCATCCTGGAATCCAGTCTTCAGCAGCACCTGTAAAGACAAAGAAAGAACAGGTTAACACTACTGTCTTCAGTGGCAGCGCATCTCTTACCTGGTCCATCGGCTGTCACCAACGCCTCGCGCTGCATTCCGGCATCTGAAAGACAAAGGCTTACCTCTTCGCATGCTCCGGAGGTCTTCGCACTGCATTCCGGCATCTGAAAGACAAAAGCTTACCAGCTCTTCGCACGCTCCGGAGGCCTTCGGCGCTGCATCCCGCATCTGAAAGACAAAAGAAGGTGCGTTTAAAGACATTGGGCAACTTTATTACTCACGTGCCATTACTCCTTCCCACGCCGAATCCAGTGGGTATTCCAGCACCCTTCAGCTTCTCTAAAGCTCCGAACTTGTACCTGCAAGATAAAAGGGATAGTTAGTGCGCATCGTGAAGCAGGCTACAAGCGCTTACTTACGTGCTTCCAGGCGCTTCTATTCCTCACGCGGGTTCGATCCTCAACTCTCATCAGCCCGCCATCCGCCATCGCCGGAACCCTGCAAAACAAGAGATATCATTACAAAAGACTTTTAAGACATTTGAAGTGCCCAGAACTTACCGTTCGTGCAGTTAACGACGGACAGCAGTCCTCTGAGGTCAAGAGGCCTGCACCCTTATCCAGTGAAGAAACTGGTTACGGCACCCTGCCCCGAGGCAGATGGAGAGCTCGGCGTTCACTTACCAAAGGTGAGGGTGTTAACCTTTGGGGTTCTACAGGAGAAGAGAAAGGGAAGAGGAGAGAGGCACCCAATAACCCCAGTTCATTAATCCCATATTTTCTATCTGCAGACATCTTACTCTTCGAGTCAGACATACAGTGCACAGAGGTCCAGCCCAAAGAGCCAACCGTGTGTTACACATCACCTTTGAAGATACGGCATTCACCCAGTCAAGACCGGCGCCTCTGCGGGAATCAGGTGAGCGTTACATTCTCTCTCTTGGCGCATCAGACATATGTCATCTAGATAGATTATAAGTCTTATCCCTTGACCTCTGAGGTGTGTCACAACTGGTTTTATCATCTCGGTAAAACACCATGGTGCTGATGCTAGGCCGAAGGGCAGGCATCGAAATTCCCATGTTGTTTTCTCCAGATGAATCTCAGAAATGTGCAGTGTTCCTCTGCTATGGGAATAGTCAGGTATGCATCTTTTAAATATATCCTGGCAAGCCAGTCTCCCTGATTTAAGACTGAGGTATCTCTTAGCAGGTGTATCCCTTCCATCTTGAAGTGTCTGTACACCACATATTGGTTTAGGCCTTTCAGGTTTATAATTGGTCTTGTCTTGTGCTTCCCCCTTTACTAGGAACATATTGCTTATATATCCCTTTGATTGAACTGTTACGGGTCTTATAGCTCTTTTGCTTTCTAGCCCTTGCAATTCTCCTTCCAGTAATAATTTGTCTTCTCTGTTAATTTCTAGACCCCTTGGTGGGTTTCCCTGATGTGGTGTCTCTAGAAAGTCTATGTAAAAACCTTGTGCGGTTTGTATTACCCAGGAATCTCCCGATATAGCCAACCAATTTTGTAAAAACTGAGCTGTCCTCCCCCCTACTTCTGGGGTACTTAGGTGTGGGTAGAATGTTCTCACCTGGGTTGTTTTGCTGACGTTCCCCTTGTCGCTAGTTTCTGCCTCTTCCTCTACTCCTTGATAGAAAGAAAGGCATTTGTCTACGATCCTCTTGCTCTTGCCACTGTGCTCTGTCTTGATAGGATCAATTATAGTGGAAACGGCCAGCTGAGCGACCCCTGCCTCTGCTGGCCCGTCCAAAAATGTGCCTCCCGGACACTCTTTTGAGAGAGGCTTGTGCCTTGTCCAAAGCCGCATAGGAATTCGCAAATTTGGTTAGCTCCCTGATAAAGGAGTCCCAAAATAATTAACCTTTCGCGTTGACACTGATTCCGAGGAGGCCAACTCGCTCAGTTTAGGATCAAACTTCACCAACAAAGATCTCCTTTCTGTGGTGATGGCATGGTTGGCGTTTCCCAACATACATATCGCCCTCTGGACCCACCCGATTAGAATTGACAGGTATATCGGCTCTCCTTTCACTTTAGCCTCTTCTCCGATCTGGAGAATTTTTGTGAGGGGTCCTGTCATGTCTAGCATCCTGTCTTGGCATGACCGCCAGGATCTATCCAGACCCTTCCTCACGTCTTTCGTGTATTTGCTCATAAATGTAATCATCTTTTCGTCCATTTCCGGTGTATCCGCTGCACCCTCTGGGAGGTGAGGTCTGGGGCATTCCGCCCTCAACTTACTCCTAGCCTCTTTGGCTAGTGGCGCTCTCAAGTGCTTCTTTAGATAAGCCGCTATTCTTTTTGGCGGCTCCCATTCTGAAGACCTGGGGTGATGTAATGGTTTCCTCCATTACATCACGCGATGTGTGTGGCACTTGGGACTTTACCTTGTCTACGACGGCTCAGGTTGTAAGAGGCATTGCCGGTCTAGTTGTAAACACGTTCTCTACGTTTTCACCGGAAGCAGTAGGACGTCGGTAGAACGCCGCCACGCCCACAGCGAGAGATGTCAATACATTAAAAGAGGGGAAAGCGGACTGCACGTCGCGTCACTACTCTACTAGAGGTTGCGAGACGCTCCGTGAGTACGCTTCAGGGCAATTCCGTATTTTCCTACCAGTTTCTGCTCTGACTTGAATCCTTTCATCTTTCATAATTTTAGACTCCTCTTTCTGCTTTTCTTTAGGAACATGTGCCTTCATCTGGGGCCTCTTACGACCCGCCATCGGTTCGGCTCCATCAGTTTCGTTGTCAAGCCCCGTTTTTCAGTATTCCGGTAGGCGCAGCTTAATCGCATTAGTGTTTCTCTTTGTTCTGCTGCCGGCTAAGATTTTGACAGGCTCAGTGGTTTTTTCCTCTCCATTCAGGAAGCAGCATTGGTCATGGGAGCTCTCATCTCAACCACGGGAACTACCATTCCCAGAATCCCCTTCAGTACCCTATTCAGAATCCTTCTTACTCTGGCAAGGAGGCTCGGCTTTCACCCTTTTCAGGTGGAAAGGCTTTTTCTATTTTAATAACTAGTATCTGATATTTCTGTTAGCAGACGACTTTGCAACCTTTGTTTTGTTATTTTCGTATTAGAAGGCTCAGTGAATATGAACTTCCTCTTCTGCCTCCGCTATTGAATTTCCAGTCCTTTGGGCATTTTCGGTAAGGGGCGGGGAGCTTTCTATAGTATCTGCTATTCATGTTGTTGGCTGTTCTTTAAGCTAATTTCTGTTCTTTACCACATCTACAGCTGGGCAAAATAGAACACACAGCTACTCCAGAGACCAGAAATCAAGAATAATACCAACTGTTTCCGAGAGAAGGAGAGCGTTTACCCACGCACCCTAGCAGCTCAGCACAGGGTTTTCTCCCCCTCAAGGGTTTCCCTGGGACTCTCTCCAGGGGATAGCCTTCTAGCGCTGACCGCGCAGAGAGTTCCAGGGGGATTCTCTCTCTCTTCAGGATTCAGTGCAATCCCTCCTTGCACCTGTCTTGGTGAAGATAAGGTAGGAACTGCTGTCAGACTGTTACATTTTTTGTGTTGTTGGCTTACTGGAAGACCTATTTTAGGCTTCACCAAAGTTGGGTTGGTTCAGTAGGTTATAGTTACAGTTAGTGACGCCCATAGTATCCATAGATCACTCTGAAGAATTAGTTTCTAAGGATGGACCCCCAACAACAACAAGCCCAACAAATTCAGCAGCTTATTGCTGCAGTTCAGTCTTTAACAGCAACAGTTCAGCAGCTGAAGCAGGAGAATGTTAATCTCCGTCAACAACAGCAACAAGATACAGAAATGATTGTTTTGAAGGTCTCCTTAAGATTTGACGATAAAGAAGTGCAAAATATCCCGGCCCTTATTGATAGTGGGGCCGCAGGAAACTTTGTGGACGATCTTTGGGC
The DNA here is from genome assembly GCF_040938575.1 of Ambystoma mexicanum. Taxonomy (NCBI): domain Eukaryota; kingdom Metazoa; phylum Chordata; class Amphibia; order Caudata; family Ambystomatidae; genus Ambystoma; species Ambystoma mexicanum. The sequence goes on from NC_090931.1 coordinate 1,216,883,593, forward strand.
TAAGGAACAAGGGATTCCTAGATCTACCAATAATGTGACTATCCCAGTCGAAAGTGTGGACGGAAGTCCCTTTGTCTCAGGGCCTATCAAAGATCAGACCAATCTAATTGAGATGGTTATTTCTTCTCATTCCGAGATACTCACATTAGACATTATAAGAGCTGCTCATTACCCAGTGATTCTTGGTTTACTGAGGTTAAGAAGAAATAACTTGTTTATTAATTGGTTGGCTGGATCGTTTTTCTTGGGGTTTGAGTATTATTTGGAACATTGTATACAGATTCATTCATCTGTACACACTGGAAGGGTCTCTTCTTTGCAGACTCCGTCAAATGTTCTCTTCCTTAACCAGATAGCGGGTTTACCACAGGAGTATCAAGAATTTCAACTGGTATTCACATCGTCAGAATACTCAGAGCTACCTCCCCATTGGAGAGATAATTGTGTCATCGAGTTGATTCCAGATCAACCATTACCCTTTGGCAGAATGTACATACTATCAGCATCTTAGAAAGAGGCTCTTCGGGAATATTTGCAGGCTAACTTAAAAAATGGCCTGATTACGGAATCCACCTCATCCCCTGCTGCTTCACTGTTTTTCATTCCCAAAAAGAATTCCCAGGAATTACGTCCTTGCATTGACTACCGGGGTCTCAATAAGATTACAGTCCCGGACAAGTACCCCATGCCATTAAAACCTGATATTCTGGAAGCAGTCGTGGGTGCCAAGGTGTATACGAAGTTAGATCTAAAAGGGGCTTATCATCTCATCCGCATAAGACCTGGAGATGAGTGGAAAACCGCATTTCGCACCCCCTTTGGTCATTATCAGTACCAGGTGATGCCCTTTGGTTTATCAAACGCACCCGCAATATTCCAAAGATTTATGGACCATCTATTCGCCGATATCCTCCTCCATTATGTCATCGTTTATTTAGATGATATTCTGATCTTTTCCAAATCTCTGCCAGAACATCAGAAGCATGTCAGAGAAGTACTTTCTAGACTACAACACAACCATTTGTATTGCAAGATCGACAAATGTGAATTCCACCAGTCCTGAGTCTCTTATTTGGGGTACATTTTATCTAATACAGGGATTGCGATGGACCCTTCTAAAATCTCCTCCATTCAAGAATGGCCGGCTCCAACCACAGTGAAATAGATCCAACGATTTGCCGGATTCGCCAATATTTACCGCAGATTCATACCCCACTTCTCCACACTAACTCATCCTCTTACTTCACTTCTGAAGAAGGGAGTTCCCTTTCAATGGTCCGACACTGCTCAAGGAGCTTTTGAAGAATTGAAGAGAAGATTTACATCTGCTCCAGCATTAATGAATCCAGATCAAAATAACTCATTCATAGCTGAAACCGATGCATCTCATTATGCCCTAGGAGCTGTGTTACTTCAGAAAGACACCAATGACCAAGAACGCCCGATCGCATATCTATCCAAGACTTTGTCTCCTGCGGAATTAAACTATTCAGTTTTGGAAAAAGAACTATTGGCGATGAAACAGTTTTTTGAAGAGTGGAGGGACCTACTATTAGGGGCAAAACAGGTAATTGAGGTCAGAACCGACCATCATAATTTGAGAGCTCTTCAGTATGCGCAGACCTGTAACAGTAGACAGGCCCTTTGGGCCCATTTTTTTCTACATTTAGAATTCTTTTTAACTTTATTCCAGGAACCAACAATTTGCGGGCAGATGCTCTCTCACAGAAAGAGATCTTACCCCAAAAACAGGTCCTATCTGAATCGATCTTTCCTCAAACTCAAGTGCGCTGTTAGGAATCCCATGGCCTTGACCACGTAGTGTAGCCATAGAATTCCTCAAAACAATACTCCCTTGTGGTCAGTACCAAGGTAAAGAAAACACCAATAGGAGTATTGCTCAGAAGAAAGGATATCAGTCGTAGACTCGAACTTGGTAATATCGTCACCAGAAGATTTGCAACTCTCAACGGGATACAGCCACCAGATGATGTGTAACTCTCAAGAGATAATCACCTAAGACAAAGGTCCAATTCAGATATCAGAACAGACCCCTTGAGACCCTAAATATATCAGCAAAGACTGCACTGTACAAGGATAGAAAGTCACAGTAGCGAAGCTTGGAAATTCATAGGAGAACAATAAAGCATGAAGGCAAAGCAGGCTTACCAAAGTGGAAGCAGAGCAGTGGAGCAATTCTGGTCTTGAATGTACCAATAAACAACACCCGACGAAACGAGAATGCAGAATTAAGGTGGCGAGTCTCTAGTCCACTGGAACCACCGGACCCGATGGCACGGGGACGCCTTTCCTGAGGTGGTAAGTCTCAAGTCCACAACAGAACCACCGGACCCGACGGCACAAGGACGCCTTAGGTAAGTTGAAACCTAGACCAGAAATTGCCTGGAGAATGTTGTTATTCCGCGTTCTTCCATTGGGCTGCACAGTTTCCAGTAAGTACTCCCAAGTTGTTCCGTGGATGTCAAAACGCGCTGATTCCTTTAGTAGTTGAACCCGAAGATACAACTGCAAGTTCCGTGATGAAATGCGGGGAAGTCAGTACTTCTCGCCGTGATGTTAAAACCTGTAAACAGGTGAGCAGAGTCCCAAATGCCCGAACAGGAAACAGGCGAAAGAGTAGGCAAGGATAGCAATAAGCAGACGACGCCAGACAAGGAAACAGAGAAATAACATTCCAGGGACGTAGCCAAAAAAGGTCGAGATACCAGAACCAGGAAACCAAAACAAAGGGCAAGGCAAGAGCAATCAGTTAGGCAGGCAGAGGTCAAGAAACAGGATAACGCACAAGACAAGGTAGGCAAGTAACAAAGCACAAACTTCAATCAGAAGCACCAAGCTGATTCGGCGAACGGTTTAAGAAGCCAAAGTCACGTGACCTGCGGATACGATGCACGTGACCAGTACGTTGTCCAAAACGACCCAGTCTCCAGGGCAACCACCAACGCTCTGCGAGACGGGTCCTAGCCATCAGGAAAACTCAATTTGCAAAAGGCATCGGGCGTCTTTGTAACGTAACGCCCCTCCTCACTCTGGGATAACAGTTCTCCGTAGGAAGCGCAATGCGAACACCAGGTAGATTAGGGGCTGGCTGATCGCGTATCCTAACGTGCACCAGGTGGTCATTAAGGATCTCTTAACTCGAATCCAGGATCAAACTAAAAGGATGACGAGTCAACAAAGAGAAGAACTCACTTCTTGGAAAATGGTCAAAGAAGAAGGATGTTCTCCCAATTGATTCCTTATGAAGGGAAATCCTAAAATCATGTCATGATGCCAAGGTAGCAGGACACCGAGGGACGAACACTACTCAAGAGCTGGTAGCCAGATATTTTTGGTGGCCGTCCTGGAAGAAGGACATCAATGAATATGTTAATTCTTGTCTACAGGTTAAAACCCCACGGCATCCCCCGTTGGGTAAACTAGTCCAATTGTCCCTACCATCTCGACCTTGGCAAATGATCTCTGCAGACTTTATTGTCAATTTGCCACCCTCTGTCATGCCACTCACCCGGCGGTCTGGTCTTTCCGCTCCTGCCCGATCGGCTCCCTCCTGGCGGCTCTATCCTCGCTTCCGCTCTTGGGGTTCGGCTCCCCGGGGTATTCCGGGAGTCCGGCGTTATGTTTCGCTGCGCATGCGCGGTCGCTCGTGTCCTCGCGCCCGCGCATGCGCAGTGTATTGGGCACTCGGAGCAACGAGAGCTTGCTTCTCAAGCCTCGTTCTGGGCTCGCCAGCACCTGGGAACGAGGCGGATTGCGGTACAAGCCTCTCAGGTGCTGGCAGCCCTATAAAATGAGTCCAGGCCATGTTCTATCGCGTCTCAACGCGGTTTTGCCCAGACCGTGTTTTCGCTCCGCTCCCCTATCCCGTTGGTTCACACCTGTTCCAGGCCATTACCTTTTACCTGCTGATCCCCTGGTTCTATTCTGTGTCCTGGGCCCATTCCCTTCCACCTGGTTGCTCTCCTGGTTCAATTCTGTTTCCCTGGTCAGTGTCCTCTATCAGGTTGCTCCCTCCTGGTTCCCTTCGGTTCCCCTGGCCATTATCCTTACCTGCCAGACCCTATCAGTTCCCTACCTGTCCTTTTGACCATAATCAGCTTGTTCTCCCCCAGTCCTTCTGCGCTCCTGCCTTGCCTGCCTCTTCCTTGGTGCTTGTCTGCGAACTCCCCCTTGCCTGCCTGGTACCTAACCGCCGTGGACAAGACCCGCCTGCTACCGGATATTTCTTCTACTGCTACGGAAGGACAAACCATTCTCTGCTCCCCCTGCCAGTGCTCGCACTGTCCTGACGTCACGATAATCAGGGGTAAAGCACACCGTGACGTTGGGAGTCGGTTCATCCTCCGCCCAGTTGCTAAGTTTGGGTTTAGGTTTGGACTGGCTACCCGCGTTACACTAGCTTCGGAGAAGAACAGACAGTCTGGCTGCCAACCAAAGACCTTCAGCAAGACAAACAGGTACCCACCGATCTCGTGATATCCACTATAACACCCTCAGGGGGATGTTCTACAATAATGGTCACCATAGACAATTTTTTTTTTAAATTGGCACATTTTATTCCTTTGAGTAAACTCCCGTCAGCACCGGAAATGGCAAGGGTATTCATCGAGAAAATATTTTCGCTTCATGGTCTCCCCGAAAAGATAATATCTGATCGAGGATCTCAGTACACTTCAAAATATTAGAAGCAAGTGTGCCTCAAATTGGGCATTTCAAGATCTATGAGTTCAGGGTACCATCTGCAAACAAACGGTCAAACTGAACGTTTAAATCAGACACTTGAAGGATAGTTGAGGACTTATATATCAGCTGCGCAGGATGACTGGAAGGAGCTAATACCTATCGCAGAATATGCACATAATAATTCCTTTCACTCCTCAAGTAAGATGAGTCCATTTCTTTGCACTTATGGATTTCATCCTTCAGCTTTTCCAATTTCCAGTCATTCCACTTCACAGTTTCCTGATGTGGATCATCTTGTCAGTCAGCTTGACAAGTATCATACTGAAGCTCGGAAGACTCTTCAAGAATCTCAAGTGCGAATCAAGAAGTATGCAGATCGCCATCGCATTTCTGCACCGGATATTAAGGCGGGAGATTATGTATGGTTATCAGCAAGATTTCTCCCTAGGCATCTGGTACCTTCGAAACTGTCTCCTCAATATTTGGGACCTTTTCGAGTTCTTTCTAAGATTGAACAAGCAGCTTTTCGTTTACATCTTCCCACCTCCTGGTCACAGATTCATCCGGTATTTCATGTTTCACAATTAAAACCGGACAGAAGAAGTACATTTCATCCTAAAACTACTGTCAATCCTCCTCTTCTGACGTCCACCAGTCCAGAATTTGAAGTAGCCAAAATCTGTTATTACCAACATCATTACGGGAAGCTTCAGTACCTAATAGACTGGAAAGGGTACTCCCCAGCAGAGAGATCGTGGGAAAGAGCGGAAGATATTCATGCTCCGTGATTGGTTAGGACGTTTCATAAGAGTCATCCCGACAAACCAGGGGGGATTCTACCTAAGAAGGGGCATACTGTAATGGTTTCCTCCATTACATCACGCAATGTGTGTGGCACTCGGGACTTTACCTTGTCTACGACGGCTCAGGCTGTAAGAGGCGTTGCCGGTCTAGTTGTAAACCCGTTCTCTACATTTTCACCGGAAGCAGTAGGACGTCGGGAGAACGCCGCCACGCCCACAGCGAGAGATGTCAATACATTAAAAGAGGGGAAAGCGGACTGCACGTCGCGTCACTACTCTACTAGAGGTTGCGAGACGCTCCGTGAGTACGCTTCAGGGCAATTCCGTATTTTCCTACTAGTTTCTGCTCTTACTTGAATCCTTTCATCTTTCATAATTTTAGACTCCTCTTTCTGCTTTTCTTTAGGAACATGTGCCTTCATCTGGGGCCTCTTACGACCCGCCATCGGTTCGGCTCCATCAGTTTCGTTGTCAAGCCCCGTTTTTCAGTATTCCGGTAGGCGCGGCTTAATCGCATTAATGTTTCTCTTTGTTCTGCTACCGGCTAAGATTTTGACACGCTCCGTGGTTTTTTCCTCTCCATTCAGGAACTAGAATTGGTCACGGGAGCTCTTATCTCAACCACGGGAACTACCATTCCCAGAATCCCCTTCAGGACCCTATTCAGAATCCTTCTTACTCTGGCAAGGTGGCTCGGCTTTCACCCTTTTCAGGTGGAAAGGCTTTTTCTATTTTAATAGCTAGTATCTGATATTTCTGTTAGCAGACAACTTTGCAACCTTTGTTTTGTTATTTTCATATTAGAAGGCTCAGTGAATACAAACTTCCTCTTCTGCCTCTGCTATTGAACTTCCAGTCCTTTGGGCATTTTCGGTAAGGGGCAGGGAGCTTTCTAGAGTATCTGCTATCCATATTCTTGGCTGTTCTTTAAGCTAATTTCTGTTCTTTAACACATTTACAGCTGGGCAAAATAGAACACACAGCTACTCCAGAGACCAGAAAGCAAGAATAATACCAACTGTTTCCGATAGAAGGAGGGTGTTTACCCATGCTCCTTAGCAGCTCAGCACAGGGTTTTCTCCCCCTCGAGGGTTTCCCTGGGACTCTCTCCGGGGGATAGCCTTCTAGCGCTGACCGCGCAGAGAGTTCCAGGGGGATTCTCTCTCTCTTCAGGATTCAGTGCAATCCCTCCTTGCACCTTTCTTGGTGAAGATAAGGTAGGAACTGCTGTCAGACTGTTACATTTTTTGTGTTGTTGGCTTACTGCAAGACCTATTATAGGCTTCATCAAAGTTGGGTTTGTTCAGTAGGTTATAGTTACAGGTGAATTAGTGCCTCCGGATCGAAGTCATCGTCCCCTGCACCATCCTCCTCTGTCTCCTCTTTTTTCTTTTTCTTTGGCGCTTTGTAGCCTTCTTCCTCTGAGGAAGATATAGAAAATACCTCTTCCTCTTCTGAGTATTCCTCCTGCCAGTCATCCTCACCCTCATCCGAGGTATCTGAGGATCTTTCCTGTCCCCTGCTAGGCCCCGCTTTTCCTCTTATTCTCCTCCTCTTACCACCCTTCTTTTTTGGTGGTGTTCCCGGGGGGGGGGTGGGCTTCCTCTGCCCTGCGTGCTGCTTTTCTGCCCCCTTTATATTTCCCCTGTGCCTTGAGCCCTTTGATTTCCTCCAGGCCCTTTGAGAACTTGAGCCAGTCCTCCATCAGAGCTATCTGCTTTGGTCCGTGTCCCAACGATGCCCCCAGGGCTTTTTGGAGGACCTGAGGCATTTCCGTATGGCTCCTCTTCTGGCTAACACTAGCCTTCCCCTTGTCACTGGAGGAGCTCATGTCTGCACAGAAACACTGGGGATTTCAGTAGTATGTAATAAATACACCAGGATTTAAGATCTTAAGATCTGTCTATATACCCTCTGTATTGAGAGATTATATATATATATATATATATATATATATATATATATATATATATATATATATATATATATGTATAGATCACCTGGTTTGTTATATTATATATGGTAAAATATATGAAATATGTCTGGTTTTACATGGGACTGTGCCCGTATTGTTGTGCGGTACCTATAATGGCCTGCAGGGGCACTGTGCTCCTTTCTCGAGTCGCTCGATCCTGACTGAAAGTTGAGTTCAGAAAACGGAACAAATATGATTGTGGATCTCTCCAATCTACGATGTTAACTAGTGCTGATAGAATTTGTGTCTATAACGGCCGTGAAATCAAGGAGAGAGAGAGCGCCGGAACTACGGGGTCCCGTCGCGCTCTCTCTTCCGTGACCGCAGTGCCCTCTGTCAGGCCTTTGAAGTTGCGGTCGCCGGAGCTCCAGCCCCATCACGACCGCAACCTAAAAGATGTATAAAACTACTGCGGATATGCTCCGCCACCTCTCTAAACAGTGTGCGCGCTAATCAGTATACACACAAATCTTTAAATAAACATTCACACATATAGGTAATGAAAAGGGCACTTAACTCGCTGCCGAGCAGCAAAGAAAGAGGAGGAATGGAAAGAGGAGAGGAGGTTTTAAGGACTAAGGACTTGTTGATTGGTTAGAGATATCACATGGTCAGTTTGAGGACCAATAAGAAATTAACTACAAAGACTCTAAAAACATGGTTATGGTAGTTTTTATTAGTTTTGTTTTACATGTTTATTGGTTATTATCTTTGCTGCTGACAAGTAAAATTGAAGAGAAAGCATAATCTAAGCCTCCGGTCTTGACATAGAATTGAAGACAATCGAAGATGGCCGCTACACTAATCTTGGCGAGCCCTGTGGCTATCCTGTGGGAAATTGAAAGGGGATAGTAGAGCGGGGGAGATTTAAGTTGTTCACATTCTCGCACCCCTAAACAGTGTACATGTGGTGAGCGTGGAGCCTGTCGTTCTAGGGCCGCCATGAGAGACAGCAAAGTGATAACCCTGTACTGTACATCTTGAACGACTATTTTGTAAATCCCAGAAGAAAAATCATTTAGGCTGATGGAGAGGGACAGAGAGCGAACCAGCCATCAAAGTGGGATAAGCGGTCAGTTTATAAGAGAGTGGTAACCCTGTGCCCTTTAGTGTCCAGTCAACGTTATCAGCTTAACAATTGTTTTGAGTACACTCATTCATAGAATTCAAGTTTTCACACAGTGGGCTTGAGCGTTGCCGGCGCCGCCCCACACTCCCATGGAAGGCACTCAAAAAAGGTTTGTATTTGCATAGCCCCAACCACCTTTAAAAGTACAAAATGAGCTACTTGCCGGCAGTCTTCATTACTTCTAGTCCTACTCATCCTCGTCACAGTACCCACTCATGATGTCCAAAGCGCCACTTCAGGAATCGATTCCATCTTGTAACATATATGGCCCACCTGTAGTGGCCTAAAGGAGGACAGGGTAGGGGCAGAAACTGTACACACATAGGTATGGAGTCCAATGGATGCAGTTACCTCACTGCCTGCTGTGTGGGCACAGGGTGCACACATCACACACCCAGAGCACCCAGGTGGCTACCCTCAATCAATACATTACGCTCTGGATGTGATGGCTTCACGTGTCAGGGCCTCAGGATAATTAAGCTCCTTGAACAGGAGGAGCGCTGGGGCGGTGTGTCTTTATCACTCTCCGCCGGTTTCTGCCGCCTTCGACGTTCTACGTGCGCTTCGCACTCCCATTTCTCGCGAGATCACTTTCCCACAATCTTGCGAGGCTACGTTCACACACACCTCCCTTGGTGGAAAAAGGACAGATGCTAGTCCATGACAAAGTCTAAGAACCTGGTGGGCTTCCTTCTCTCTCGCTGTGGTCTGCCTTGTTGGAGATAAGACCTGAGGCTCGAGCGGTGACGTGGGGAGATTCAGGTGGATCGAGTTCCCCTTGTGTCGCCTCCCCAAGTGATTCCCAGGAATGGGGCGAGGGGCTCATGCCTGAATGTTCCCTTTGATCCTGTAGCTGCGAAGCGTCCGTCTCTGGATGAATGGCGTCGCTGGGTGAACCTCGCTGCTCATGGTCATCTCCTGCTTCTGTGGACGGGTGGTTGGTGGATGCTCTTCTGCGGTATGCGGCCACTCTTTCCAGGTTCCATCGCTTGCCGTTCCTGGTGCGGATGTGGTTGGTTCCCTTTGCGGTGACCTCCATGGGCCTACTGTATTTGGAGCCAGTTGTGGTGTCTTTGTGGGGAAGGCATATTTTTACTAGATCGCCTTCATTGACCTCAGTGTGGTGGGCGGCCCTGCATTTGTCGCCTTGGGATTTCATGGTTTCCTTGTTTTTCTGCATGCGGAATACGATGTCTCGCATGTCTATGTCTACGTCTTCTCTGACTTGGTAAAGTCAAGGGGGTACCAGCGTGGACGCGGCCCTTCTCCCTCTCAACAGTTGGAAAGGGGAAAGTCCGGTGATGGCATTGGGTGTGATGCAGTGGGCTGCGACGGCTTCCTTTACGTCTTGTTGGGGTCTAGAACCGATGTGCACGCCAGTTGCAGCGCCCCTTTGATGAAGCTGTTCCCCCTTTCCACCAACCCGTTTGCTTACGGGTGGTACAGGCTTGCTCTGAATATGCAGACATTATTCTTCCTTAGAAACCTTTCCATTTCTCTGGACACCAACTGCACTCCATTGTCGGTCACAATTTCCTCGGGGAGACCTTTTTGCGGAAAAACAGCGGTGAGTGCCTCTAAGACCGTGCTCGTGTGATGTCTGCCGCGAATTCGATCTCCACCCACTTGGAAAAGTAGTCCACCATGACAGGGCTGCTGAAGTTCAAGCCTATTTTGCGCTATACTCCTTTCCGGATTTCTGTAGGCATCATGGGGGCTTGCCTCACGGACAGGCATTTATCGCTGTTAATGCACTCGTGGCACCTTTCAATCATTGCCCGTGTGTCTTGGTCCATGCCAGGCCACCAATAGGCATTGCATGCTCTGCATCTAGTCATGTTGCTCCCTAAGTGGTGTAACGCTCACCTGGTATCCACGGGGACGTCACTCAGCCTGTTCTGACCTCTTACGACCTTGAACCCTTCCCTGGAGGCTATTCGACTGGAGACTGGGCCTGAAACACAGGATTGGTAGAGTTTAACTCCCTATTGTCTCTGTGTGCTTGAACCCCTTCTTCCCCGGGGTCCAACCGTTCCCTTTGATCCACAGCTCACCTTGTTTTCTTGGATAGTGTGCTCTCCGTCCTGCTTTCAGTGAAGGGGCGCATTGATTGATGCGGGCTCGTTGCTGCTTAGTTATTCACTGGCAAGAGTCCGACAGGTAAGTATAATGAGTCTTTTGAACAGTTCTCTAACTTCGTTCCTTTCCTTCCTTGGATGATGGCCGGCATCCGGGGATGGCGGCGTGCTGCTGAGATGAGTAGTGCTGAAGGTGAGTGAGAGCGCGATGCGCAATGCACCCCTCACCTTGTTTTCTTGGATAGTGTGCTCTCCGTCCTGCTTTCAGTGAAGGGGCGCATTGATTGATGCGGGCTCGTTGCTGCTTAGTTATTCACTGGCAAGAGTCCGACAGGTAAGTATAATGAGTCTTTTGAACAGTTCTCTAACTTCGTTCCTTTCCTTCCTTGGATGATGGCCGGCATCCGGGGATGGCGGCGTGCTGCTGAGATGAGTAGTGCTGAAGGTGAGTGAGAGCGCGATGCGCAATGCACCCCTTTCGTATTTGCATTGAACTGAGTTCTTTTTCCGTGTCTTTTAGGTGGCGCAACGTTTTCAGCGTGGATGTGGGTTATGAAGAACAAATGCAGGGGGTAAGCACGGTATGCAGCGTCTCTAGATGTTTCCACGCTAACCTGGAGTGTCTTTTCCCTCTTGCAGATGGATGAGAAGTTCTGGAGACAGAGTTCCCCCAGAGCGGCTGGGATTCAGGTGAGTGTTTGAAGCTCGTACAGTATTTAAAAATAAGCGAAGATTTGCAGAATGCTTACTAATGCCTTTTTTCTGTTCTTTTCCCTTTTCCTTAGGAAGCGGCGTGCCGGGATGGGAATGACACCACCGAAGATGCCCACAGAACAGAAGGAGCAAAGAATGATGGCCAGAAGCGCCGCAAGGTAAGGCTGTTCCTAACGGTGTTCTTGTTCTTGCAGGAGCTGAGCGCAGAAGAAAGATGCAGGCTACTGGAGACCGATCCGAACACGGTGAGTGTCACGCTGCAGGTGCAGAAAACGCAAAGAATGTTTCTCAGCCTGGGTGTGGCTTAAATAGTCTCTGGGTATCCCAGGTGTCTCTGGGCTGAACCACACCCAAAAGACTAGACCGCACATGCAGTTCTGGGAACCAAAATATGTGGGGGCATCCATCTTGTCCCCATCAATGCACTACAAGTCCAATCCCCAATGTTATCCTATGGGAGTGAGTGAGTCTGGTGCCACAAGCGCCAAGTCTGACTCCAAGTGGGTCTTTGGAGGGATGGGGAGGCCCTTGAGGGCCATGTAGGTGATCGTGGCCTGGCTCCAGCCTGACATCTTGGAGGGCTGGGGACATGAGGGGCAGGAATCATGACAGCGGCCTGAATGTGCTCTGCACAGGATTACTTTGCGGATGCCCCTTGGGGGAATTATGCGGTCACCTCTCAGAATGAGACCGTTCATTATGGTGATCTCGTCACCCACTTTCCAGAAGGGGCGCAGGCCCTCTGAGACTGCTCTCTCATTGGGCCATCCTTCGCAGACCCACTCTGCCACGTGGCGTAAGGCGTCGTTCTTCTTGCCAATGATGCTCGCTTAGTTCCATGAATTCGCTGTTCCTCAGATCGCTTATGGAAGCTAACACGCATTCATCTTCGAGGAACATGGTCCCTGGGGCATTTTGGTCGAGGAGCCTGGACATGCAGTCTGCGTGGGCGATTTCGTAGGTGTACTCCTGAAGTTTTGCTGCAATCCTGACCAGTCTTGGAGTTGCAGTTTTGGTGCCGCCAATGAGGGGTTTGTGGTCGGTAACCAACTGAAATTTGGTGCCCTAGACGTATGATCTGAAATATTCGACGGCCCAGGCGCACGCCAGCATGTCCTTTTCCACCGTGGAATCGTTTTTCTCTGATACTGATAGGGCTTTTGATGCGAAGGCTACTATGTTCTCTGTGTCACCTCTTTTTGGATGAGGGTGGCGCCTAACCCATAAGCACTGGCGTCTGTCGTGATGCCTGTTTCCCATTCAGGATTGAAAGATTTGAGACAGGGCGCGTGTAGGATCCTTTTTTTGATCTCGACAAATGCTTTGTCCTGTTGGGGCCCCCACGCATAAGCCACGCCCTTCTTCAGGAGTTCTCTCGGGGTGACGTTGTTTTGGAGAATCTGGGGACGAACTTTGCATAGTATTCTGTGAGGCCCAAGAAGAACCGAAGTTGATCCTTGGACATCGGGGCTGGGGCATCGGTTATCGCTTTGAGCAGATTTTTCTTGGGGCTCACCCTGTCCTTGAGATGCGATAGCCGAGGTACTCAACTTCTCCCACGCCAAACACTTATTTCTCATGGTGTGGGTGGACGCCCGCTTCTTGTAGTCTGCTCAAGACTGCATTCAATGCTCTGTCGTGGGTATCTGTGTCCTTGGCGTACACCAAGATGTCTTTGTTGTGTCTTGACTGTCGTGTAAAACGAGGATACCTCCGTCCACAAGTGCCGCACTGGGAGACTACAAATGTCACTCTCTGTACATCCCTTGAGGCCACAGGTGTGAGATGGTCTTCCGGAGCCACGGACTTCTGGGAACCCCTGGGCCACTGCAAATAAACACTGGTTAAGTAACTAGCCACAACAATAATCACAAACCAAACAACAAGAAAGGAACGGTCTTACCAATGACTGATAGATCTAGTTCAGTTGAACCTAGTGAGGGGTTACAGGACCCACCAGTGTCTTGCCTTCGAAGCAGGTTGTTCCTCCCCAGAAGGTAGGTGGAGTCCTTTGAAGGCACCGGGCCCACCGGTTGATGGAATCCAGCAAGAAGTCCAGAAAAACAAAACCAAGACGAGTATCAGAATGGAAGACCAAAGGCAGTCCGTGATTCGTAACCAGAGTTCCAATATCCAAGATCCAGAACACAGGGCAATCCAAAAAACAGTCCGTAAAACAATCCAAGATCGAATTCCAAGAGAGCAAAAGATGAACGTAACGCCAAACAGTAGTCACTAGAACAGCTGTGAAGCGCTGAACACTCGTATTCAAGCATTTAAATAATGGTGCTACGTTTGTTTTCCGGTCACGTGGTCCGAACCCGCATCACGTGGTCCGAACCCGTATCACGTGATCGTATTGTTGTTACATGTGAGCCGGAGATGTTGGCCAAGTGACGTGGAAGCAGGAAAGCAGGAAACGCCGATCCCGCAGCCGCCACGGAATACGCCAATGGAGCGGGCATCCGCGGTGGTGGGTTGGCCGTTGGCACTGCCGCCCCGGAACACGGGAAGAAGGCAGAGGTGGGTCCCGAATCCTAGCCTGCGGATGGGGCATAGTGGAGGTATGGGGTCTGGGGTTCTGGGGGGTGACATCGGGATCAACGGGAACTCCTAGGGACGTGACAGTCTTCCTGAAAGTAGGATACGTTGGTAATGCTGTGCAACAAGGAGCTCATCATCCTCTGGAAGGCTGAGGGTAGGCCGAACGGCATGCATGTGTACTGGTACGTGCCGAACAGGGTGATGAACGCCGTAAACAGGCGCGAGGTCTTGCGCAGGCTTATCTGGTGTTACATGTCTTGCATATCGAGCCTCGAAAAAATGGTCGCTTCCTTCATCATGACCACTATTTCGCTGATGCTGGGAAGCGGAAAACTGTTGGTGGCAACTTCTAGATTGAGACTTCGTAGGTCTATGCAGACTCTCAGATCGTTCGAAGATTTCTTTTGATGAGGACTACTGGGCTCAACCATTCAGATGACTCCACGCTTTTGATGGTGCCCTCTTTAACCATCTTCTGGAGCTGGGCTTTGGGTGCTGGCCTCGCTGTCACCGGCACAGATCTGACCTTGTGCTTCATGGGCACTGCATTTGGCTTGAGGCGGATCTTGTGGATGTAGTTTTGAATTTTTCCGGGCGTTTGGAGAACTGGCCAGGGAAGGCTTCTTTCAAATTCGGCGCTCCTCCTGAAGAGATCAAAAGCACCTGATCTGGGGTGCTGGGGTCTAGCCTTATGCTAAGCCTGTGTTGGTCGTCCCATCCTAGCACGTTCAGGCCCTGGGATGAGAAGTACACTTTCATAGTGGTGGACCTGTCTTTGAATTCAATTTTCGCCCTGATGTAGCCAAGCAAGTCTATGGTGGACCCTACAAAGACCGTCGGCTTCTGTCTGGTGGTTCTGATTTCAACCTGGTCGCACCCCATCATTTCTTTGTACGTTTGTATGGGGAGGATGGTGAGGTCTGATCCTGAGTCGGCCATGACTCGCGTCTCCATGCCGTCTACTCTCACTATGCAGTGAGGCTTTTCCCTCCTTGCACGCAGTGCTTTGACCATCATCACCATGGCTTTGTCATGCTGGTTGTCGTCGTCGCTCGACTCTCTGTCGCCATTGACGCGGGTGATGTTTGTTTCCCGCCACGTGACCGTAGCGTCGACATTTTGAACATTCTTTGTTTCTGGCGGGACAGTCGCGATCATTCGCCATGTGCTTGGTGCTGGCACATCTGTAGCACTTTGGTGCCTCCCTTTGTCTGCGACCTCTGTCTCTGGGGGTATCGCGGGGCTGTCTCTCTTTGCACCCTCTCCACTGCATTGCGGTCAGTTCAGGTGCGGGTGATGGGCCTCCGACCTCTTTGCGTCTGCTGGAGGTCTCCTCCTCAGCTCTGGCGATCTGGACGGCTTTGTCAAGGTCCATCTCCTTTCCCTGTATAGATTTGTCTTGGACCTTCCTTGAATTGGTGTGAACCACCAGCATGTCACAGATGGCTTGTTTGACGTTGTCACCAAATCCGCATAGGGAAGCGTGATCCCTCATCCTGGTGATGTAGTCATCTGCTGGCTCACCGCTTTCTCGCTTACGGGTGTAGAATTTGAGTCTGTGTAACACCACATTTTCCTTATTGGTGAATCTCTTGACAATGCGGCGGATCGCTTCCTTGCAGGCGTCTTCATCTTCAACGGGTATGGCTTTGAGCCCTGCAAAAATGTGCTGCCCTTCGACCCCCATTGCGTTGAGATGCATGGCCTTCTTTCTGGCCGGCGTGTAACCTGTTCTGCCCAGTGTCCCTAGGTACGTGGAGAAAAGCGGTTTCCGTTGTTGCCATGGAATGGCTGGGGTTCCTGGAGAAGAGAGGAAAGCGGGGGTGGCGTGGTGCCTTGCATTGTGTGCCCGTGGGGTTCGGGGTCCTCGTCGGCAGTTATGTAGTGGCCTGGTAGGAAGACAGGACTGTCACGCTCACCTGGTCTCCACGGGGGCGTAGCACGTAGCCGTACGAATGATGTCTGCAATGGCGTAGCTGTGGTGGTATGATGATATCCTCTCCCCTGTTATCACCCCAGGAGGTGTTTGTCTGCAATGTTGAAACAAGATATTAGCTATTGAGTGGGGCTGGATTGGTCCCACCTCCTTCAACCTCCCGATGCCCAACTCCTCTTCTGGCTCACCTTTGAGTTTTGTGAGGTTGGCTCTCCGTCCTGCTTGATTTTCAGCAGGGGCGCAGTAAGCTCAGTCTTTCCCCAGACACAGTTACTTCACTGGTCCAGAATGGCTGTTGCTGTGTCTGGAATATCTGGATTAAGCAGGTAAGTCTCTATGCCAATGGATACTTGGTATAGGTGCTCAATGTATTTATTTCCCAAGGTTTAAACGTGTTTTGTCTTTCTTGCAGGCCCAGATTCGTATGTAGGTTTGGATGAAGAATTGACTCTCCTAGGATGCTCAGCAGGTTACCTCGAGGTGAGTATTAGCGCAAGTGAGTGGCACTGAATGGCCCCAGGATGAGGAATGGAAGAACCGCTCTAACGTATTCCGGAGGAATGCAGATCCCCGGGTGAGTATTGGATGCCTATGCGGATGCCCTCTTCCCAACAAAGACAGCGATCCGAAGATCAGCTGAAGGCGAGACTGATGGATGAGAATTGCAGGTAAGGCCTTTGTCGCTGTAATAACACCTGTTCTTCTCTCTTTCTTCTTTCAGGCACTGATGGATGGAAATCTCAGAACGGGCGTTGCTGTAGAAGCTCGAGGGCAGAGCAGACACGGTGAGCGTTACGCTGCAGGAGTGCAGAATAACGCAAAGCGTGTTCTGCCTGCAGGGTGTGGCTTAAATAGCCTTGCAAGTAGTTCCAGGCAAGTAGTCCCTTTACCACACCCTGCCTTTCAGGTAAAGTACTCCCTCGGTCACACCCTGGATATGCAGAAAGGCTCAGCCTCACTTGGCTGAGTAAGTAGTCCATATGGTTCAGAGCATCCTATGAGCCTGGAGCCAACAGCGCCAGGACTGAGTCCAGGAGGTTCTGGGACACTCCTTTGGGGCTTGATAAGCCCTATTGGGTGTCAATGAATGGGGTGGGCCCATCAGTTACAGGGGTTTTGGAGCATGCACCATGACAAGGACAGAGGTAGTGCTGGACACAGTGTTTATTTGGACACCTTCATAAACTTGCTGAACTGGGAATAATAAAGTCCATGGTAGGGGAAGAAACTGTACTCACGTAGGTATGCAGTCCAATGCATGCAGTTACCTCACTGCCTGCTGTGTTTGCATAGGGTGCACGCATCACACATCCAGAGCACCCAGGTGGCTGCCCTCAGCCATGGCATTATGTTCTGGATGTGATGGCCTCACGAGTCGGGGCCTCAGGATTATTAAGCTCCATGAACAGGAGGAGCGCTGGGGCTGTGTGTCTTTATCACTCTCTGCCGGGTTCCAACACCTCTGAGGTTCTACGCATGCTTCACACTCTCACTTCTCATGAGATCGCTTTCCCACGATCCCTCGAGGCTACATCCCCACACCACCCCTTTCCCCTGAGAGCATAAGACTCTCATCCTCTCGAAGCTTGTCAGTTAAATAACTCCTAACACATGGAAGTATTTAGATACCACTACACACAGGAGAGGAGGGCTGAAAGTATGATGAAGAAGAAGAGTAGAACCAGCTTTAATAAAGACAACCAGGAAGTAATCAGCTCATTACCTCCACATCCCTCTTTCTCGTCCCAGTAGTTACTTGCAAGGCATAGCAAAAACCGGTGAAAAAATGATCCAAAATGAAAAACACAGACCAACCAGAGTGCCGGTCCAACACCCCATAGCAAATCTATCACCAGAAACCACGACAAATCACCCATGAACATGTGTACCAGCGCTCAACACCCGCTCCCCAAAGAAAGGCAATCTCCGCTTATGCAAGTTGAGGTAATAGTGTGTGGTAAAGGAATTCTGGTCGACCCAGGTCGCCACCATGCAAAGGTCCTCAATAGGCACTCCCTGCACCTCAGCCCATGACGTCGTCATGCCTCATCTGGTCATGTGACCCAGAATAGAGGCCAGCAAGGAAACCTGCGCCATTGAATAGGCCAAAGGAATCGTCTGCCGAATCCATCGGCTAATACTAGGGGCAGTTAACATCATACCATGCTTTTGTCCCCCAAAAGTGACAAACTGTCTAATGGAAGCAGTTCGGTCCAGGCATGTCAAGACAGGCCTCTTCACATCCACTTGGACCTATGCTCCTCCTCCGGAGAAGTGGAATTGGAAATAAGCCCAGGGGCACAATGTCCTGTGTCTGGTGCAACTTTGAGAGAACCTTTGTAAAAAATCCTGGATCACAGCGTAGAATAAGTGAATCCGAATGGACCCGCAGAAACGGAATCGAACACAGCAATGCCCCAATCTCTCTCAACCTGTGAGCCTAGGTGAATGCCACCAGAAACAGCGCTTTTTAAGGTGAGACACTGGATGTCCACAGACTCTTAACAGTTCAAACCAAGAATCCTGCAACTCCCGCAGCACTAATGGAAGATGCCACAGATGCACCCCTGCATACTCTACTGGCCAGGATAGCAGGAACCTTTTCAGCAGCTGAGAGACCAACGACTCACATCCAGTACTCACAACCCAATGCTCTCGAAAGGCCTGACTAAACGCCAACTGAGTCAGAAGTGAGGACACAGCCAGACCCATATATTTTAGTCTTCTTGCAAGAATTGCAAAATAATCGGGATGTGGCAGTCCACTGCCTGAACAGACTTCTTGACGCACCACAGAGCAAAGTTCTTCCAATGCTTATCATACACCTTTAGAGTCGAAGGCCTCCTGGGTGTTTGTATTGCAAGAGCAAGTTGCCGAGTCAACCCTGCCTACCAACCCCTGCCTCTCAATCTCCAAACCCCTCTATACGGACTCCGGGAGGCCGGAGATCTCACAACTGTGATGAATCACATTGTTTGAAATGATAATTGGCCAGGGGAAGCGTGTCAAGAAGGATTTGTGATAAGTCTTGACACTTAATCGGGACCTGCTACTTGGTGGATATTGTCTTCTTGATGGTTGACACTTTATCCTGAGCCTGAACTCTCACAATCGTTTTCTTCCCTGGGGATTGCTGTATTACAAGCAACATGAGGGTTCCCCAATTGGTACAATTTGAGAGTATCCCACTTTGACACCATTTGGGAAGGCATCATTAAGCAAGACACAGACAACAAATTCAAATGTATACTCAAAAGTTTTATTTAACTTAAAAGCCAGGGTGGAGCCTAACTTGCCCTATGCTAAGGTGGGATTTCCCTACCTACAGAAAACTAAGGATAGTCTGCATCAGGATGTCCAAATCAAGTAACTGTCTGTATCCAAAACCTATACTTGTCCTCACAACTAACTGTATACAATGTGTAGGGATGTCAGCTTCAAAATGAATAGTGTTCAAAAGCTTCTTCCTGCTCTTATCTTATGATATGTTCCCCATTGCCCAA
Source organism: Ambystoma mexicanum (assembly GCF_040938575.1). Lineage (NCBI taxonomy): Eukaryota > Metazoa > Chordata > Amphibia > Caudata > Ambystomatidae > Ambystoma > Ambystoma mexicanum. The sequence goes on from NC_090931.1 coordinate 1,216,902,979, forward strand.
GTTCAATGCAGTTCACAAAAGACTGTGGTTCCCTTCCCCAAGAGTTCACATTTTCAAGCTTTTCAAAACAATACCGTTCCCTGGGACACTTCCAATTTGTCTTGCCATTAGTACTCTTCACTGGTTCAAGTCTGTTTCTTGACTTCAAAATCATATAAGCAGCTGTTGATCAAGGGCCCTTGGTCTAGGCGCAGTTGTTGGACCACAGGTCACGCAACCGATACCCCTTCTTATCTGCTTTCCATCAACAATTGTCCATTGATTTCCTTGCACAGTTAAACATGTTCCTTTCATCAGTGTTATTCTTCCAACACTTTACCATGGCCTGGTTTGCCACTATGCACTTTGTTACACCTTGTGTATTTTTCTGGCTCTTGCCAATACAGGTTTTCCCTTAACCTGCAGTTCCTGCCCAACACTTGGCTTCTGCTCTCATACCCTTCTTGGGTTTTTCCTTGGCTTTGCCAACACTCATGTCTCAAACAACTCACTCCATGGTGCTTCTTCCTTGCACCACATTTTTCCATTTCATTCATAAGTACTCAGAACTTGCTTCTGTTTTCTACAGCATTCAAAATTGTTCACAATGTCTTTCAATTAATCTGGTATTCAAAATAACCTGCTTTTGCTTTATGGGCATTCCAAATTGCTACCGGGGCGCCCTGGTATGAGTGTTTCCATTGTATCCCTCACAAGCTCCGCATGACAGCTCCATTCCGTTTCTCGCCTGCTCCTCACACTACTGTCTGGCTTCCCGTGTTTCCACTCTTCCTCTGCAGAGACCGGAGAGAGCACCGCTCGCTCTCTTGGCGTTCAGCCGCTGGAGTATCTCGACGCTGTGAAGGCATCATGAATTACGACACACACACAAAATATCAAGTTGAACAAAAGAATATTTAGTCAGGATGGTTGAAAGCCTAACTTGCCCTGTGCTAAGGTGGGATTGGCTTACCTGAATACAACTAAAAAAGTCTGAGTCAAAGAGTTCAACTTAAAAGGCTGTCTGTGTCCAAAACCTATCCTTGCCCTCACAACTACAATGAACCAATGTGTAGGGATGTAAAAAGTCAAAAGAAAACAGTGTTCAACAAAAAGGTCTGAGCTTCTGCCAGATCGCAGCTTTCTTTCAGCTCGTTTCCCCAAGAATAAAATAGTTCCACAAAAAGTCTCAAAGTTATCTTTTCCAAGTTCAAGATTATATGGTTTTGAAACAATCCTCTGGGTTCCCTTCCCCAAGTTCCAAGCGTCACAGTTCAAAGTACAAAATACAAAATAAAGAGCCTTGAGGTTCCGTACTCAAAGACAACAAAGGTAGTTCATGAAGTCTCAAGGTTCCCTTCCCAAGACTTGTATTTTAGCACAGTTCAAAACACACACAAATGAAAGGATCATGAAGACTCAGGGTTCCCTTCCCCAAGACTTGTATTTTGTCACAGTTCAAAGCACACAAAAGAAAGGGCCTTAGCTGTTCTATTTGGCCCATGAAGATTCACTCTATTTCTTCATATAATAGGGTTAACTCCAAGATTCCATCCGATTAATGGAGTTAATTGCACAACATGCAGTGGTTTAATTTAACTTGTGTTCAGTTGCTTCAGAAATTCAGCATGCTGTGGTTTTCAATGATTGCACAGTTCCATTCACTGCTAAGTTTAACATGTGTTGTGTTTTGTTTAATTATAAAGTTTGTATTCAAATCAGTGTTCTATGGACATTGGTGTGGCTTACTAACTTATTTTCACTCAGCTCACTGTAGAATATTTATGCCTTTCACTTTAAAAGAACTTCCCAATACTCAGAGACTTTCAAAACCATTCTGCTTTAAGATATGTGAGCACCCCGATACAAAGTATTTCTTGTGCTTTAACGTTCAATGGGAAAAGTCTAGGACTGGAGCACTTCTGATGCACGCGACCACTCCACTACTAGATACAAAGTATTTCAGCACAATGGAAATGTTCATTCACTCGCGCACCAGATTTTTTATTTCATAGAAACTCCCCAGCCTCTTTAGTAGCTGTCCTCGGAACGTGGAGCACATGAACTGCACCTTCTGCTGCCAGGGGTCCAACTTCTGCCCCTTTGGCACCCCTGGGCCGCCTTCTCGGCAATGGCAAACAAGCGCTTTCATTGGAAGGGAAAGAGGCAGCCTTTCCAACCAGCTCCCTTATCCACCGCCAGTCCGCTACACGGAGCTCCTGCTCTCACGTCAGGTTGTCCCAGACCACCTCTCATTGCAGTCCCCAGTGTCCCGTCATGCTGTGTACCACGGACCTTTCTACAGTTGTTCCCTCCAACGGCTCGCCTCTCTTCCAACAAGGTTCCCTGCTGATCACACAGGCTTCCCTGCTGCTGTTCTCTGTGTTGCTTTTTCCTCCTCCTTTTATACACCTGCAACCCTATAAAAGGTTGCAGGTGTGCTCTTTCAATCAGCGTTGCCTGACCATTATTAGGATGACATGCCTGATCTTCAGACGACCTTGCAGCATCCTCTTTGTCCCAGTACCAAAGTGGTGAAAGTGTGTGGTCTTCATTACTCTTAGTTGCCTCTTCCTCGTCTCAGTACTAGAGTGGTGAGAGTGCATGGTGTTTATTATTCTCACTTGCCTCTTCCTCGTCTCAGAACTGTCAAGTGTCCCATAGAGTGTATTTAGGGGCACTGACTTAAAATACCCATAGAGGTCAGGGGAGGGTTACATTGTTCATCACTAGGAAAATGGGGATACCATATCTCGCCTGAGGACATCCCACTCCCAATCCTCAAGGACCCGCCACCCAGGTGATCCTCCGTTGCTTCTCCGTCACCAGGGTCAGGATCGAAAAGCGATGACCTTTTCCTAGCCACCTGTGCAGAGGATCCAAGGGGAGTAGATGTGAGGACACCGTCAGGATTTTCATAGCGCCCACAGCTCCTGCTACTAGCACCCAACGAGGAGGGCTGGCAGGCATAACAGACCCTCTCGTGGCAGGCCTCTGCCACAGCCCCCCTCTCTCCTGCCTGGCACTGCTTCCTGCTCCCGCTCCTCTCGCTCTGCAGCCAGCATCTCTTGCGCTCATTTCAGCAACCCGCCTCCGGGTTCCTTTCTGTGGTCTTCCTCTTGCTGTGCAGCCAGGATTCTAATACATATGGGGATTGTCAAAGGCCCACAGGTGTGTGTCATTTAGTTCAATTGCCTGACCTTCCTGAAACCTATTAGCTGGACATGCCTGGCTATTCCAACGGTATACATCCATTGCCCTCTTCTTCGTCTTAGTACCAAAGTGGTGTTTGGGGAGGTTTGAAAAGAAAGTGTCCATTACTCTGGATACTTGACTGATGTGTGTCTACTTTAACAACATAAATATGTTTTTCTCTCACCTAAATGAGGATGTGTCCTCTTAGTTGGTCTCTACCTCGTCCCAGTGCAGAGGTAATCATTTTGGGTAACATTTCGGAAGAAAGAAAAGGGAAAGGGCTGAGAGTAGCCTACAAAGGCATCAGGGATAGAAGGTTCATATTGGGAAGGTAATGGTGGATACCATGTCTCACCTAAGGACGTTCTCTCCCCACTTCCCAAGTTTCCTTCATGCAGGTGAATCTCCCTCGCAAATCCACCCCCAGGGTCGGGATCCAAAAGCGATGACCTTTCCCTGGCCACCTGAGAGGAGGATCCATGGGGAAAAAAAGTGAGGACGCCCTCAGGTTCTTCACACCCCTCTCTTGGTCATGCCAATTCTTTTGCATCCTTCCTCTGCTTCTACACGCTCGGGTAATGTGTCCCATGTTTCCACACGTCCAACACTGCTGTACATACTGCAGTACCCCATTAACCCCCCCCCCCCACTTGCAGAGCTTGAAATCCCACCTCAATTCCTAGTGGTGCAACTCCTCTTCCTACTGGCCAATAATTATACCCTCCCAGTGCTTAATTTGTAAAAAAAGAAGTGCCAGTGCCCAAAAAATATTGGCCCCGTAATGCCGGGCGCGGCGCCGCCGTCAGCGCGGGCGCGCCGGCCGTGCCAGTTCAGTGCTAGACCTTCCTAGATCGGCCCACCACCAGCCCATCACACTGCTGCTGCTCCATGTCACATGTTTGGCACTGCAGCAACTGCTGGCAGAGACTAGTAGTAAATACACAACTAAGACATGCTCCTCCTGAAACTGCGCCTCGATGCCCCCGGGCTGTGTGAGCGCTTTAAAAATGCAAATAAATAAAAAAGCATTCTGTTTCAGTCACTGTTGACCTGCATTTGTCTCTACCCCTTCTGCCCCATCTAGAAGTCTGTTAAAGTACACCAAGTTTTGTTAATCGGTTACCGCCAGGAAGAGCACCCTCCCTTAGCCCGTTCTTCAGTCACCTCATCCAGGTGTTTTGTGTAATCAATTTACTCTCAAGCCCTTATCAGTCATCACATCTCATAAATGCATCCCCCTTCACCCTTCCTTCAAGCATGAGCATGGTGTTGTATAACTTGTAAAAAGTCATTTCTGCAAGACATTGTTGTGAAATCAACAGCCTGTGCTACTTCTGCTTTAGGGCCTCTTTCCACCTTAACACATATTAAAAAACGAAATATGTTTTGTCACCCAATATTCAGAAGCCAGAGGGGAATGCATATTCGGATACCTCCTTCCCACTGACATGTTCTTGACATACTTCATTAAACTGCGGGGTGTAACAGACACCCACCTCCCTATCTGAGGATTCCTATCTGAGGATTGCATGTGCTCTCATTCGGAGTACATGTTCGTAGCGTATTGTACCCAGGTTAAGGGGCCACATCTGTTGTATAAACCACACATCAGGATAGAAAACATGCGCTGGAATTATGTAAAAAAATGACAGCAAAAGACGGTTGAGAATTATACACAAATACTCAACTAGTGCTTTTATTTATGACGACAGATTAGTGGGCACGTGCACCATGTTTATCCCCGTCTAGTTTCCATGTGTGTATCTTTAAGCCTGAAATGGCATTTCAGAAGTTCGTCTTTGAATGGGCTTTTCTCGCGAAGTGCAGCCGGTTCGGTTTCGGCCCAATACGCGCACCGTTCTGGGTCCCCTCGCTGAAGCTCGTTTGTGAACTAATGAGGCCGATAACATTAAAAGGAAGAACGGAAACACCCAGGCAAACATTCACAGTTCATGTTTTGCTTAGATGAATGCTATCCAGGGTCGGACTGGGGCATACAATTGTCTCGAGTCGGGCTCGGCACCAATGAAAAGGTGGCCAAAGTTGCAAACGACAATTCATTCCTTTTGTGACAGACACTAGTGGGACCACGCTGCCGCCCATGCCGCGCCCGGTCCTGGACTTTGCCCTGCCTTGCCTCAATCACTTAGGCTACCTTCCGTGGGGCCACCACCGCCACGGCCATGCTGAGCCTGATGATGACAAAAATAGGTGCGCAGCGGCCCTAAAGATTTTAAAACAAAAAATGAATATTTGGGCAAATGGGGCCCATCACTTTCGAAATGATGGGCCACAGCCGCCACTCAAGATTAGTTATTTCTTTTAAAACCTACCTTCCGTGGAGCGGGGCCCCGGCCACCGGCCCCACGGAAGGTCAGGTTTTCAAATAAAAAGGTAAAAAAACATAATTTGGGCACAATCCACGGGCCCGGCCGCCCGCGGCAGAGTAATCCGACTCAGTCTGCGGCAGCCGGCAGCCCCAGGTCACAGAAATTGGCATGGGCCTAGCACTGACTGCAGTCAGCAGCACACTGCACACAGGTCACACAGACAGAAGCCCGGGCTCAGGCTGCACCGCACGCAACAACAAGTGACTTACCTGCTTTGCCGGCTGGGACTTGGTCTCCTGTCGGGGCCTCAGGGTGGAGGTGCGGGGGGGCAGGTGCGCACACTGGCATCCCCACAAATGAGAAAGCAGGCAGAGGGGGGCCCCAGGAAGCAACTAGGCCGCACCACGCAGTGCAGCAGGGCAGGCTCTCTCTCTCACAGTAACTCGTGAAATGAAGGTGGCGCCCCGCTGCTTCCTGTGGCAACAACAACACGTCACCATGTAATTTCACTGGCTCAGAAGAACAGCCAATGAAAACTGCACATTCTGTGTTACTATACACAATGTATCAAATACTGCATAATAACAACAGAATGGTAGTTTTCATTGGCTGTTTGTAACAGTTTGTTGTTCATTGCTATTGCTGGCCCCTCCCGGGCCCAGCCAGCCATGGCCTGCAACCTGCAAGCACGAGAGAGATCGAGATCAGAATGACAAATCCCAATGATTTATAATCGAAGCAAAGCAAAGTGGAAGAACACACAAAGCAATGGCACGTATGGGTTCCGGTGCCCAAAAAAGAGTGCCGGTGTTGGGCACTGGCAACCACCCCCACAAATTAAGCACTGTACCCTCCCCTTCCTGCAAATTTCCCTCCAACCATTGGCTGTACCTGCTGTGTGTCTTGTGTAATTACTCCCTCTCTGCTTGTCAGCACAGCCCCTTCCACAGAGAACTTCAATTGTTTTTTGTGAACTAGCTTGGCTTCTTCTATTCTTCTCTCGTCAAGCTTCTTTTTCGCCTTCTCTTGTAATAGTCAACAATTGTGAACTATTTTCAGTGGAATCGCTGCCCACAGTTTTGCCTCCATCGCCACTAATTTCTTCAATTACTTCTGCACTTGCTCGGGCAACCCTTGACATAGTATGTGATATAAAATAGCTATGGTTTTGTCCCATGGTTTTCGAGCTTCGAGACACCAACGCTCTTGAATCTCTTGAATATGCACAACAGGGCCTCGTCATCACGCATTTTGCGCATCATGATCGCACTCATGTCTGATGTGTCAGGGTATTGTACGCAGAAAGGTTTCCATACGGCCATCCTGCAATTATTAATCAGGGCTCCATCATGAGCTGTGTTCTGTGCGGTCACTCTGGGGTACCTGGCTTGTCTCAAAATGTCATCAGCCCTTTCCCCAATGGTGGCTGCGAGCAACCTTTTAATGCCGCCCACTGCTAGTGTCATCCCCAATGTCATTCTTTCTAGTTCGTAAATCCATTTTCCCGCCCCCAAAGTCAACATCGGCAACTTACATCTTAAGTTATCCTTCTCCTTTTGTGGCTGTGGTATGTATTGTGGCTCTTCTCTTTTCTAACAATGGGAACTGAGTTACTCCTATGTTATCTGTGGGTTCAGTAAAACCCTTTGTTTTGGTGACCGGCCTGTTGTGAGATTGGCACCATGGAAGGAGACACAGACAACCGATTCAAAGTATAACAAAAGCTTTTATTAATGAAAATGTAAGGATAGAGTAAGCACTAACTTGGCCTATGCTAAGGTGGGATTTCCCTACCCAAAGAAACTAAGGAAACTCTCTGTCAATGGGCCTCATTACAAGTCTGGCAGAAACCCTGCCCGTGCTACCGGCCTGTTGCCGCCGGACTTGTAAGATTTACCGGTGCCTGGCTTGCTGGAAACACCGGGGGATTACAACCCTGGCGTTCCGGGAAGTCAGGCGCCGGTAAATTATAAATCCCCATTCCCATTTGAGTCCCATAGGACTCATTGAGAATGGGGACCACAGAAGCAGCGTCATCGTTAATAACGGTGCCGGTGCTTCTGTGAAACTCTGTGTACAGGTGCCATTCCGCCTGCCAGATCTGACCCTGGTGGGCGAGACAGCGCCCGCCCGCAGATTCGTACAGTAGGCTTATCGGCACCATTGTTCCCGGACTGTAACGCTCACCTGGCTCCCACGGAGGCGCTGGTCTGGTCTGGGTTGCTGTGGCCTCTTCAAGCGTGATGCGCAGAATTCGGACCATCGATTGAACAGGACCCCCAAATCTTGCGTGTCTGGCCCGTAGGAATATCCTTCTGCAGATGAGAAAGGGGATTAACTGTCTGCTGAATAGTGTGCTTGCTCCCTCCTTTCCCCCTTCGTTCTTCTCTGACTTCCTCCAAAACCCCCGGTTTAAGCTCACCTTTTGGTTTTGAAGGTTGAACTCTCCATCTTGCTCTGGTGCAGGGGCGCGCGTTAGTCCAGTTACTTCACTGGTTTTCAGAATGGCGCTGGCAAATCCACTTGACTTTTCTGAGCGATACGCCGTAAGTATGAAGATGCAAAAGTTCAAGTGTGAGCCTCCCTTTATGTTGTTTTTTCCTAACCTGATCTGTCCTTTATTTCAGTTGCAGATCAAAGGCGATGCGTTGAGGGGTTAAATTGCCAGTGGTAAAATCAGGTGAGTTAGTGATGAGGGCGACCCCTCTAAATGTCTTTATAATTCCCCAGTAATGTCTTTTGTCCTTTCCCCATCGGGGCCGGGGTGCGGTACCTGCCAAAGATGCGGCGCCGACTCGAGATGTGGAATGGTTCACCAAGAAAAGCCGGTAATTAATATGGCTGAAAATTCGGCTTTCCTCTTGTGTTCCCTTGCTCACCTTTTGTCTCTTCTTCTCTCCCCTAGGTGCAGAGATGTGGCGACCGGTGCTGAGAGCCGCGATGGAGCCGGGCGGCGTCTCGGGAACAGATGAGTGAAGCGCGGCGCTGCAGCGAGCAACGCGGTGCTTTTAAATGGAAGTCTTCCTTCGGGAATGCTGGCGTGAAGATTCCGGATGCAGGTAAGAAGGTTGAATAAGTTCTTGGTTTTCACCTTTCTCTTCTCTTCTTTCCTTACAGGTGTTCCAGGTTCGAGGCGGGCGTGCCTGGAGTCCAGGTGCAGGAGCAGACACGGTGAGCGTTCAGCTGCTGGGATGCAGAACAACACGAAGCACGTGTGGCTGTCCGGGCGTGGCTTAAATAGCCTTGGAAGAAGTTCCAGGTGAGTAGTCTTCCACAGCCCCACCCAAGTAACAAAATAGTTCCTTCAGAAAAATAGTCCCTCCTAAGCCTCATTTAGCTTGGTTCTTCATGCAGCATGGTCTGCATCAGGTGAGTCTGCAGCATGGTCTGCTTCAGGTAAGTGCACCAAACACTTCCCCTGATGTCCAACATGAGACTGGCGCCAACGGCGCCAGGACAGAGTCCAAAGAGCCCCTGTAAAGGGCCGCTGGGCTTTTACCCGGAGGCGTGATGCCTGCTCCCGGGGGTGCTGGGCCTGGCCTGGTGCTCCGGGGGTAGGCATCATGACAGCACTCCCCCCCAAGGCCCCTCCCAAGGTCGTTCCCTCAGGAGGTTTCGGTTTGTTCGGGAAATTCCGATGGAACCTTTTTACTAGTCGAGGTGCATGTACGTGGTCGCTGGGTTCCCAAGATCTTTCCTGAGGCCCGTACCCCTTCCAATCAATTAGATAGAAAAGTTTTGATTTTGAGATCTTAGAGTCCAAAATGTTCTTCACCTCGAATTCAGGCTCCCCATCTATCTGGATTGGTTCTGGTGGCTTTATTAATCTGGTTCCTGGTTGCACTGGTTTCAAAAGCGACACATGAAAAACGGGGTGAATCCGCATGTTAGCTGGTAGATCTAGCTTGACTGCCACTGGGTTAATTATAGCTTTGATCGAGTAAGGGCCTAAATACCTTGGATTAAAAGTCCGAGGTCCCTTGAGCGATAAGTGTTTGGTAGCCAACCATACTTGATCCCCTATTTGGTATGGAGGCGCCTCCTTTCGATGCAGATCCGCATTCTTTTTGTATTTCCCTTTCGCATGTTGTAAGTGTGCAGTAGCATCCTTGAAGGCTTGAGTAATCGTAGAATGCAAATGATCCACTGTGGGCATTTCGAGGCTCAAAGGTGAGTCCAAGTCTCAGGTACGAGGGTGATGTCCATATAGGGTATAAAAGGGGCTCTGACCAGTTCCAGAGTGTATCGAGTTATTGTATGCATATTCAGCCACCCATAAAATATCCTTCCAATTACCCTCCGATTGGTGCAACATACATCGTAGATATTGTTCAAGGGTCTGGTTCGTTCTCTCCGTCTGACCATCGGTCTGTGGGTGGTGGCTGGTTGAGAGTCTTACGTCGATTTGTGCCAGTTGACAACACTTTTTTCAAAAATGAGAAATAAACTGGCTTCCCCGATCGGAGATTAGTATGGACGGGAATCCATGCAGACGGATGATATTTTCGAGGAATTCCTTGGCAAGAACAAAAGCTGAAGGTAATCCTTTCAACAGAATAAAATGGGCCATCTTGGAAAATAAATCCACCACAACCAGAATAGTATTGTATCCATTACAAGAGGGCAGGTCTGTGATAAAATCTAGTGACAAGGTGTGCCAAGGTGCTGGTGGGATGTCTAAGGGTTGAAGAAGACCGGCGGGTTTTGTTTTTTTACCTTTGTTTTGGGCGCAAACTCCACAGGACATCACAAAAGATTTAATATCCTTTCGCCAGGACGGCCACCAGAATTGTCGTTTAATTTTTTCCTCTGTTTTGGCAATGCCAGGATGTCCTTCCATCAGAGTATCGTGATGACGGGAAATAACCAGTTCTTGCAATTCCTTTTCTGGCAAAAATAAACATCCTTGGAAGTAAGGTAAGCCATCGTTGATTGAAAAGTCAGACCCCCTTTTGATCCAATCCTGCAAGGCTGAAGAGTCCAGGAATAGTTTTACCCGTGCTTGAATGTCTTCAAGGGTTTGTAAAGTGGTTATCCCCAAGATTCTTTGTTCGGGAATTATCGGCACAGGTTCTGAGTTTGTGTCCATTTCTCCCATTCCAATTCGAGATAGCGCGTCCGCTTTGCCATTCTTACAGCCGGGACGGTAAGTGATTACAAAATCGAACTCAGCAAAGAATAAAGCCCATCGGAGCTGTCGTGAAGACTGAGCCCTGGCAGTTTTTAAATATTGTAAATTTCGGTGATCAGTGATCACGGTGATGGTATGCCTGGCGCCAAGAAGATAATGCCGCCAAGCCTTAAAGGCAGACTTAATGGCTAATAATTCCTTATCGGTGATTGCATAATTTATCTCCGGTGGCGAGAACTTTCTGGACCAAAATGCTACGGGGTGCAGTTGGTTGGTTTCGGGGTCTCTCTGAGACAGGACAGCTCCCATGGCTAAGCTGGATGCGTCGGTTTCGACTATATATGGGAGATCAGGATGCGGGTGTTTCAAAATAGGTGCGGATGTAAATTTAGCTTTTAATTCCTGAAAGGCCTGTTCAGCTTCCTCGGTCCATTCAAAACGTTTATTCTTCCGCAAGAGTGCAGTGATGGGTTGCACCACCCGTAAAAATTCCGGGATAAACCTGCGATAAAAATTGGCAAAACCAAGCATGCTTTGGACACCTTTCACCAAACTAGGTGATGGCCATTTGAGGATGGCATCCACTTTCCGTGAGTCCATTCGGACCCCTTTAGGTGTCAGGATGAATCCAAGAAACTCAACCTCGGTGGTATGGAAAACGCATTTTTCCAGCTTTGCAAACAGTTTGTGCTGGCGCAATTTCTCAAGGACGGCCCTGACATGTTTTCTGTGATCTGATTTCGAAGAGGATTACACCAGAATGTCATCGATATACACGACAACACAGACATCGATGAGTTCCCGAAGGACATCGTTCATGAAGAATTGGAAGGCAGCAGGCGCGTTGCACAACCCGAAAGCCATCACCTGGTATTCGAACAGTCCATATTTTGTACGGAAGTCCGTTTTCCATTTGTCGCCTTCTTTTACTCGTACCAGATGATAAGCCCCCCGGAGATCTAACTTGGTGTATATGCAAGCGTCCTTCACCTGGCCAAGGAGTTCAGGGATCAAAGGCAGAGGGTAACAATTTTTAACAGTTATCTGGTTCAATGCGCGGTAATCGATACACGTTCTAAGGTCGCCTTCTTTTTTTGGCACGAAGAACAAAGCCGAGGATGCCGGAGACTTTGACGGGCGAATGAAACCATTGGCTAGGTATTGATCTAAATATTGTCTCAAATGCAGATTCTCCGGCTCAGTAAGGGCATAAATCCTGCTACAAGGGGGTTGTGCACCGGGCACCAGATCAATTTGGCAATCGTACGATCTGTGAGGAGGTAACGTGTTGGCCTGTTCCTTTTGGAAGACGTCCTGAAAGTCTTGGTATTCCGGAGGTAGTTGATTCGAGATAGAGGTTACTGATGCTAGACTGATCTTCAGATTTTCTGGGTAGCAGGTTCGTGCACACTCCGGAAAGGTTATTCTCTTCGCTCGCCAATCAATTTGAGGATTATGTGTCTCTAACCAAGGGATTCCGAGAATAACCTGAAACTGTGGAGCCTTGATTACATCAAACACAACTGCCTCCCGATGGCCGTCCGGACCTACAAGTGTCACCTCAGCTGTGGAATGTGTTACCGGTCCCGAGGCAATTTCAGTTCCATCAACTGTGGTGATGACATCTTTGCTGGTTTTAGGATGCAGAGGGAGGTTAATCCTGGAGACCAATTCACGATCCACGTAGTTTCCTATAGCCCCACTATCGATGTATGCCTTTATTGCATGCAACCGCTTAGGCTGTTCCGGATCTACGAGGACCATTGGCACAATGAAATGCGAGGTCTGAGAGTTCGTTTTCAAGCTCGGCAAGCAGACCCCTACGCTTGTCGGGCGGAGTCGTTTTCCGAAACAGAGTCTTCATGGATTTTATCAGCGGCTCCTACCACCTTCCTGGGCGGCCTTGCCGGGCAATCTCGTAGAAAGTGTCCAGAGGATCCACAATAAAGACATAAGTGCATCTGCCGTCTTCTTTCACGTTCCTTTTGAGTTAAAGGTCCTTTAATTCCTCCGATTTGCATTGGCTCAGAGGCTTCAGCCCCCTTGAGGTTAGCGTGGGTCTTGACTAACACCCGGCTCTCAAACTTGGACCGATCTGCTTTTCTGTCTTGCAGTCTGTGATCCAATTGGACCACTAAGTCTATATATTCTGAGCATTCTTGGGGCGGATTTACAACTTGGGCCAGGACATCTTTAAGTTCTCCGTGTAGACCTTGATAAAATAACGTGATTCTTTTATCCTCTGGCCACCCAGTTTCCACAATTAGTCTATTAAAGGTTGCAATTTAGGAAAGGAGGTCTTGATTGCCCTGTCGCAGAGATAGAAGTTCGTCATCTAAAGCCTGCCCCTGGGAGTGACGAGCAAATAACCTTTCCATGCTTGCTTGAAATCCTTGAAAATCACGAAGAATCGGGTCATCTTGAGTTACCAGTGGAACTGACCAATCGGCAGCACTGCCGCTGAGATATGACAATACAAAGGCTACCTTGGTCTGGTCATTAGGGAAGGCTCCAGGTCTGCACAGGAAATGCAAACAACACTGATTCATGAATACGGCGAATCGTTTGGGGTCCCCAGCAAAGCGTTCGGGTGGGGCCAGCGGCATGTTTCCAGGTAGATTAATCTGCACCGGGTTACTGGAAAGCACAGGAGCGGGGTTCCCTCCGGAACCGGGTAAAGGAGTTTGTCCAGCTTGACCTTGCAAAAGCTGTCTAGCCAGGTCATCAGCTCTTTCCTTTGTTACAATAACCTCCCTCCTGAGACCATTAGTCTCTTGACGAGCGGCGTGTACTTCGGCCCGTAATTCCCCCAGTAGTTGGGCCAACTGGTCAGTCTCAGAAGTTTCCATAGCGCCTGGGTGGGAATTTGTAGGAAGGCTTTGCGTTCTGTAACGCTCACCTGGCTCCCAGGGAGGCGCTGGTCTGGTCTGGGTTGCTGTGGCCTCTTCAAGCGTGATGCGCAGAATTCGGAACACCGATTGAACAGGACCCCCAAATCTTGCGTGTCTGGCCCGTAGGAATATCCTTCGGCAGATGAGAAAGGGGATTAACTGTCTGCCGAATAGTGTGCTTGCTCCCCCCTTTCCCCCTTCTTTCTTCTCTGACTTCCTCCAAAACCCCCGGTTTAAGCTCACCTTATGGTTTGGAAGGATGAACTCTCCATCCTGCTTCTGGTGCAGGGGCGCGCGTTCGTCCAGTTACTTCACTGGTTTTCAGAATGGCGCTGGCAAATCCACTTGACTTTTCTGAGCGATACGCCGTAAGTATGAAGATGCAAAAGTTCAAGTGTGAGCCTCCCTTTATGTTGTTTTTTCCTAACCTGATCTGTCCTTTATTTCAGGTGCAGAACAAAGGCGATGCGTTGAGGGGTTAAATTGCCAGTGGTAAAATCAGGTGAGTTAGTGATGAGGGCGACCCCTCTAAATGTCTTTATAATTCCCCAGTAATGTCTTTTGTCCTTTCCCCATAGGGGCCGGGGTGCGGTACCTGCCAAAGATGCGGCGCCGACCCGAGATTTGGAATGGTTCACCAAGAAAAGCCGGTAAGTAATATGGCTGAAAATTCGGCTTTCCTCTTGTGTTGCCTTGCTCACCTTTTGTCTCTTCTTCTCTCCCCTAGGTGCAGAGATGTGGCGACCGGTGCTGAGAGCCGCGATGGAGCCGGGCGGCGTTTCGGGAACAGGTGAGTGAAGCGCGGCGCTGCAGCAAGCAATGCGGTGCTTTTAAATGGAAGTCTTCCTTCAGGAATGCTGGCGTGAAGATTCCGGATGCAGGTAAGAAGGTTGAATAAGTTCTTGGTTTTCACCTTTCTCTTCTCTTCTTTCCTTACAGGAGTCCAGGTGCAGGAGCAGACACGGTGAGCGTCCAGCTGCTGGGATACAGAACAACGCGAAGCACGTGTGGCTGTCCGGGCGTGGCTTAAATAGCCTTGGAAGAAGTTCCAGGTGAGTATTCTTCCACAGCCCCACCCAAGTAACAAAATAGTTCCTTCAGAAAAATAGTCCCTCCTAAGCCTCATTTAGCTTGGTTCTTCATGCAGCATGGTCTGCATCAGGTGAGTGTGCAGCATGGTCTGCTTCAGGTAAGTGCACCAAACACTTCCCCTTATGAGCCTGGCGCCTATGGCGCCAAGACTGATGTCCAACATGAGCCTGGCGCCAACGGCGCCAGGACAGAGTCCAAAGAGCCCCTATAAAGGGCTGCTGGGCTTTTACCTGGGGGGTGTGATGCCTGCTCCCGGGGGTGCTGGGCCTGGCCTGGTGCTCCGGGGGTAGGCATCATGACACGGACTGGCACCGTTGTTATCGGACCGGCACAGTCGTAATGAGGCCCAATATGTTCAACTGAAAAGGCTGTCTGTGTCCAAAGCCTATATTTGCCCTCACAACTAATACAAAACAACATGTTGGGATGTTGACCATAAACTAAACGGTGTTCCAAAAGTAACATGTCTGAGCTATTTCCATCTCAAGCTTTTTCTCCAGTTTCTTTTCCCCAAATGGCAATACGTTTATTACAATGTTCAGTTTACCTTCTCTGGGACTTGAAGTAGTAAAGCTCCTTATTTCTGTTACGGTCAGGATGTTCTTCCTCAATGTTCAATAAGCAATAAAGTTGGAGATTTAATTTCATATTTCAACAATTCTTTGCAACTTAGGGTTCCCTTCCGTAAGTCTGATACACACCAATGGTTGGTTTCTCTCATCTGCCTCAGTAAATTTCCTTGTTATCATGTAGTGGTTCTCTGGTCTTGGCACAGTTTCAGACCGAACGGTCCACCCATTACAGGTCACGCAACTAGGAACTTCCAGGTCTCCTTTAGTAATTCAATATTCAACCAAACCAGTAGGTTCTACAATGTAGCACCACACTTTTAACATACAAGTGGTTTCTCAACCTTGGCACCCACTTGCTTCTCAGAGTCTTTCATTCAACTTGGTTTGTTCTTCTTCTTTCATTTAATATTTTCCTAAATGCAGGTTTTGCTTATTTCATTCATTTCAATACTCAAAAATTGTAGACTTGTATGTTTCATTCAATTCAGTATTCAATAAATGTAATGTTGTTTTCTTCATTCAATTTGGTATAGCAAAAATGCTGCTTTATTTGATTCATTCAATTTGTTAATCAACAGATGTAACTTTGTTTGCTTCATTCAATGCTGTTGTTCAAGAAAGGCAACTTTGCCTTTTTCATTCAGTTCAGTATTCAATAAAGTCAAAGTTATGTTTTTTGTTCAGTTCGGTATTCAATAAAGGCAACATTAGATGTTTTCCTTCAGTAAAACATTAATTTAAGGCAACGTTATGTTTTTCATTCAGTTTGGTATTCATTAGAAAACAATTTTGCCTGTTGCAGCGAACCACTACTACTTTCACGGCCCTTTGTGGGGTACATTTACCAACCCAGTAGAATTCCCCTCCATCACCAAGCTGCAATTCAACAGTACCAGCAGATGGCTGCGCTGGCTCCTTTGAGCACCATTACCTCGCATGAAACTGCGTTTTGCAGCTACAAAAAAGATGGCTGCGCAATCTTTGCCAAGCACCTATGGGGCAAGAGGGAACACGGAACACCCCGAGAATGGCTGCCAGTGTTTTCCTTATGTGCACCAAAGAAAAGAATTGAAAAGCAGCGCTGCTTTGCTGCTAGCTCAAAATTTCCCATCGAAAAAGGAAATATTTTACATTTAAGGTGACTGCGCCTGATGCTCTTTTTCATCTGTTCAACAGTACACAGTTAGTTCCAGTGAGACCCAGCTATGCCCAGCCATATCCAGGTTGTGCTCCAACAAAAGAAAGCCTTTATCACTGAATGACAGGCTGTGTCAGGCAAGATCTGCGAAATAACAAAGAAACTTCACTTCAAACCGTGCGCAAAACGCTTTACTTTGCAACTTAATATCACAACTAAATTCTTTATTTAAAAACGCTCTCTCTCTCTTCTAGCTCATGTCAGTTTCAAGGAATCTTTATTTTGACAAATGCCTGTGCATTGGTTGGAAACATGACTGGTTGGAAAGATTCAGAAAATGAATGTGAGAAGGCCGCATTTGAAAGTGACATCCCAGCAGAATTCACCCACATGTAAAATGTGATTTTGACAAACAAAGAAAATGCTGTTTAAAAGTGAAATGTTGAGTTAAGGCCTTGTCTTTGCACAGAATGTGCGGGGTTTTTGTTGGTAAACATATATAAGATATTTAATTCCAACAGATTTGTTGTCTGGTTCAGAAAGAAAAAAAGAATAAATAAATAAATGCATTTACTGTGCTGAAGCCACAGAACAGGTTCCTGGCCAGGCCTCAAAGGACATTTGCTTCCTGGGAACAGCATGATGCCTCCCCCCAAGGGGACCAGCATCTGGAAACTATGAATGGACCAAGAGGAAGAATGTAACACGCTCATCAGACTCTGTGGCAGTGCTTCAACCTGATACAATAGATTCTGGGACACACAGGTGTGAATGTTAGTAACAGCTCCCCTCAACTCAAACTGGTGAGCCTCCATGGACACTCCAGAGCAACATTTGGATGTATGTCCTTATATGGGAGCCAAAAGCTATCCCATTTGGAACGAAAGACTGTTCTGAATGAATAAACTTTGGACTTTTATTTCTGCAACTGGACAACACAGTAATTCAAACTTTTTACAGTTTAAATATGATTTTGAGGGCATTAAAACAAGACATTGTAGCCTTCCCTAGGATGTAGAGGACGTAGACAGCAGACAAAGGTAAATCATGGGAAAAGTATCTATTGTGGCACGTTAAAAATGAATACAAACATGCTCTATGATAATATGTACACATGTATAAAGTTATAGAATTGCAGGTGAAATATTTCCCACCAAAAATGGCGAAAGATTATTAGAAGGACAAAACAATGGCTTACAGACCTGGGAGATGAAATGTTATGCTTTGTGTGGAATATGTCATTTGCCTATGTGGTTTGCAAAAGTGCCACAACTGTAAAAGTGTGCGATTTATGTCCTGACTGATTTTTTGCAAAAAAGTCTGTGGGATGGCTCTGTACCTTATAAAAACACAACTCCCTAAAACTGAGGCCCCTCCTTCAGTCCCATCTGCTTCTAAGGAGGACATAACATAGGCTGACCTATCCGATTCTTAGGGGTAGGTCTAGCTTAGTTCTGCCCAACAATAAATCCTGTGATGTCACCCGCCTTATAAAAGGGGGAAGCTCACAGAGACAAGGACAGACTCTCTTCTGAATTTTCCAGCTCCTGCACATCCAGATATTCCACATTCATCCTGCCAGGTTCCAGAACCCACTGCCAGGCCAGAGCATAGCTGACCCTATCCAGGCAGGACCACTGATCCAGAAAACCCCCCCACTAAAAATCCCAATAACTCAGGGAGAAAGGAGAAAGGTGGCTGAACCCTCTTTGGGATAATCCAGTGCTGCTCGCTTGCCCTGCTACCTGATCCATCCAGCTGAGGTGCCGCTGTGCCATGACCAGACCTTTGCCCAGCTGTTTTCTGCCAGGAGAGTCTGCGGCTGTGACCAGTGTCTAGATATTGGCTCGCTGTCCAGAAACCCGGTTGACTATCCCAAATCCCAGACTCAAATGCTGATGTATCACCCAATCCCATAGCAACACATAGCATACCCCATCTTGATACCTTGTCTTTGTTCCACTCTCTAAGTAATCCCATCAATACCCTGATAACTTGTTTAAAACTGTCAGAATTCTCTGTGCATCCTGTCCTTGATTCCCTAGTGTTATCACTATTCTTCACTCATTTCCGTCATGTGTAAGTCCTTAGTAATATTTTGATTAAATAAATGAATTCTCCCTAAAAAGAGTCACACTGCGTTAAGGGTTACAACTGCAGTGTAACCTTTCTATTCACGGGTGGCGTTTCTCCTTTCTAGCCACTAAATCTAGTTTAAGTGAAACTTGTCCTTTCCTTTCTAAACCGATTTTCTCTGTTAACTGTGTTTATTTTTAAAACCAAATTTACCTTCCCAGTGAGAATCTCATCCTGTTATTAAGTTAGAGTCACTCTTTCACTTGCATATTATCCCTGTGATGTGCATCTGTCATCCAGCATAAAAACTGCATTCCAATTCTGTCTATTTCACCCATTTGTCAAACCCTTTTGATATTTAAACCTGTGACAGTAAGAAAATGCAATTCCTATGTGTGTGATTTGGCTGCACTGTGTTGTCACTTCAAAGTTCATCTTTGAACTGTATGCCATTGTTAGTACCTTGCCTTGTAGTTGCTAGCGTTCTTACAACTCTGATACTGTTATAACTCATATTTACCTCATTTATTCGACCGCACATGTAAATTCATTATTTACCAATTCCGAGTGTTATTTATGCAATTGCAAAGGGTTTTGGAATCTGATTTTGCCTCTCATTTCGTGGGGGAAGGTCAGATTTTAATTCTGTTTGCTGCCTGGCATACCAGACTCCTTGCTGCTCCTTTCTATCCACTCAAAATTCGATTGATAGGGGTTTGAGGGAGCATTACAGGGGGAACTCTTAACTCGGGTGCTATTGACCCAAACAGTAAAATTGCTCCCATTCATTTGTGCTTTGGATATGTTGAAGGTCCAATTAAGTGTATTCTATAATTGTACAGTGTAATTATCACCCCATTGGTGATTGCTGCCCAATATTAAAATTGTGTGATTGAAATTAAATAAATATTGTATTACCACCCACCGGCCTGGTTCATGTCCATTGTGACCCGGGCTATTTGTAAAAGGGCGTGTGAGACGGGTTGGGTGCCAGCTCAATTCGAATTGTAGGAAATAAAGAAAAAGTATTTGTGATACCTCCTAGGCTAAGGGCAAGAGACCTGGTCTGGTGTGTGACACCCGATTAGAATCCTTAACACTTTGGAGTGCCGGTTGTTCCAGTGTCCCAGACACTTACATGGGCTCAGCAGCTCTGCTTCTCTCAACGGCTTCTGCTTGAGCGTAGAAGCCTGCTCGACGGGTGCTTCACGGTGCACTCTCCGGGTCCTGTGCAAAGCTTCACCTTCGACTTTCGGCAGTGCTTGCTGCCAGCTTCCCTTCGGTGGGATATCCATTCTGTAGGATCACGCCAGTAGGATACCTGGGGTTCCGTGGTTCCGTTTGGCTTTTAGGCTTCTCGACTTCTTCTGCTTCCAGACAGCTCCTTGTTCTGCTTCTTGCTCTTTCTCTGCTCCTCCGTTGTGGTGCAGCCTTGCACCTTTTATGCACCTGTGGTCCCTGTAAGGGAGGCATGGTATCACAAGTTTGACACTGACACAAAAAATACAATTTGTAAAATCTGTATTAACTTTGTGGGGTTTGAAAAAACTCCTACTTTGCCCTACAACTAGGATGAGAGTCGTCTTGACCATCATATAATAAAGAAACAGGTAGACCGCCAGGGGGCGCAGAAGTAATGGCTGCCTAACTTGTCTTCTCCCTCAGCCCCCGAAAGATTAATGGTGACATGATACGGGAAAACTAAATCCCCCGCAGAGAAAACACCAGGAAAGCGTGGCAGAAGGAGGCGTGCACCGCCGTGCCAAAGATAGAAGCCCGCAAGCAAGGAACGGAGGAGAAACGTGCCCAAGAAGGAAAGAAGCCCTGCAGGACTGGTGGGCCGCAGCGAACACCCGGCGCTGCAGCCATAACAGAATCATCAGGCATACCGCAAGCAAAGTCCCCCATCACAGGGCGCGAGAAAGTCCAAAAGTAGCTCTGAAAATCGACGCCCATTGATGCCCACTGACATCCCGACATCCCGAGTGAGTACAGCAGCAAGCAGAGTGGGAGCACAGGGGGACTGAGACCTCCAGACCCGGCCGTGAGGATCCAGCGATGCATGCTTCGCAGAGAGCGGCCCGGGAACACACAAAGAACAGACCGGAATTTACCACGGACCCGCAGGAGACACTAACTTGCTGGACATGTCCCCAAACACCCCGGAGGGGAAGACCAGCGGAACCCCGTCGGTGGGGAATAAAGAAAGAGCCCAGACTGGCCTAAAGACACAGCGGAACACCTGTGAGTACCGGAAGGCACTGGTGGAAGCAGGTGGGAGAAAATAAAAGACCCGGAGTGACAGAGGGAGAGGCCCTCTTCCTGCCACCAGCCACCATCTTCATCAGAACAGCTTCTCACGCCACACACTAACACCATCACCAGCCAACAGAAGGGAGCCTACTCCAGCACACCACTATCCAGAACAAGACCAGGGCTACCCCAGGGACAATACAGAAGGCCTGTCAGAGAAAAGATGTTGAAAGGAGGGTCCAAACCAAAAGGAGGAACATGACACATAAAATCACTGCTGGGTATACAGGACCGGGAAAAGGAAAAAGAAAATGGCCAAAGAAACACATGCAGACATTCACGGGCCGCCTCCTGAGCTCAACGGCACTCCACCCACACTTACCAGAGAGGACTGCATGGAAATGCTTTCCATGTTAAAACAGGACCTAACATTGGAAATCAAGGCAACCAAAGAAGATATGGTAAGACAGTGGCAGAACTGAACACGCATATCGTAGGGCTGGAATCCAGAGAGAATGAAGTTGAGAACTCCCTATGTGGACAAGCTCATGATCAGGCAGAACTCAGCAACAGGGTACTGGGCATAAAAGAACAGCTGGAATAGTTCTGGATGAAACAGAGTTACCTCGAAAATAGCTCATGAAGAAACATCTGGATAAGATGGATACCGCAGGACGTTCCAGACCAGGACCTCGCAGATTATGTGAGGGATATGTTTCAGGGCTCCTGAATCTCCCGGACTCAGCCAAACTAGAACTGGACAGGACGCATCGAGTCTACACAACAATGCAACAGCGCTGCAACCTATTGCCCGATGTACTGTCCAGAATCCACTACTTATAGCAGAAAGAGCAAATCATGAGAGCTGCCCGGAAACAAGAGCCGATTCAATTCTGTGGCACACATATCTCTCTATACCACTACCTTGCTCCCCGCACCCTAGCCAACAGAAGGAAACTGCACGTGGTCACAGCCTGGCTACAGTCCCATAAGATCAGGTACCGATGGGGGTTCCCCTGCAAACTCCTGTTCGAATTTCAAAATCAGAAATATGCAATCGGATCGGAGGAGGAAGCCTCAGACCTGATGAGCGGGACCCCGGTTGACCTCGAGAACCCTGGAAAAGTGAGACCACCAGCGAACCTGAGCTGGGATAGCAGACGGAACGTGAGCAAACCAAGATTACAGGGAATTCCAGTGGCAGAACTTGCTGGAGAAGGAGAATTGCCATGGTTGGAGCGTCTGTCATCGGACGGACGAAAACACAGACCAACTGCCCTCGGAACACCTAAGCCTAATAAGCCTACAGCTCAACCATCAGGCCTACCAGAGGGGTAAGAAGACACACACACATGCCACAATAGAGACACACTGCAGGGAGTAGAGGACTGCCATGAGGGAATGACGCCCAAATGAGAGTCCTTAAAAAGGACAAAAAGTTGGTCTCTCACAGCTCGCATTGAGAGTCGCGTCATAGAGACACTACTACAAAGGCTCTCAGTATTAGAGGTGGACATAGCCTTCCTACAAGAAACCCACCTACTAAAACAGGATGAAAAAACACTCATAACCAAAGGATTCCCAAAGGTGTACTGTGCGACAAATGGCCTTAAGAAAAGGGGATTAGCTATTTTAATCTGTAAAGGGGACCCCACTACAGGTAACAGAAGTCCTACAAGATGCTCAAGGCAGATACGTCCTAATCAAAGGAAACCTGCAAGATCATAAAGCCACACTAGGAGTGATATACGATCCAAATGATAAACAATCTGAATTCCTGGAAGGATTCACTAAGACACCAGCTAACTTCCTGGAGGTGGAAGTGATAATGGGAGGGGATTTCAACAGTGTAATCGACCCAACGATGGACAAAACTCTAGCGCCCACAAGCCCGACAGAAGTAACTCGCAATTTGTACAGGTTCAAGAAGATCTTGATGACGAACCTGCCTGGAACATCACTATAGCGAGACAAGATATCGCTGAAAACATCAAAAAACTAAATTCCTATAGGGCCCCTGGCCCGGATGGTCTGAAAAACCACATATTGAAGCAGAATCTGTCACAGGTTTCCTTCCTTCTCACCTGTCAGTGTTGCCTGATGTCCTCCTTTGGTGGAGTCTTCTTTCGTATGGTTCGGGATTTAAATAAGCCCGCTCGGCCATCCTCGGCTTCCAGATTACGTTCAGCTTCGATGTCCAGGATCACGGGAAACTCCAGGAGTATTCAAGAAGGTGTTGGGGGCGCGCGGAAGCGGCACAGAGATTCCGGGAAGTAGAAAAGAGGGAAGAAGTCGAAAGAAGGGAATCCAGGGGCCAGGGGATAGCAAGTAGCACTAGAGAAAGTTCAGAACACACGTCCGATCACAGCTAGTAGCAGCATTGAGACGCGCAGGGCCGCGGGGGTGTGGCTTCTTTATAGAGGACGCTGCCTAGAACGTGAAGACTGGCGAGCAGCGTGCTGAGCTTGCCGCCATGTTGGTAGTATTATGGAGTGTAAGGCCCGACGTGACAGGGACCAGGAAGCCCAGAAGGGGCGAGTTCGATGCTTCATGACAGCATGCCTCCTCCGGAAACTCGTTCCACCGGGTTTGCCCGGGTGTATGAGATGGAACCTTCTGAGTAGCCTGGGGGTATTTAGATTTGAGATAGGTTCCCAAGTGCGTTCCCTAGTGGGATATCCTTTCCACTCCACTAGGTACTGGAGTTTGCCACGTCTATATCTAGAATCACAAATCCTGGAGACCTCATACTCCAGTTGGTCATTGATGATTACTGGTTTGGGCCGAAGGTTAGTTCGAGAGGTCTGAACATATGGCTTTATTAAGGACGTGTGAAAGACTGGGTGGATTTTCTTCCAGGAGTCTGGAAGCTTGAGTCGGTAGGCCACTGGGTTGATGATTTCCTTTATAAGGAATGGCCCATAATAATATAGAGGAGCCAATTTATTTGGTCGCGAATGCCGTGGTAGTAGTTTCGAGGACAGCCAAACCTTATCCCCTATTGTGTAGGAGGTGTTTGGTCTTCGTTTAGAATCTGCATACATTTTGGTTTGGGTCCTGGCCTTTTCTAATTGTTCTTTGGCTTATCTTTGAACATTAATAGCATTTCAATCCAGGAATCGACTGTTGGAACTGGTGTAGGATGAGGAAGGATGGAGGGTAGAACCGAAGGGTGAAATCCTTGGCTACAGAAAAAAGGACTGGTCTTAATAGCAGAGTGGTCCGAATTATTATAGGCAAATTCCGCCACTGGTATTAAGAGGGACCAATCGTCCTGGATCTTGGTAGCGAAGCAACGCAGGTATTGCTCCAAGGTTTGGTTTACGCACTCTGTGGTTCTGTTGGTTTGGGGATGATATCCTGAGGAAAGAGCGCATTGGATTCCTAGTATTTGGCAAAGATGTTTCCAGAACTGAGAAATGTATTGGGGCCCTCTGTCTGATATGATCTTGGAAGGGAGTCCATGCAGTGGGAATATGTGTTCCAGGAAAATTCCAGCAAGTTCTGACGAGGATGGTAGTTTAAACAGAGGTGTGAAATGGGCCACATGGGTGATCAAATCAATGGTGACCATGATGGTTGTGTATCCCCTGGAAGGTGGTAATTCCACAATGAAGTCTGCTGCTATGAATTCCCAAGGCCTTGTTGGAAGCGGAGGTTGCTGCAATAAACCCGCTGGTCTCTTGTTGTCATGTTTGTTTTGATTACAGACAGAGCATGCCTGGACATACCTTTGTACATCAGTTTTCACTCCAGGCCACCAAAAGTGCCATTGTATTAATATGAGGGTATTGGTATTACCAAGGTGCCCGTAGTAAAGAGTATCGTGACAGAGATTTATTATCCTTTGCTGTAGTTTTTGTGTTGGGATGACCAAGGCATTGTCTTTGAACAAGTATCCATCTTTGGTCTTCAGTTTACACTGGTTCCTGTCCGAAATACCTTTCCAGGGTTCCGAGGATTGAGTCTGACTGTGGACTTCATCTAGGAGGCTGGTCGCCTGGGCTACAATTATTGGGTGGGGAAACATCTTGGGAAATGCTCGGTCATCAGGAGGTTCATAGTCAGGACACCGAGACAAGGCGTCAGCAATTATGTTTTGTGTTCCCGGAACATGGTGAATTTGGAACTGGTATTGAGAAAACAAGAACGCCCAACGGGCCTGACGGCTGTTCCTGCATTCCAGGGCCTGTAACACTTGGAGATTTCGATGGTCCGTCCAAACCTGGACAGGATGTTTAGCTCCTAGAAGTAAATAACGCCACTCGGTGAAGGCTTGGCGGATGGCTAGAAGTTCCTTTTCTAAGACTGAGTAATGAGTTTCACTGGAGGTCAATGTCCGTGAAAGATAGGCAATAGGATGTTCAAGCCCGTCATCTAGTTCCTGTTTCAGAACTGCTCCGATGGCATAGTTAGAGGCATCTGTTTCCACTAAGAATGGTCGATTTATATAAGGTTGAACCAGGATGGGGGCTTGTGTAAATTCTGTTTTTAGGCGTTGGAAAGCCTTCTCCTGGGCTGGGGTCCATTGATAGGTAGTAGCTTTTTTCAACAAGTGGAAACATGAAAAAGGCATTTCTCGGGTTTTGCTAGAAGCTTGTGTTCGCGTAGCCGTTGTAACACTGATTTAACATGTTCTTCATGCTTGAGAGGATCCTTAGAGAATATCAAAATATCGTCCAAGTAGACGATGACGAAAAGAAATAGCATATCCAAAAACACCCGGTCCATGAAGCGTTGGAAGATTGCCGAAGCATTAGAGAGTCCAAAGGGCATGACCAAGTATTCGTAATGACCGAAGGTTGTTCTGAAGGCTGTCTTCCATTCGTCACCTTCTCTAATACGAATCAAGTGATAAGCACCCCTAAGATCCAATTTGGTGAATATTACGGCTCATCTTACGTCTTCCAGGATATCGAGATCAAGGGTAATGGATAACGATCATTAAGGGTGCACTGATTAAGACCTCGATAATCAAGAAAAGGTCTGAGTTCCTTGGTGTCTTTTTTAGGAACAAAGAATAATGAAGCTCCAGCCGGAGACTTGGATGGGCGCATGGTGCCATTTTTTAGGTTAGTATCTAGGTATTCACGAAGGGCCTTTTTCTCTGGTTCAGACAGGATGAACATCCTTCCAAAGGGAATCATGGCTGAAGGTTCAGTCTCAATAGCACAGTCCTCAGGCCTATGGGGTGGCAGGGCTTGGACAATAGCAGAAGAGAACACATTGGCGTATTCCTGGTAGGTTTTAGGAACCTGGATGATGTTGGAGACCATAAGAGGATCTTGCTGAGTTGTTGAATGTTCTTCTGATGTTGTCGGTGAAGGATCCTGGATCAGACAATGGGACATACAAAATTCGGAACCTAAGAACAGGGAACCAGCTGTCCAATTGATGTATGGGTTGTGTTTTTGTAGCCAGGGCATTCCCAAAACCATTGGGTAATGGGCAGATTTTATGATATCAAACTTTATCCTTTCTCGGTGATGGTTTATAGCAAGCTCAATTTCCTTAGTCTGAAGGATTATGGGTCCAGAAGAGGTTTTCCATCAATTGCTTCTACAGGTTGCTGGACGTTCCGGGATTCGTAAGGAATATGGTGTTTAAGGACCCATTCCTGATCTATGAATATTCCCATGGCCCCACAGTCCACTAGTGCCAGAATGGGGTAGGATTCCTTCTCAGATGACGATAGAAAAGCCTGTAAAACTACCAGGGAGTTTTGTCCAGGAGAGTTCAAGGATGGTATAGATGTGGAGCCTGCATCTCTCTCCCGAAACTGAGCTCCATCTAGGATCGGGAGCTGGAGTTTCCCGAACGCCGTGGAGGGGCTAAGGGACATTCTCTGACTAAATGCTTGTCCGAGGCACAGTACATGCATAAGCCAGTATGGATCCTTCTCAGACTTTCTTGGGGGGATATGGGTCCACGGAAGGCCCCTAGCTGCATGGGTTCGGGTTCATTTGTAGGAGCAGGAGAATCTTTGGACTTAGAAGGGCTTGCAAGAGGATTTTTTTGGATGGTTGACTTGGTCTTCCTTTTCTCTGCCTTTCTTTCCTGGATTCGGAAATCAATTCGTAGAGCAAGATCCATAAGTGCCTGGTAAGAACTAGGACGTGCTACCCTGGCTAATTCATCCTTAACATCTTCATTTAGCCCTCTTCGAAAGAGGGTGAAGCAAGCTTCAGAAGGCCAACCCGCTTCTTTAGCCAATTGCTTGAATCAAGTTACGTAGGTGAGCATGTCCTGAGAGCCTTGCTGGAAATCGAGTACGCGTTCTTGAGCACTAAAGACCTGTTCTGGGCGGTCAAACATAGTTTTTAGTGCTTGAATGAATCCATCATAATCACCAAAAGAGAATCTCCGGTGTTAACTAATGGTGTGGCCCAGGCTAAGGCATTCCCGGAGAGGTGAGAAATAATAAAGCCCACTTTAGCCCTGGGGGTGGAAAAATAATAAGGTTTAAAGGTAAAGTGGACCAAACAAGAATCCAGGAATCCTCAGAGGGTTTTTGCACAGCCGTCATATTTGTCAACAATGCCGCCCAATAGCACGCTGTTCTTAGAGGCAGAGTCGCGTGAGAGTACCAATTGATTCAGTGCGGCGTTCTCCGCTTTCAAGTTCTGTACTTCGGTCGATAATTCTTGCATGCCACGCATAAGATCCTGGATGGCCGCCTCCATGTCTGTATCGACTTCGGTCAGGTGGCGTCTCAATCTGTCACAGGTTTCCCCCCTTCTCACCTGTCAAGATGCTCAAGGCAGATACGTCCTAATCAAAGGAAACCTGCAAGATCATAAAGCCACACTAGGAGTGATATACGATCCAAATGATAAACAATCTGAATTCCTGGAAGGATTCACTAAGACACCAGCTAACTTCCTGGAGGTGGAAGTGATAATGGGAGGGGATTTCAACAGTGTAATCGACCCAACGATGGACAAAACTCTAGCGCCCACAAGCCCGACAGAAGTAACTCGCAATTTGTACAGGTTCAAGAAGATCTTGATGACGAACCTGCCTGGAACATCACTATAGCGAGACAAGATATCGCTGAAAACATCAAAAAACTAAATTCCTCGAGGGCCCCTGGCCCGGATGGTCTGAAAAACCACATATTGAAGCAGAATCTGTCACAGGTTTCCTTCCTTCTCACCTGTCAGTGTTGCCTGATGTCCTCCTTTGGTGGAGTCTTCTTTCGTATGGTTCAGGACTTAAATAAGCCCGCTCGGCCGTCCTCGGCTTCCAGATTACATTCAGCTTCGATGTCCAGGATCACGGGAAACTCCAGGAGTATTCAAGAATGTGTTGAGGGCGCGTGGAAGCGGCACAGAGATTCCGGGAAGTAGAAAAGAGGGAAGAAGTTGAAAGAAAGGAATCCAGGGGCCAGGGGATAGCAAGTAGCACTAGAGAAAGTTCGGAACACACGTCCGATCACAGCTAGTAGCAGCATTGAGACGCGCAGGGCCGCGGGGGTGTGGCTTCTTTATAGAGGACGCTGCGTAGAACGTGAAGACTGGCGAGCAGCGTGCTGAGCTTGCCGCCATGTTGGTAGTATTATGGCGTGTAAGGCCCGACGTGACAGGGACCAGGAAGCCCAGAAGGGGCGAGTTTGATGGTTCATGACAGCATACCAAAGAGTGGGTAGACTTTTGCGAAACTCTGTTCAACATTGTGCTAAGTGAAAAGAAAGTACCGACTTCCTGGAAAAGCGCAGTCATAGTTCCTATCTTTAAAAAAGGAATACGTTCTGAGCCCCAAAACTATAGACCAATTGCGTTACTGGACGTTGTCGGAAAGATCTTTGCTACCCAGCTGCAAATACAACTGACAGCATGGATTAAGGAGTCAGGTTCCTACGACGGCAGACAAACGGGATTCATAAAAGGTGTTGGATGCAACTTGAATCTACTGTCAATTAACATACATAAAATGGAGGAAAACCATTTATCTAGCATTTGTGGACCTAGCCCACGCATTCGACGCAGTAGACCGTAATCTCCTGTGGAAGAAACTAAGTGAGTGAAATTGTCCCAAAGGCCTCATTTGTGCAATAAGAGACCTTTATTCCAACACCAACATAAAAATCCATCTTGATCGCAATGGCACCCTGTCAAAATCTATAATTACAGAACGAGGTGTGAAACAGGGCTCCCCTCTAGGTGAGGTTCTGTTTAACTTCTTTATATCAGAGGTGGGTAACGCACTGAGAGAAGTTAATTCATTTCCTCCAAAAATCAACGGAAATCTGATTGACTGGATGCTATATGCTGACGACATAGTTCTCTTAGATTTCACCCAGATAGGACTTCAACGAAAACTGACTGCCCTGCATGAATACATTGACAAGATGGCCTTGAAATTAACATAGCAAAGACCGAGATTCTGGAACTGAAGAACTTGTCCTGCCAGAAAAGAACACTGAAAAAAATATAATTCCAATGGAAAATCGGCAGTGAGAACGTGAGGAGTGTGACTCAGACAACATATCTTGGCGTGATGATAAGCTCATGTATCAATGACGCACCAATGGCAAAAGCGATCAAATCTAAAAGTAAACAACTTACTTCCCAGGGCGCTATGATAAATAACAAATATGGCAAATTCAGCTTAAAACCTGTCATTGACTTTTACACAACTAAGGTTGTTCCTGTATTGATCTATGGAGCGGAGGCCTCGTTTGGATGTTCATACAAGGTGTGGGAGGCGTGTGAATAAATGTTTTGGAAAAAAATCCTACACTTACCAAACGGAACCCCTATGGCGTGTATTAGGTTTGAGCTGAGTTTCATGTCAATAACAGCTAAAATCATGTGGAACTCGCTCTCCTTGTACACAAAAGTGTATGGCATGGACAACCTACCCCAGTTCCAGATACTGAAAAAATCTCACGACAATGATGATCTATCAATACAAGGCATGTGGGAGAAGAGCTGTACAGACATGATCAGAATGCTAAACACAACAAAGGAAACGTTATGGTGTAATCCGAATGAAGTAAAGAAAAAACTATGGGAATAAGACCCTACACAATGTCTTTTTGACATGTAGATTAAACCAACTCAAAACCAAAGAAATCCTAAAATTAAGAAACAGAATTGTTGAAAATTACACCACCTATAGACTCTGCAAATCTACAGAAGAAAACGTAAAACATTTGGTGTTATTCTGTCCTGCTTTACGGGATCTGCGGACGACATTACTGGGCACAGAGATAGCAAAACGATCTACTTGGTGCGGTGAACAATGGTGGCCTGTCATTTTTGAGAGGTCAAATAACAAACTAACTTTTGCCTTGATCTACTTTCTGCAAAACATGGTGACAAGACTACAGGCCGAGGGTCTTGTTTCTAACCTCAAAGACGAGCCCTAACTCAGCACATGTGCGTTACTGCATTATCCGATGTGCTGGCCATAGCGGTTCACACCTCGGACCCCATCGAGATGCCAGTTGGACAGGGGATTAAAACTGAAATTAACTCAAATCATATGCTGAAATCTGTATACTAGCATATGTGAACAGAACTTAAACAAATTACACTGCTTTGATGTTAAATTCCTTTGTTGTTTTCTTGCTTTTTCCTTTTTTCTCCTCTTTTTAAAAGTTTGTAATAAACTGTATAAAAATAAAAAAATAAAAATAAAAAAGAAGTAACTATTACGCCATGATGACGCTTCTGAGGGAACTCTTGCTGATAGAAACATGGTGTTTCCTCCGCCCAGGGGAGAGTGAATACACCTTCTATTCCTCAGCACATGGGGGCTTCTCAATGCTAGACATGTTCCTGGTCTCCACCACCCTCATCTCATCAGTTAGGGGAATAGAAATCCTACCTAAGGCACTCACAGACCACTCCTCAGTAAAGCTAGGAATGCTGTTGGGTCAGGGCAACCCCCGATAGAAACCCCTGTGGAGATTTAATGGCCAAATCCTAAATGATATAGCCACCAGGGCCTCTATAGAACAGCAGATAGTACATTACTTCGAAGAAAACAGAACAGAGGGCATGGGCATGTGCACAGTATTCGACGCCGGAAAGGCAGTCTTTCGAGGGGTCATTATAGGGCAATCAGTGGCCTGGTACAGAACCTAATGTATGAACCGGGAAAAACTGGAGGGGATAGTGCAAGAGAAAGAAAAGGCGCATGTAGGGAAAGGGAACAGGCGAACACTCCGAGACTTCAGAATAGCTAGACAAGCCCTGGAAACTCACATGATGGGGAAAGCGGTGCAATCTATACTCAAGACAAAACAATATTACTACACCACGGGCAACAAGGCGAACCAATTATTGGCGGCGAAGCTTCGAAAAGCAGCAACTCGCAATTACATTGGGGCCCTAAAGAGCAAAACAGGGAAGAGAGATGTTCCGGGAAGCCGGGAAATTGAAGACCGTGGAAGAGTTTTTTAGTAAGACTGCCACCCCACACCAAGGGCACACTACCCAGATCTGAGAGTTCATAGATCAGGCAAATCTCCCTCTATTCTCTGAGGCCATGAGGGAAACACTAGAGAGCCCCATATCGGCCCAAGAAGTTGCCCAAGCCATAAGCTCTATTCCAACCGGAAAGGCCCCCTGCCCAGACGGGTTCACTAATAGATTCCTTAAAGCTTTTGCAGGGCCCCTAATACCACATCTCACCACACTGTTCAACTCTTTCTCCAAATCAAGGAAAATAACTGAATCCAAGGCCGAATCCACAACCACCCTATTATTAAAACCTGGTAAAGACCCCAGAAATGGCACCTCTTATCGCCCCATAGCCCTCCTGAACACAGATGCAAAAATCTATATCAAGATACTGGCCACAAGACTGGGCGAAGTACTCCCTCACATAATCAATGAGGACCAGACAGGGTTCATCAAAAATAGAGGGGCCCATGACACCATCAGGAGGGTGGTGGACTTAATAGCATTGACCCCAAAACCCTCGGGAGGACTCTCACTCCTCTCTCTCAACGCCCATCAAGCATTTGACAGTATGTAATGGTATTTCCTTCAAACTGTACTGCCAGTCTATGGATTCGGCCTGGCCTTCATTAAATTAGGGAAATGCACCAAAACGTTGCCTCCAGAATTCCGACTCCCGAAATTCTGACTTTTTCTTTCCGACCCCCCCTTACACCACATATATATGCGGGGGTGGGTGGGGGGTATGGGATATAATAGAAGTATGGGAGGTAGTGGGGGGTCTCCCCCTGCATATGTATGTGGTGTAAAGGGGGTTGAACAAAGAAAAGAAAAAAGTTGGCATTTTTGAGCGTCGGACATCTGGGGGTCGTAGTAATCACAGAGATCCCTAAACTAGTTCTGGCGAACTTCCAAATTCCATCCACTGTAGTTATTGTCAATGGGGCCAAGAGAGCCCCAATTCCTCTGGTCAGAGGTACAAGACAAGGTTGCCAACTGTCCCCCTTGGCTTTTGCACTAGCGATGAAACCCCTCGCACAAATGATAAGGAACACCCCGTCCATCACGGGCCCGACACATAAAGGCAACGCTCCTACCCGGACAACGTTATTTGCTTCCTCCAGAATCCCCTCCAATCGATTCCCCCCTCATGGCTCTCCTAGATAGATTCCACCTAGTCTCGGGATTTGAAGTAAATCACCAGAAATCAGTAGGGATGGCGATCAATGAAGCACCAGCAACTCAATTAGCAATGAAAGCAACATTCCCATTTAAAGGGGCAGATGACGAGTTCACATACCTGGGAGTGCAAATCACCACCGGCTCCCGAAACCTAGCAGAAAATTCAAGCTGCGTTGAACCACAGCAGCAGAGGGACGACGCATGGTGATGTGGTCCAGTACACTAAAGGGGTTACAGGAGAGATCCAACTTTACTAAAGGTCTGGCCTGGCAAAGCGAATTGTGGCGCTCTGGTCGCATTTGGAGGAACAGGCGTTAAGAAGCCAGCAGAGCTTGACGGCACAGCCCCAATATGCAAGGTGAGAAGGAAGAAGCACCTCAGGTGTCGGCCGTAACAGCGGAGCGCCTCACCCCGATAGCTTGAAACGTGGCACACACACCAACCGTGCACACGGCACCCACGGGAGGTGGTCCTGCACGTCAGAGACACGGGTAAGGAAAGAGAAAGGGCAAGCTCGGCAGGACAGGCTGCCATCCCCTCGCACTGCAAGGGGGAGAGCTGCCGCCACACCCAACGAGGACACAAGCCCTCATAAAGCAGCCCCAGGCCAAAGCTATGGTGGGTGGCACCCGGACAAACCAGCCCAGTCCTCCAGATACCGGTGAAACACACTAGCTGCACTAGATCCAGTAGAGTGAGAGAGAAGGGTGCAGCAGGGCCACTGAGAAGTGGATTCAACCCACGACTCCCCAAATGCAGGCAGCAGCACCAAGAGACACAGGCCCAACACAGTTGGTGCTGAAGCCCCCCCCCATCCCTCTCACAGAGGAAAGCACAGATCAGGGGCTGGGATCACTGCCCCCTACCCTCTCCCAAATGGAAGAGCACAGAGTTCGAACAAAGGTAACTGTCAAGAACCCTCTCTACACTGGTACAGGCCCGCGACACCTAGTGGGTAGCAGCACTGTGGAGAGACCGCCCCTATCCACACCATCCAAGGTGGCGTTCGACACCCCAGGGCGCCGCAGAAGGAGGAGTGAACAGCAAGGATCATAGTGGCATCAAGTAACGTTACTCTGGCCAAGAGGGGATAACCCACTGAGGCGGACTGTGGATAGCTGGAGAAGTGGAAAACACCAGTGGAAGCAAAGCAACACCCAAAGGCACGTGGCTAGAGTGAAGGCACAGTCCAGGTCTGATACGAGAGGCCCTCTAGGACAGCCCCACCGAGGTAAAAACACTATTGGAAAAAAAATAAAGAAAACAGTCCTAGTCGTGTCTGTCAAATCAAAATGGCCTATGCTAACAAAAACCTAATGCCTGCCCTATCCCTCGTACAAACAACATGTCAAAGAAAATCAATGTTCAACAAAGAATCAATGTGGCTGAATCAGCTCTCCTCTCAACATTCAGACAGCATGGAATAAGGCAGTCTCTGTAGGCAGGATGACACACTATGGCTCCGGCTTTAACACCAAAACTATTGTTCCAGTCTTTCTCAAAACAACGAAACACAAAAGTTCACACTGGTCACCCTCTGTCGGGCTCGGACCTCTTCAAAAACACAAAAGTTGAATGTTGGTCTCCCTCTGCCGGCTCAGACCTTTCGCAGTTCCACGTTGTTCCCCCTCTGCTGGGCTCAGACCTTTCACAGTTCAACAACACAACGTGAAAAACAACAGGTTCACTTGATCTGCGTTTTGGCTTGCCTTATCAAGTAGTTCACAGTTTTCAGTGACTTACTTACAATGTTATTTGTTAGTCATCATTTAGGGTTCACCTGGTCTAGGCGCAATTATCAGACCACACAGTCCTCCCATTACAGGTCACGCAACCTGGAATCCTATGCTTCTGCCACGGTTTGTAAGAGGGTGCTTCATCAACAATATAAACAGCGTGGTGCTCCACTACCATACCATCATGATTGGTGGTTGCCATGGCACCTACACCAGCGCCGGGGGCGTGCCCGGTGTGTGTCTCCTGCAGCAAGTTCATGCTGTTGGACATCCCTCATTGCGATAGATACCAAACGTGTGGCGCTGCGACCCCGCTTCTTATCGAAAGTAAGTTTCTTGGTGTTTTGCTTTGTTTCTGCTACTTCCTGTGATCTCCGACCCTTGTTTGTTTAATTGGCTTTTGATCTCGGATTACATTGGGACACTGCGTATTGATAGTCTACCTGGTAACAACCTTGCACAATGCTTACGGACTACCTTTTGGATTTCCCATGTGAACAAACTTTGCATTGGTGTTTTCTTTGTTTGGTTGTTTCTTGTTACTAACAAGTAGTCCTCTAATCTTTGGAGCAGTTGGAGGAATTGGAACTTTCTGCGTTACTGGAACTTTTTACTGGATTGTGGACACTATGCTGCATTGAATAAACATTGTACTCATGTTTTGCCATTCGAGCGTCATCGTTCAGCCCGAGGGTAGGTTGTTCTAACCACACTAACATCCCCTTCCTTTGTAGCCTAGTTCTGCACTCTTCCATGTGAATTCTAACAATGTTGTTATTTTATTTTATTATTTTCTTAAGAATCCCTCTCTGTAGACCAGGTAAGCATACAATCCTAGAATAGAATATCTACCTATCTCGTGCTGCACAACCCACAGTATTGTTCTGTTGCCCAACAGGCCACCGAGCAATAGAGCTTTTTTGGCCACCAGTCGTACTCAGATAACAATGCCAGTCAAGTGCTCAGGTCCTACAGCTTAGTGCTATTCTGGTACATATTTATACAAACCCTGTTAGGCATTACCTGTATTAAAACTGTTCTCTTGCATTTGCAGCCTGGCGTTTGTACCTGGTGGTAAATTTTGCTCTTTCATTTGAATCTCAGTCTCCCCGGTTTATAGCAGTGGCCGAGATGTTGCTTCATAGGAAAGGTCACCCTCATAGAGGAGAGCCTTTGGGGGTTGTTCCAGTGAAGACAAGTTCCCCCAAACCTCAGGTGAATCGTGGGGTTCTGACAGAATAAGAAGCAATACTAAACATGGAGGCCGCTGAGTCCTTAGCGGCATTGGTTCAGCTTGTTACAGACTTACATCATGACATGGCTGCAGCCTATACCTCTATCCATCAGAGGATAGATTCCATCCAAAGCATGGCTCATCCTCTACTCCATGATGATGAATTTGGGGGAGCTGCAGCTGCTGCTCCAGCTCCTTCTGCGCCGGTACAACGCCTGTGCCGGTATTGATGCTGACACAATTTCCTTTGGCCCCACCTGTGAAGTTCCATGGTGACCCTGTTATGCTGGGCACGCTGAACGCAGCTAGGAGAACAAAATGATGCTACCAGGCTGGTATGGACTCAAACAAGGAAAACCCCCAACCCTGTTTCCTTTGGTTTTCTTGGTGACTTACCTTTGTTATGTTTGGGGCCCTCTTTTTGATTGGAGGTATTGGAATTCTCTTTGGTATCTTTCTTGTGCTGCTTCCCCTCATCATTCTTCTGCATTACCCCAGAATCCTTGTGAGTAGCCCTGTTGGCGACCCACAAGTCAGCAGCCCTTGCTAACCTCTTTGGATCAATTTCCTTAGAGTCAGCCAAGTGCTGTCTCAGCTCAGGAGAGTATGCATCATAAATTCCAACATAAACACATTTCTCATACCTTCATAAGTGTTCACTCTGTAACCCTTAACCCAACCATCTAAGTTTTTCAAACATTCAGTCACCCAGGTAGCCCAAGGGGTACCATCATGCTTTTTGAGGGTTCTAAACCTCTTAAGTTACTGAGAAGGGGCCTTCCTAAATCTAGCTATTAAAGCTAGCTTCACAGTTTCATGCTCCTTTCTGTCTATATCCCCCAACTCCATTACCACATCAGTTGCAACAGGGAGTAGCCTAGAAAAAAGCCAAGGAATCAACTGATTCCCTGTAATGTCTTGAATCCCATGGGTATATTCAAAAGCAGCCAACGAATCCAAAATATCAAGCCTAACCTCATACATACTTACTGCATCTTTGGGCATGCAAGGCCTCTTAGGACTGGAAGATCTAGAGGACTCTGGGAGAGACCCGTTTCAAGAGACAACTTTTTCATTTCAAGTGCATGATCCAATTCCATTTCTATGAGTCTAAGCTCTTGATGTTTGCTTTCCGATTGAGCTTGGATTCTTTTAAATTCTAACTCCAGTCTCATCTTTTCAAGTGAGACAAATTCAGGACATAGGTTTGGACCTGGTGGGGACCCTGTGGTCAAAGGTTGAGGCCTATGAGCAGGTAGAGGTAAGACAGGGCCTACATTGTGAGACTCTTCTGCCTCTTCTAACTCATCCATAACTTTTGAGTTACTCTCAGAAATATTATCATCCTCATCAATATTTTCCACATTTGCTGCAGGGGTGGGGGTTTCAGACCCACTCCTCAGACTTTGGTATTCTAACAACTTTTCTATCAATTCAACCGTTTTGCCTTTTACAGTGAGATTCCTAGCTTTACACATATCTCTCAATTGATCAAGAGTTAAAGTCACTAGGGTCTCCTGTCTGTAGCTTTCCATATCAGCCATGATAAAACAATTGCTTTACTAGTGTTGCTTAGCCTTGGGAGGATCTATTTGAAAAAAGGTTAAAGTAGCACTCTAAAAGTAACACGTATACTTTATCCTCACCGCTGTACACCAGTGTTAGTCAGAATCACCTGCAGTACCCTTTGGGAACACTACAGGCAATTAAGACTACAAGTGTAAGCACAATTTCACCTTTGGTACAAGCCTGTACTACACAGTAAAGTGGCAGCGATGGGTGAGCAGCCAGACTTATCTCAAGGGTTTAAGTGAGCAGTAGAACAAGTTACACAAAGGACCAACCAATACAGTGATTCAAATATACACTTACTCAAGGTTTCTTGGTAAAAGAATATACATTTATTTACTCAGTCAGTTAGAAAACATTACACTAGCATAAGCAGCGTAATATCACACACTAATAAACCACAAAAATACAACCGGTAAGTAAATGAACAAGTTTAGCTCCAATGAAGTGGGAGCAAAATGGCACCTCAGATACTTATTAAAGGGGTAAAAAGACAAGGTTATAAGAATAGAATAGACAGACCAAATACATTCATAGGCAGAGCAAAGGGTTTCAGTTAACTACAACTGGCAATTCTTCACAATAGGCCTGGCCCAAAGTCAATGTTTCAGAGTCTTTGTATAGGATAGCACAGTTCTCGTAGTAACGGTTAGGTCTTTGCCACAGAGTTTAGGAGAATTTGGCTAGGTGAAAAGTTTGACGAATGTTTAGGGAAGGACAAGCCCTCGAAGTTGAGGAAAGTTTCAAGCACTTCCTCGATGGCCGAAAAGATTTCCGGACCGCGTTTGCACAGTACCTTGTTAATGAAGAAAACAGTAGCTGAGGCAGTTGTTCCAGGCAGTTTGAGCAGATCTCGCTGTTCCTGTGCTTCAGTCGTGGGGACAAGAAGGAGAACGTCGGGAGGTTCATGCACTGCCCAGGGATGAGACCAAAAGCTTTATCAAGACGTTGGTTTAAGGTTTGAGTGCCTTAAAGTCCACGAGCTGGTTTCCTTCCCTCTGGCTATCCGGTTTTCAACAGCACTCTGATGAAAATTCTACCAGATGGGGACAGTGTCCGGGTGGCTTGCGAGTTGGTTGATCCCACCAAACTCAAGGGAAGAAGTTAACCTTGAAGGGCTTCTCTGTCGATGGAGTTTCAGGCAATTTGGACCTGCAGCAGGGCTTCACCGGTTATCCAGGAATTGCAGCAGTCCTCTTCCTTCAGCTTGTCTTCGGTTCTTTCGTTGCAGTGGTCGACTCTGCTTTCCAAGTCCCAGAGACCTGCTTTTAAACAGTTTTCCCCCATTCATTCCAGCCTGGCTGTCACTCACACAGCAGGGCGGCTGTCCTTGCCGGACGGCAAGCTGACCAATCACGCCAGAGTGCATTCAGGTCCCCTAGGAGACTAAGCACAGGGAGTATTGGACACCTCCCTCACATCCTGTCCACACCAGACACTCAGGCGCCAGAGGAGGGCTTCAGCACTGAAGCCTGCCAAAGGCCAACGAACAAAGGGACCAAACCTGGTTTCTCGTGCGGAGACAAACACAAGAAGGACTTTTCCTGAAAGAAATGGCGAAAAAAGATGACCGGAGTCTGTTTTTACAGATAGGTCTTGGGCGCCATATTGAAAAACATGGCTGACCCGATTTTTAGCTACCGTTGTTAGCGGTCGGGAAACATCACGGTAGTTGATCTAAACCACTGCCACCAGCCATTTAAAGTAGGAAAAGGTAACATTTTACTGTTACATGAGTGTTTTGACTTAGGGGAAGCTAAGCAACCCCTCCAGCACTCTATAGTAAGATAGTGTGTGCTGGGTCAGTAAATTTAAAGAGATTAGTAAAGTCAATTTAACTTTACATGCTCTGGGAGACAGTAGTCAGTCGTCCCAAAGAAGGTATTTAAGCCTTGGGAAGTCTAAAAGACATCCCTTTTCCACTGCACTGAAGGTGCTGTGTGACACACAGAAAACGATGATGCCACTGGAGCTGTTTTAAAACTCCATAACCAAAGAACACAAAAGTAAAACACACACAAAATACACGGAAGAGTGGGAAAAAAAGGCTCACACTCTTCCCAGGTAGAAAATCAAATCCTAGAAATCCAGCAAAGTTGCTGGGGGTCTCAAAAGGTAAGGGAAATTAGCACACCTTGAGAATTCTCCCTAACAGGATGAAATAGCAAACTCATGAAAACCCGGATCCTGCAGACTTAGTGGCTTTACAGAAGACGAGGAACAGGAGGAAGGTTAGTGAGGGACCAAACCTGTACGGCACGAGGGATGCACTAGTGTCAGGCTGGTGCACTACAAGCAGCAGAGGGTCTATGAGTCCAGTGCACTCCAGGACACTACACAGATTCCAGAAATGTCTCTCACTAGTTCAAAAGTAGAAATCCAATTAGTCAGGAAAGCAGGGTGGAGGAAGACCTCAGAACTTAATAGGAACTGTATATGATCACTTAACAGCAGTAGTGACCTGTAGCTGAATGTAAATAATGTCTGAAAGGCCTTGGAATGGTTTGGCGGCAGTGTAAGCGTTTAATCAGCCGTGAATATCCAGATGACTGATAAGACACCACAAGCTCCATGCAGTGTAGAAATGAGCAGCAAACCGCATGCTCCGTGCGGCTTAGATCAAGGCTGTGAGCCGCGGGCTCAGTGCTGCGTAGACGGTCAGCAAGCCGCGTGCTCTGTGCGGTGTAGATCAAGGCTGTGAACAGCAGCTCTGTGCAGCGTTAGCCTGGACTGGAACCTGCGTGATTCCAAGCGGCATTGGAAGGTGCTGCAGCTGAGGGAAGCAGCAAGCCGCGTGCTCCGGGCGGCGTTGGAGTGAGCTTCAGCTGATGGAAGTAAACCTGTGTATTGAATCACAGATGCTGGACAATGTTCCCCAAGATTGCATAAGAAAAACTGGCAAAACACCAGCGGAAAACAGCTGACTCCAAGTGGAAGTGAAATGCTGCTGGAAACAAGGCGGAGGTAAACCGTATGGAACGGAGGGATCAAAAATGCTGAATGAAGCGGCTGAAGCAAAAGAGGGAAGTAACTACGCTGGAACGAGCGTTAAGCTTCAGGACAAACAAAACGCTAATCAGAAGCACCGGAGTAGGTTACCACGGGGCTTAAGTTGAGATAGTCACGCCCCCAAACATGTGACCCTATGTCACAAGTCTCTCCCCTTCTCACCTGTTTTTCTTATTTGCTTGTGACCTTCTTTGGTGACTTCTTTCGCACGGTCTGGGATTTATATAGGCCCGTGTGCTGGTCTTCAGATTCCAGCGTGAGAAAGATGTTTCAACTCCAGAATACGTTCAGAAGTCCAGGACGGAACCAGGAAGGAATAGTGTCCGGGCTCAGAGGCACGGAACGCCGTGACTCGAGCGCGGGCGAAAATCCAGGAAGTTCAGAGGTAAATTAGAGGAAAGGGAGGTAGGAGGAGGATTCAAGGAACTGGGAAACAGGAGTGAGGAAAAAGCCCTGAGCGAACTCCGGCAACACACGTCCAACTACAGCGAGCGGTAGCGTTGAGACGCGGAGAGCCACGGGGGCGTGTCTGTTTAGTAGTGCGCAAGGCGTGAATCGCAAAGACTGTCAGGTTGTGTTCCGTAACAGGCGGCCATGTTAGGAGGATTACTGCATTCAGTCCTCTATGGGTCAGGGACCATGAAGTCCCAAATGGACGCAGGCGACGGTTCATGACACCCTAACCCACATAACGAGCTGGGTCTAATCATACATATCTAACAGTGTTTCCATTGGAATCTCCCAGAGATTCTGTAACGAGAGTAAAAGGGTCTAGCAGCCGTTCTGGTTGCAAAGTTCTGTTTCGATTGCAAAACCTTAAGCCCTCTGACAGGTGATTGGGCAGAGGCACAAGGAACCTCTCTGGTTCTGACAGGCATGACAATACCATCCCCCAAAGGTCCCACCACACCCCGCGATGTGTGAAAGCGTCGAAGCAAAACAGTAGCATTTATACTTGACAACGGTTCCCAAATACGATCCTCCGGACCATAGCCCTTCCAGTCAATCAAGTAAAATGGCCTACTGGCCCAGAAACGCATTTCCAAAATTGCTTTAACTTCATACGCATCCGAACCCCGGTCCGTGACTGAAATAGGACGGACAGGCCGGCGTGTAGAAGAACTACATGGTTTGATCAATGAAACATGAAACACTGGATAGACTCTCCACCAGTCTGGGAGTAATAAACAAACAGCCACTGGATTAATGATCTTCGAGATTGTTTAAGGTCCCACACATTTAGGCAAAAATGTCTTTTTACCTGGGATTCTCAAGTTCTTTGTAGACAGTCATTCTTTCATACCCACTCGATAAAGTGGAGCCTGGACTCTGTGGGAATCGGCATACCGCTTGGCTTGTGCCTGGGCCCGCTGCAAACGTGCCTTGACTTTGTTGTGTAAAGAAACCATATCCCTGGCACAGAAACCTGCAGCCGGATTGGCGGAAGTCAACTGTGGGTGCAGTGGGATGGACCGTGGATGCTGACCATACAATGAAAAAAATGGAGTGGTACCAATGGCAGAATGCAAGGAATTGTTAAACACGAATTCTGCCGATGGCAGAACGGCTAGCCATGTTGTCTGATGTTGCAAAAAGAGACAACAAAGGTATTGTTCCATTGTTCTATTGTGCGTTCCGGTTGACCATCAGTATGTGGATGGTAAGCACTGGCAAGCCTATCATCGACGAGAAAAGTGGAACTCAATGCCTTCCAAAAGTGTGATTTGAACTGAGAACCCCTGTCGGTAATGATGACTGAGGGTAAACCAAAGGACCAAAAAACCTGCCTCATAAATAAATCCGCCAGCACAGAAGCAGTAGGTAAGTCGGTACACGGCACAAACAGCACTATCTTCGTGAAGTAATCAACGATTACCCAGAAGGTATCACAACCATGGTCAGTTGGTAATTCTACAGCAAAATCCATGGATACCATATGCCATGGTTTGTGAGGCAAAGGCAGTGGATGCAACAATCCCACTGGTTTTCCGGGAGTGGTTTTACATTGAGCACAGATGTTACAAGATGACACGTAGTCCACTACATCACGTGACATGGAAGGCCACCAACACCATCTACAAAGCAACTCAAGCGTTTTCTTCTGACCCAGGTGTGCCGCAACCAAGGAGTCATGATCCCACTTCAATGCCTGATGTTGGCTTGTCTGTGTAGGCAAAAACAAAACCCCTTGAATGAAAGTCAAACAGTTGAGTATGTCCAGCTTATACTCATGGATTTCTGGGGGGGCGTGGCTGGAGCTCATGGAGTGAGGTAGCAGCAGGCTGAGCTCCCGTCCTGATTTTCGTATTGATCCTGTAGTCGCTACTAAACGCGACAATTCCGGCAACTAACCCCTGCTCCAGACGAGATAGGCACTGCTATGTCCTCTCGGAGAAGACCCGAAGAAAAACGGTGACCGCATTCCCTGAAACGCGGCTTGCAAAAGTTGCCCCGGGGGTCCCGCCGCAATGGCGGCCTAACTTGAGCCGGAGACTCCAACGGGGGAGGAGCTTGCTCTGAGCCCAGGCGCCTGCAGTGCGCCGGAAGGTGGATGCTCGCAGAGACCGCTGCGGACCTTCGGATCCTGAACTGCGGAATCTGAATGGCCGTGGAGGTTGCAGTGGCCCCTGCTAAAATAACCGCAGACTTGTTGGTGTGCTCTCACTGATCATCGAGCCCATCGCAGCCAGCGGACGCCTGGAGATGCACCACAGCAGCGCTAATTAGAACTCTGACCTGCAGCAAAATTTGCGCCCCCTGTGGGGACTCCCCACTCTATGGGCCTCACTTACTAGGCCACAAAGGCCCCAAGGACCTCACCTGGCCCAATTAACTTTAAGCAATCAGGAGCCCCGGCACCCCCACCGCGCGGTGGTCTGCATGGACACCCCACTGAAGAGGGCTATCCGAGGAGGGCTTGTATGTACTGGAAGCTGGAGGCCACACGTTGTTTTTTTTTTTGTTTTTTTAAATTTATTTTTATTATTTTAAACAAACAAAACCAACAAACAATACAGCTTTTCGGGACGTACATAATCAATATCAAACCGT
Source organism: Ambystoma mexicanum (assembly GCF_040938575.1). Classification (NCBI taxonomy): domain Eukaryota; kingdom Metazoa; phylum Chordata; class Amphibia; order Caudata; family Ambystomatidae; genus Ambystoma; species Ambystoma mexicanum. The sequence goes on from NC_090931.1 coordinate 1,216,945,829, forward strand.
CACATTATACAGTGTTATTCTCCGTCCTCCCCCTACCCACCCCATAAACTTGAGCCGGCTCATCCGTGTCATCTACAGGAGCGTTTTCGGGAATCGCAGTGCTTGTAGACTCGTCTGAGTCTTCTGTTTCATAGTTGACCTGATGGGGGTTTACCATAGAGGTCACTAATTGTCGCCAGGCTATCAGGGGGCCCACTTCCTCCTCACACACCCTGGTAACCGCTTCAAACCATACTGCTGATTCTGCTTCCGACCATCTTAGGAGGTCCGCCCACCATGTCTCCACCCTGGGTCTGTGGGCCGCCTTCCAGCCCATTGCGATCCTACGCTTGGCCAGGATGTAAGCCAGGTCCTTCATCTTGCTTATGTGCTTTAGATTGCGTGGCCTGGGAAAAATCCCGAGCATGCATGCCCAAGCCGACCCCACATGCAGCACCACTCCCCCACCGCCCATCTTAGTCTTTATTTCGTCCCAGAATCTGTGCACCTCGGGACAGGCCCAGAACATGTGTAGCAACCCCGCTTCCACCTCCCCGCACCTGGGGCATTTCTGTGTGGCGAGCCTCCAAACCTGGCTATTTTCCCGGGGGTCAGATAAGCCCTATGGGTGACATACAACTGGATCTATTGGAGTCTCGCATTTCGGGACATCTTTTTATGGTACCTTTGAGCTCTCTCCCATTGCTTCTCTGTCATGAGTCCTCCTACCTCCTCCTCTCAGTCCTGCCTCAGTTGAAGCAGCTCCTTCCCAGCCTTTGCTCTCAGGAGCTTGTATACCCTGGATATTTCGTGCCCGCCCTCTGAGACATCATGCATCGTTTCCAGGGCGGCATCAGGTTCTTCCGCCAGCACTGTCTCAGGCCACCTCTCCCTCACCCGTTTCGTGAGTCTGGTGTAAATTATATATTGGCCTCTATGCACCCCTGTCTCCTCCTGCAACCTCTGGAATTCCAATACCTCCCCTTCCTGCCATATATCCCTGAGGGTGGCCAAGCCCATCGGTTCCCAGTATCTATGAACTACCTCAAGCAATTGAGAGTCGTTTCCACACAGCGCCACCAGCGGAACCTGCTTGGAGAGCAGATCCGGATCACCCACCGTTCTCCACGTCCTGCGCCAGACCTCCCAACCCAGCTCCAATAGTCTCCCTCTTCCCACCCTTTTACTCTTTTGTAGCCACACCGTCTCTCTCAGAAAGTATGGAGCCAAGTCGCCCTGCAAAAGTCTAGCTTCTGCTGAGTCCTCTGACGACAACCACCTGGCCACAAACAACAGCTGCCCCGCCAGATAATAAAGCTCAAAGTTCGGCAAGTTTATGCCCCGTCTGTCACATGAGTTCTGTAGTTTCCACAGGGCTACCCTGTTCCTGGAGTTGCCCCATATGAAGCTCCTGCACATACAATGAAGTCTCTTGAAAAAGCTTCTGGGAATCAAATACGGGACATTTACAAAAAAATGTAAGAGTCTGGGCAAAACCACCATTTTCAGCAGAGCTGCTCTCCCCATCATAGATAGGGGTAATCTAGATCAGAACACAATACTATTCTTAACTCCCTCGATCGCTTTCTCTGTGTTATGTTTGTGCTGTGTCTCCATCCTATGATAAATGTTTACTCCCAGATACCTAAATGTCTCAAGCTGCCAGGGTATTTGCAGGATAGGCAGTCTCTCCAACGGGATACTCTTATACCTTCCCAAGGGGAACAAACTAGACTTCCCGGGGTTCACCGATATGCCCGAGAGAGTGGCATAACGATCCATCACCTCCAATACATATTGCAGGTTTTCCTCCGGGTAGCGCAAATAGAGGAGCATGTCATCTGCATACAGAGATATCAGGTGCATGCCACTTATCGTACGAATCCCCACCTCCCTGTATTGTTGTCGCAGGCATATTGCCAGCGGCTCTAGTGCCAGTATGTATAACATGGGTGACCAGGGGCATCCCTGTCTGGTCCCCCTGCTGAGTTGCCATTTGTCTGAAATTGTGGATCCCGTTTTAACTCTCGCTACCGGGGTGCTATATAACATCTGAACCCACCTGATGTATCCAGGTCCCATTCCGTATCCTTTCAGGGTCGCTTTCAACCATGGCCACCGCACCGAATCAAAGGCTTTGACCGCATCTAGCGACACGATAGCCAACTCGCCCGTGTCTTCCCCGGTGTAATCAATGATATGGTGCAGCCTCCTATGGTTGTCTGTGATATTCCTACCAGGGACATAGTGTCAAATTCTGATGAACCCTCCCGGTCCTCCTCCTCACCTGTGTCTTCAATTGTACTGTTGTATGTCTCTGACTCCTTCTTGCGACGAGGTCTTCATAGTTCCTTGGACCTTCTGTCTTTTTTGTGATGCAGATAGGGACAAGCTCCCTCGGAGGCCACCTTGACCTGAATTATAACCAGGACCAGGGGGACCCCGAGGGGCAAGCTCCCAAAGTTCAGGGAAAAAGCCACGTAGGTGTAAAAAACCCTGAGTGATCGAGTTCTGGAAAACTCCTGTAGCGGTTTACAGATGAGGGTTGATTCTTGCACTTGGAGTCCTTATAGATCACAACAAATGTCCGTGAGGTAAATGGAGAAGGATGAATAATACTTCTGGCGAAGTGTAACAGGCTGGACACTGAGCTTGTCTACGAAGGTAGGAAGGAGGCTTCCCGTAAACCAGGTGGTGGAAGAATACTGATAGTCGGAGTGCTAAAAGGTAAGGTACTAGGAGGAGATGAGGAGAGAACAGGACGTCGGAAAGCCGTAGAAGCACGGGGAAGAAATGAAAGAGTAAAAAGGAAGAACGCCAAGTAGCAGGAGGGAGAGCGGCAGGTAAGAGTACCAGAAAGATACAAACAGCCGGTTTACAAATGTAAACACGGAAAGGTAAGGCAAAGGCAAGTAGATGGAAACGGAGGCAGCGAAAGAATCAGGGCGGAGTCACAGAGACAGAAAAGGTAAGAATGAAACACCGAATGAGCAGGCTGTGTAAGAAAAGGGAATGAATAAACGTGCAAAGACACTTACCCGGCACCGCAGAACATTAAACTGAGTAGGAAAGAAACAGGTCCCCACTGAGAAGGGAAGGTAAAAGGAATACCGGACGTGACCGGTACACAAGCTGAGCGAAGACAAGCAAGGGCAAAAGTAGAAAGATCGGGCGAAGTCGATAAGGTAGCAGGAGGCGAAAAGTTTCCTCCGGGAACTAAAACACAGCAGGAAAGCATAGGAGCATCACCAAGAAACGGATACAACGCTCAGAGCCAGGGAAACACACACAGGAAGTAGAACTGGTGGCCATATTTGAAAAACACTAGACCGCCAAAACGGAACATGCATCACCATATTACAAGTATTTCCATCTTTGCCATACCTTCCACAAGCGTGGCATGACACATAGCCCGTCTGATCTGGGTGTATCAACTTACCAATCACCCTCTTTAACCTATTGGCTAGCACTGCCGTGAGTATTTTACTGTCCTGATTGAGCATGGATAAGGGTCTATAGGACCCGCACTCCATGGCCGGCTTGCCTGGTTTCAGAAGTGGGATGATCACTGCCTCGCGGAGGGACAGTGGCAGTTCCCCCAGCTCGTAGGCTCCATTAAACATGTCAAGCAACGGCTGGAGTAGCTCCTGCTTATATGTCTTGTAAAACTTTCTAGGCAACCCATCTGACCCGGATGCTTTACATGTGGGCAGATGTTGGCTCACCACTTCCAGTTTGTCCGAGGTGACAGGGGCATCCAGATCCGCACGTTCTAGGTCATCGAGGGTGGGCAGCCCTATATCCTCTATTGTTCCCAGTATGTCTTGATTCGTATCCTCCCCTGTGTCCTCATATAGTTGTCTATAATACTTGAGGAACTCCTCATTTACCCCCTCCTGGGTGTTACGGGTTCGGCCTTCCGCATTCCCTGATCTCTCCGATTACTGAGCGGGGGGTCTCGCTCTTGTACAGCCAGGCCAGCAATCTACCCAGCTTATCCCCCCCTGCATGTAGCCTCTCCGTGTATTTCTTGTAATTTAATTTGCATAATCTATCCCAGAGTCCACTGCAGGTTACCTGTAAGTCTTTTATCTTGGCACTGTTCTCCCAGGTAGTCTCCTTATTTTGCATAAAACCCTCCAGCTCTCTTTCTGATTCCTGAAGTTCCCGTTGAATGCCCCTTTGGAGCCGTTTAGATTTTGATATAGCTACCCCCGCACCACCACCTTAAATGCCTCCCATACTGTACCCACAGAGCATACACTGCCCATGTTAGTTTCACAATATTCCTCGATGGCCTCCCTCAGGTCATCTCGAAACCCTGCATCTTGTAACGCCTCAGTTCTGAGTCTCCATGTCGGGATACGCGCCCTGGGGGGTTGATATCACCACTCTACGACCAAAGGCGAGTGATCGGATAATACCCGAGCCTTATATTCCACTCCCATCATTTCTCCCAATATCTCGGCAGCTGCAAACACATAGTCTAGCCTCGTGTGCAAGTCATGTGGTGCTGCGTAGTGAGAGTATTGTCTATCCATTGGATGCAGCTTCCTCCACACATCCACTAGGCATAGGTCTTCCAACATTGTCCCCAGCGCTTTAGCCGCTGGCGCTGGCTTCCCTGATTTGTCATCTGACCTGTCTATTCTAGGATTCAGGGTACAATTAAAGTCCCCTCCCCACACTATCGCGCCACCCACCAGGGGGCTAATCTTTCTGTATAGGGACCTAAAGTAAGCCGCCGTATCATGGTTAGGGGCGTGCAAATTGATGATGTGCACCTCTCTGTTCTCCAGGAGTCCCGTTACCACCACCATTCTGCCCTCTGGGTCTATTGTCGAACTGAGCACCTGAGACGGCACGTGTGGTGCCACCCATGTGACCACCCCTCTTGCATATGTCTAATACGTGGCCCCCATGACACTACCCCTCCATTTTCTCCTGACCACCTCCAACGTCTCCTTCGTGAGGTGTGTCTCTTGTAGCAAGGCTATATCAATACGCATCCTTTTTAGATACAGCATCACTTTGTTGCGTTTAAGTAACTGTTTAGGCCCCGCACATTCCAGGTCACCACTACAAGATTACCCGATGCCATCTAATCGGTGTGCCCTCAATCCACTCCTCCCTCCGATGATTCCCGTGATGGCCCGTTTACCGACTCTTACCCTTCCCAGCCTCAACAATCCCCCCCGTTCCCTAACTCCACCCCATTGCACACAACCCAACACCTCCCCCCTGTTAGGCAGAAACCTGTGCAGTTCCCTTAGGGACCACTGCAAAAGGCTTAAGACTACAGGTGTTGGCAGTAAACCCAATTGGTAGCAGTCTGTATCACCCAGATTTACCTGGTAACTGTGGCTGAGCAGCCAGACTTCTCTCAAGAAGAGTTAGACAGTATATAGAGTATACACAATAGGTACAGAGATACAGTGGCACAAGCAAACACCGACCAGAGCTTTGGTGTAAAAGTATATAATTATTTATTTAAAGACACACTTGTAAATTACACTAGCACAAAAGAGGTAAGTAAATTCAACACACAGTCACTATTATAGATATACAACCCGGATTACTTATTAGACAAGTCTTAGTGAGAAACACCACTTATTTTCAGACAGAGTTGAGCGATTAACCTAAGATGGCACTCTAATAAGTTATAAAAAAAGGGAGGGAAAAGGCAGAGTTATGAAAGCACACCATTTCAATACTTTTAAAAGAACCACAGTGAGGCAGGTTAGGCAAAGTCTACTGGAGAGCAAGGAAGTTCAAATGCCTGGCCCACTCTTAGAGAGAGCAAGCGAAATGTGTCCAGGATCACACAGTGGGGTTATGCCCAAAAGAGTCTTTGTAGATAGTTAAAAAAAAAGATGAGATGAAGTCAGGAAAAGTTAGTTAACAGGCCCCAGGCTAACCCAGGTTAGAAAGTCGAGGATTTACTTTCAGCCCGAACAATCTGTCGCAAGGGAAGCCAGGCGGGACACAGTACCTGAAATGGGAAGAACGCTCCAACGGGGGCTGTTGTTCCTGGCAGTGGGTGCAAGTCAGTGTTTCGTCCAGAGGAAGAGGAGGTCTCGACGTGGAGGAAAGATGAAGGTCGTTGCAAGGTACTACCCTTTTACCCTTTTATTTGCGGTAGTGGTAAACCATGGTATCTCGGTTACCGGGGTGTTTGGCACAGGCAAGGCGGCCACAAGATGATCCAGGAAGGCGAAAAGATGGGCAAACTGGTTATCCCCACCAGTCAAAGGGAGAAGACTCTGCGGGCTGGAGATCTCCTCTGTCATCGGGAAAAGTGGCGAGACGGTTCAGCAGGGCTCCACCGGTGGTGTCGTCGTTGCAGGTCGGCTCGGCTTCTCCCTCCTTGGATTCTTTAGGTCCTGAGGCAACGTCTGAAGTTCCAGTCCCCAAAGCCCAGCTTTTATGCAGAAAACCCCCATTCATCAGTCCTAGCTGTCACTCAAACATGCTAAGTGGTGACCCGGCCCGCTCACCACTGGGCCAATCACACCAGAGTGTGACTTGAATTGCCAAAATTTATTTTGCTGCTGGATGCATTTAAAAATCATGCATCAAAAGACAAGTGGTCTGTTAGGTCACCCTCCAGCCTGGCTACAATAACCAAGAGTTTTCTCATTCATTGCTTTTGTCTTGGTTGTTATGTATTGACTACATGCTAATCACTTGTCACTATAGGTGGTGGTTTCACAGTGTTTCTTTCAAAACACTTTCTTATTTTGCAATGTATCTTGCCATAACAGTTGCTTGAGGAAAAGTTAAGACTAATAATTAACCTCCTTGCAAACTCTGTTCTTGTGAATGAACTTTTTGTATTTTCTGATTGTGTTTTTTTCAACAAATACTTATTTCCCCAAAAAACTATTGATGCATGATTATTAAATGCATCCAGCAGCAAATTAAATTTAAAAAGCTGACTGATTGAAATCTAATCTGAAACTCCTTTTGATGCATTTTCACATTCAAAGTGTTTCTGTATCTATCTTGACATAATAGAAATAACCTAGGCCTACTCAAGTCAAATAGTAGTCCCCAGAAAACGTTATACGTCAGAACAGCCCCCCATTGTTGATCTAGTATTTCCAGCCCAATGTTCTGCCGTAGTCGGGCCATTCCTCCAGTTACCAGTATGTCACCCATAGAGCTTATCTGACTCCCAGTAGAATAGCTAGGTTTGGAGGCTCAGCTGTACAAAAATGCCCCAGGTGCGGGGAGGAGGAGGCAGGACTACTGCACATGTTCTGGGATTGCCCTGAGGTGCACAGATTCTGGGAGGAAATAAAGATGAAAATGGCTGGTGGAGGAGTGGTACTGGACGTAGGGTCTGCATGGGCTTGCATGCTTGGGAATTTTCCCAGGCCACGTCATTCAAAGCATATCAGTAAGATGAAGGACCTGGCCTATATTTCAGCTAAACAGAGAATCGCAATGTGTTGGAAAGTAGTCCACAGGCCCAGAGTAGAGATATGGTGGGCGGACCTCTTGAGATGGGCGGAAGCAGAAACTGTGATATGGTTTGAAGCTGTCACCAAGGGGGGAGAGGAGGAAGCGGGCCCCCTAATAGCCTGGAGGCAGCTGGTGACCTCAATGGCAAACCCCCACCAGGTCAATCATGATACAGAAGACTCAGATGAGTCAACAAACACAGAGATTCCTGAAAATGCTCATGTAGATGATGTGGCTGAGATGGCTCGAGTTTGTGGGGAGGGAGGGGGGAGGACGGAAAATGACACTGTATAGTGTGATGTTTTGTCATTGATTATGTATGTCCTAAAAAGTTACCACGTTTGATGTGTTTGTTATAAAAATAATAAAAATTGTTGAAAAAAAAAAAAACTTTGTGTCCGTGCATCCCACATGCACCAAATGTTCTGCGAGTACGGCCCCCACCTTCGTGGTCACGGATGTGAATTCACAGTGCTGGCAGGCATCCGTGCGCGCACTTTTTCCCCAGGATCAATACAGGATTGAAGGAGCTCCTCCGGAGCACGTCCCTTTACGTGGCCGTCCTAGCCACGCCCCCCAGCCACACTTTGTTGGCATGCAATTAACATACGGCCTAGCACTACAGCAGTGGATTTAAGCCACATATAAGATTGGGGACTCATCACGATACGCTAAGGGCCACTTCTAGCGCATTGTACCTGGCCATCCCTTGCTAGATCCACCTACGCCATACAACGCAAGATGTCCACCTCACGCCAAAAGAACGATGGGCGACAATCATGGACTCCGTTTCTGGGGCAAGGCCCAAACAGCAGCTACAACATGAAATTACCACGCAAACGGAACCGCCCCCGCCCGAGGAAGACCCTTCAAACGCTCAGGTACTGCAGGCCATCGCAGCGCTTCAGACATTCATGGAGACCAAGATAGATGAACTCAAGGTGGACATGCAGCTTATACGCCAAGAAACCCGCAATCTAACAGAAAGGGTGACCAAAGTGGAGGTGAACTTGCGGGACACCACAGATACTACTACAGACTTGAAAACTAAGGTGAATGAACTGGAAAGGCAGGTTGCACGACTACAGGCAAGATCGGAGGTGGCGGAAGGGAGGGCTCGCCGCAACAACTTGGCCTTGGCAATCTCACGCAGGGATTCTCAGTTGAGAGAGCCCACCGATCTCTACAAAAAAGAACCCCACCGGGATTGTATCCATGACCAATGATCGCAAAGATTCTAAATTTTTCGAGATAGAGGGACGATACTTAGATTCTCCAGAAAGGGGGGTGAGATTAAGCGGAACGACTCCAAGATTGTCATGTACCCTTACTATACCCCCAATGTGCAACAAGCCAGGAATTCCTTCATCCCAATAACGGCAAGACTACGCAAGCTCAATCTCAAATACATGCTTCTATACCCCTCACGCCTCAAGATACTCTACAAGGGGAAAGCTGTCTTCATGGAAACTCCAGCTGCAGCCACCATGTGGCTTGAACATAACAACCTGGCTGAGGGCGATGAATGCACCGTGGGGTCCGGGAAACCAGGCAGAAATCACGAACCCTATGAATGAAACGCGCTGAGTGGCGGCACCGAAACATAGTACCTAAGAGGTGATCCTTCGCTGGAAAAAACCGAGTATGCTCCTACAGACGGGAGCTCTGAGTACCACACATGATCGCCACCACAACCCACCCCTTTACAACCGGTGCTGGCCGGTTGCCAGCACTACACCCATATCTCATGTCCTGGATAGGCCAACGGGAATCGGGAGCCCCCGCGCGTTGCCTTTCCAAAGCAACTGCTGGGGGCAGGTCACAGTTGTTTCATGTTATTAACTCACCTGTTTGTGTGGAAGTTGAAACAGTTAACAAATCTCCAATTTTCAATGCAATTCAATTACCGAGGACTCGGGGGGGAACGAAGTGTGCATCAATATTGATCAATCCAGAAGGGGGGCACCCAAAACATGGGCACAACTGGAAGGTGCTATGGGACAGCATGAAACAGGCACGCAAACTTTTCTTTGCAACAACATGGCTGCACGCATTAAGGTTGTGACCTGGAATGTGAGAGGTCTGGGTACCTACCTTCGTCGCAATAGAATTAAATCGCATCTTCATAGGAAGAAGATAGGGCTGGCCCTCCAGCAAGAAACTCATTTTACGAAGGAGTCCATCGCCACTCTCCAAACACACTGGGGAGGACAAGGGTTCGGAGCCACTTACTCCAGATATGACAGAGGGGTTTTCACATGGATCAGCCCCCAAATTCCTTTCCGACTCATTAGTTCTGAACCAGATCCAGAAGGGAGACATGTGATACTACGGGGCTACATTGAGCAAACGGAAGTATGCATTGTCAATTCATACCTCCCCAACAGTAACATACCAGCGCACTTGGACCTGATGTACACCAAGGTCACGCACTACAGAAATTGATTCTTTATCTGGGGAGTAGATTTCAATTGTGTCAGTAATCCAGATATTGACAGGTCCACCCCACTCCCTGGAGGCCCGTCGGCATCTACGGTGGCACTCTATGCTATGCTGAACCACCTTGATCTAGTGGACATCTGGCGGGAGCTGCACCCAAGTGACCGGGGCTACTCCTTCTACTTGTCTCTGCATAACCTCCACACTAGAACCAACTACATTTTCTCTGGCAGAGAGCGTCTCCCCCAGATCGACACAGTGAGATATCTGGGCCAGACCATCTCTGATCACTCCCCCTTGTTAATTGAATGGAGCACTGCAGGGCCCAGATCTCCAATACCTACATGGAGGATGCCTACCGAAGCACTAAAAGACCCATCATTCAGAGAAGATCTTAGGGAGTCTCTGGTACATTACATTGAAGAAAACATGAACAGCGTTGAGCACCTAAGCACACTATGGGATGCCCTCAAAGTGGTTACACAGGATGAAATCATAGCAAATGCTGGTGGAATCAGGAGGCACCTAAAATCCGAACTTGAGCAACGGGAAGCTGAAATAGAACAGCTGGAATCTGACACCCGCGATTCCCAGCAAGAAGAAAAGCTCACTCAAATCAGGACTGAATGCAAAAAGGCTTGGAACAGATTAGCTAAGTTTGACTACACCACCAGGACCAATAGGGCACACACCCAAGCAGATAAACCCGGCAGACTACTGGCCTGGCTGTTCAGAAAAGAAAACCCTAGGCACCCGACCATGGCTCTGAAAGATGCAGATGGCACGTTACACCAGACCCAACAAGGCATCAACGACACTTTAAAAAAATTCTATGCTCAGCTCTTACTCCCATGCTGTCCAAGTGCCCTCGGGCGAGATCTCAGACACCCTGGAAGAGATAGGATTGCCGACGCTGTCGCCCGCACACAAAGAAACCCTTGATGCAGATATCACCAAGGACGATATAACAGAAGCGATCAAGTCCCTGGCGACTTGCAAGGCCCCTGTTAGCGACAGGCTGCTCACTGAATTCTACAAGACCTATGAACCTGAGTTAACCCCACTGCTGTACGAGGTCTTTCAGGAGGCCTACGAGTTAGGGATTCTACCTGAAAGCATGCGTGAAACGCTGGTGATCCCTATGCTTAAGCCCAACAAACCTGCTGATGATTGCGACTCCTACCGCCCACTCGCAATGCTCAACTATGACGTCAAGATCCTGACAACGATTTTAGCCAAGCGACTCTCCAGGGTAATAGGAAGTGTGGTGCATTCTGATCAAAATGGCTTTGTGCCGGGCCGTAACACCACCGGCAATCTCCGTAGACTTCAGCATGTCTTGTCACAAGCCAACCTGGATGGGGGACCCTACGCACTGCTCTCCTTGGATGCCATAAAAGCATTTGATTCCATCTTCTGGGAGTGGTTGCTGGCGGTACTCCGAGAATTCGGCTTTGGAGAAAAATGTATTAGGTGGGTCAAGGTCCTCTACACCAAACCGAAAGCACGAGTGAAATCCGGTCAGCTTATTTCTGCAGCATGGGACATTCAAAGGGGCACTAGGCAGGGTTGCCCACTCTCCCCTATGCTATACATACTTGAGCTTGAACCCATTGCCATCTATTTTTGGAAACAATTTTTTGATGCCGGAATACGGCTAGATGGGACGGACCATAAAAGATCCCTGTACGCGGACGATGTCCTCCTTTACATAAGAGACCCACACCTGAACGTCCCAACCATGTTGGAAGTCCTCAGCAACTTTGCTAAAGTATCGAGCATACATTTTAGCAGAAGGAAGTCCTGCCTCTTCCCATTGGGATGCCTCAGAGGTAGACACCCTGACAATCTGCCTTCATTGGGGGTGAGGTGGCACATCACCACTCTTCGCTACCTAGGAGTCAGCATATACCACACGCCTGAACTCATGCACGAAAACAACACAGCGGCGGCACTGCCCACTCTGCGCAGGTCAATTGGATTTTGGTCTAGACTCCCCCTGTCCATGTTGGGAAGGGCTTCCATCATCAAGATGAGCGCTCTCCCCAGATTTCTCTACGGATTTCAAAATGTGTTCTACTATATCAAAGCTCCCTTTTTTTCAGCTACTAGGAACAATACTTAAGGACTTCTTGTGGGGTAAGGGCAGACACAAACGGGGACTATCCACGCTAACCCTCCCGTACAGACAGGGCGGCATACAGCTCCCTGATTTGGAGAAGTGTTACCTAGCAGCCCAGCTCAGCTTTGTAGCCAAATGGTTGGCGGACGATGTCACTCCAGAAACAGCACTGTTCCAACACCCGATTGCTCCTATCCGGCTAAAGGAGCTCATTTGGGCTCCCCAACACCTCACAGGTGAGACCCCCTTCTTAGCTGCCCTCGGAAGACAAATATGGCACAGAACAGAATTGCTCCTCCACCTGAAGCATGCATATGCACCGGATATTCCGCTCCTTGCCGACTTATGCTGGAACAGTGTTGACCTAGCAACCATCAGATATTGGGAAAGGCTGGGAGTGTACACCTGGGGGGACCTATATAGCGAGGGTTCCTTCCGAGACTTCTCTTCCTTACAATCTAACGATGGTGTGCCCAGCGGCCAATTCCTGTGGTATTTCAGAATCCGTAAACTAGCATGTGCTAAATGGGATTCCTGGCCTGAGGAGCCTGAGTCCAACCCCTTCTAAACACTCCTATACGGGTTTGATAGAGGGATGGAGACCAGTGTCTCAAATGTACAGTCACTTAGCAGACAGGCCCAATCCCCGCAGCCCTGACCTAAAACTTAAATGCGACAAGGACCTAGGGTGCTAATTGACCGACGGAGAATGGGGGAGAGCATTGGCGTTCCCTAAAGAGGTTTCCAGAAACTCCAGATTCAGAATGATCCAACTTAATATACTATATCGCTCGCACCTAACACCTCACAGAATAGCAAAGATCTATGAGCAACCCCAACCTAACTGTCCACGGTGTAACGGAGACAAAGCAGACCTAATGCACATGTTCTGAGAATGCATCAAGGCCCGTCAACTCTGGGCTGCAGTGTAACAAACCTGTATGAAGGCTGGCATGACCAGGTATGAATGGTCTCCTGGAGAGTGCCTCCTTGGAACTTATCCCATACTAGCCAAAATTAAGCATACAGTGAAGCTCATGGAGCAGAGACTTTGGCCTGGGAAGAAAGCATTGCCAGGTCCCCCGATGATGCGAGTCAGACACTGGATGCTTGGAAGGCCCTCACATGGGCTTTGTTCAATCCCTCCAACGATGACAAACCCCCTTGAACGATACAACCCTGCACAAACTGATCTACCCCTTACTGGACACCCTAACTGCCCATTTGTTTGGGTTCCCCCCCCCTGACGACCCTCTTGAAATGATCTACTTATCAATCATGTGGAGACACCACTGTTATTGTTAATGTTTTATGTTGAACCTGTTTGTTATTCACTAATTGCTTGGCTTACTCAAACAATTTCACCTTCTGTTGCAGTTGGCATCCACTGCCATACTGCTGTTGAGCTCACTTCAAATGCCAATAAAGAAATTGAAAAATAAATACTCATGGATTTCTTTTTCGAACCTTGAGTTACCCAGTCCTGCAGCTATTTTTTCAATGTGGGATTTACTGTACAGCTGCAGACTACATGATCAGCCAGGGCATCGATGTGAGTGGTGATTCCAAAGGTGTATCTACGTCCAAATGTGACAGAGCGTCTGCTTTAGCAATGTGACGAGCCGGTCTTAAGTGATTTGGAAGTTGAACTGTGCATAATTGTATAATTCCTCTCACAGGGAGTAAGCTTCCGTGAAAAATACGCCACTGGATGCACCAAGTTGGTCTCAGGGCATTCTTGTGATACAATATCACCCACTGCGATGCTAGAGGCATCAGTCTCAACTATAAATGGCAAATCGGTATTAGGAGGTTGTAGTATCGGAGCAGAAATAAAGGCTTTCTTCAGAAAGGAAAAAGCCTCTTGTGCGGCTTCATTCCAACAATAGGGCGTTTTAGTACTAGTCAAAGCGGTAAGCGGTGCTACCATCGTCGAGAAGGAACGGATGAAGCGCAGATAAAAGTTTGCAAAGCCTAAAAACGACAGCAAAGCCTTAACTGAAGTTGGTATAGGCCATTCCAGGATAGCTTTACTTTAGAGTGGTTCATTGGCACCCCATGACTGGTGATATCATAACCCAGAAACTCCACTTCTTGTGAATTGAAAACACATTTCTCTGCCTTGACGAACAGATGGTGGTCCCGCAAACGTTGGAGAACCGTTGTGACATGAACCACATGTTGTTGATGCGAAGGTGAATAGATCAGAATATCATCCAAATAAATGATGACGTATTGGTCCAAGATGTCACTGAAGATATCGTTTCTAAAGTATTGGAACGTCGCCGGGGCATTACATGGGCTGGATAGTATCACTAGATACTCAAAAAGACCATGGGCCTCATTACGACCCTAGCGCTAAGGGATTACCGGTACCGGTAATCCCTTAGCGCCCGATTACGAGGTTCCTTTGCGGGTTCCCACCTTAACGGCTGGTTTTACTAGCCATTAAGGAATGGACCTGCAAAGGGACCTTGGTGCTAATTACGGTACCGCAATTTGCGGTACCATAATTACCGCCTTCCCCATTCCCATTATGCCCTATGGGGCAAAAATGGGAATGGGGAAGGGCCAATGTTCGATGGGGAATTACCGCCCCACCAACCTTGGAATGGGGTGGTAATTCCCCATTGAAAATTGGCAGACTCGTTACAACACCGGCAGCAACCATGGTGCTAATAGCGCCATGGTTTAGCGCCGGTGTTGTAATGAGGGCCCATATCTTGTCTTGAAGGCTATCTTCCATTCGTCCCCTTGACGGATCCGCACCAGATTGTAGGCACCACGGAGATCCAGCTTGGTAAACACCACTGAAGAACCCAATTGATTCAAAAGGACTGATATCAAGGGTAATGGGTACTGATTCTTCACAGTGATGGAATTGAGAGCCCTATAATCAATACAAGGGTGTAGATTCCCTTCCTTCTTGGGAACAAACAATAATGGGGATGCTGCAGGTGAGGTACATGGGTGGATGAAACCCATGTGTAATGCCTTATCGATGTACTGTTTGAGAATTAGGTCTTCCTTCTGTGTCAGAGAGTAAACCTGACCTGCAGGAATCTTGGCCCCTGGACCAATTCAATTGGACAGTCGTATGGTCTGTGAGGTGGCAGCTGTTCCGCCATGCCATTGTCAAAGACATCCGAAAGCGAAGCATATTCCGGTGGTATCATGTCCTCTTTACTTGATACCGAACCAACCATAGGAACCAGACTTGTCAAGGCTAAACAATGCGACTTCCAAGTGACTCCTTGTTCTTGAAAACAATGTTCATTGCAATAAATGGAAGGGAACTGCAAATCCCGATTCACCCAGTCAACAGCTGGGTGTATGCAATGTTAACCATGTTAACCCTAAAATCACCTTGTACTGTGGTGCGACAATGATATCGAAGACTATGGGCCTCCTTATGGGTTTGGCGGTAGGAAACCATCATTACCGGTATGCCAGTGCCACCGTGTCTGTGTAGCAGTGCTTCCGGAATCTAGGGTAGATTCCGAGCCACCACGCGTGTGCATTACGGCATGCCGGCAACGGCCGCACTGGCATGCTGGTAAGAGACTCAAACCCGCCGATAGCGGCATCATCAAATGCGCAGACACTGCCACCGTTATTGCTGATACCGCTATGACCGTCACGGTTCATAAGGGTACCAGTTATACCGTGACTGGAAATGCCAGTACCGGAACCAACGTCATCGCCCAGGAATGGGAAATGCTCCCACGGCCATCTTGAAAAACACATTCCATTGCAATCCCTTGCCTACAGGACCTGGCATTGGAAACTGTGAACCCTGCCTGCTAGAGAATGACTCATTCCACCCGCAAAGGTACACCTCGTCAGCGCAAACCACGGTTTTGCAACGACAAGATAAACATGCTTGCCGACACCCTGGTTCAGCATGCGGATGTGGTGTTCTGCTCAGACCTGCGCCGTGCTGCACAAATGCAGAAGAAACACATATGGGAGGAGGTGACCCAGAAGGTCTCCGCAGTGGGGACAACCCCATGCAGTGTAAAAGACTGTCGTAAAAGGTGGGACGATCTGCGGCTGCGTGTCCGCAACATTCTGTCAGCCAACCGTAGCCAGGCCCAGGCAACAGGTGGCGGACCATCCTCACCCATCAAGCTGGCACGGTGGGAGGAAACGTGCAGCTGTGTGATTGACATGGAGGCCATCGAAAGAGTCGGGCATGCTGAGACGGGAGTCCCATCATCGGCCGATGACGGTGAGTGACCGTTAGCATAATACAAAAGTAAACACACACAACACCGCAAATACAATGGTGGAGTCCAAATGACAAGTAGATGACAGCAAATAGATCGCCCATCACCTCCCACCTAAAGTCTACCCTAACAGAAATGCCACATCCCTGTCACGGAAACACACAACCAACCCCACTGACACAAACCACATGAGTCCCCATTTGCAAACACATGCACCATCTGCATGCAGACACACACATATGCATCACAGTATAGATGCAGGCCTCACCACTGGGGCATCTCATTGCATGGTGCACACATCTCCACTACCGAGAGCACACCTGAGCCCCCAACCACACAGCACATGGCACGCAGACCCTGAGGCATGTGTCACAGGTTTCCCCCCTTCTCACCTGTCTGTGTTGTTTATTGGAGTTCTTCGATTAAGTCTTTTTTCGCACAGTTTGGGTCTTGTACAACCCAGTGCGTAGGTCCTCGGGTTCCAGCGTGCGTTCTGTGTCCCGTATCCAGGAAACGTTCAGATGTCCGGGAAAGTTCCAGGAAACGGCAAGGAGTGCACTTGGAAGACGAGTGCAAAGGAGATCCGGGAAGCAAACTGAGGACAAGAAAGGAAAGGATGAAGGAGGAGGAATTTAGGGGGCCGGGAACCAGGAATCAAAGGAATTCGCTGTACGAACTACGGCAGCACACGTCTGGCTACTGCAAGCAGTAGCATTGAAACAAGCAGGGCCTTGGGGGTGTGTCAGCTTTGTAGAACATAGTGTGTACAACGCGGAGACTGGTAAAAAGCGTTCTGCGTTCGGTGGCCATGTTGGGAGTACTGCCGAGTGCAGGCCCTATGGGTCAGGGACCATGAAGTCCAGAAAGGACGCGTCCGATGGTTCATGACAGCATGTCTACCGCATTCAATCCACAACACACTCGTAGGGCACCCAACAGACAGCATGGAGAACATTGCTGCGCCAGAAGGATGCACAGACCTGCACCCCACCCCAACTCCTGTAAGCACCATGGCCGCCCCTCCAACATGCACACGACAATGCACAGGACTCAAAATGTACAGACATCAATGTATGTAGGATGTACCTTCACCCATGACTCATGCCCTGCTTCTCCATCCCCCACAGGCACAGGATCAGACAGCGATGCCGGACACACCTCAAAAACCAAGCAAACACCAGCACGCAGGAGCAGAGGGGATGATGACGGCACCAGGCCATTCACGTCAAGGGCTGGCCCGAGGCAAACCACCACCCCCAAGCCTCAGCAGCCCGGCAAATAGGGCCCACAGGCCAGAGAACCTGAGGAGCAGCCAGCTCTGCCACCTGGTAATGTGCCCCAGCCACGAAACATTGGTGCCATCATGGCGCACATGCCCAAAGGCACACCAGCCCCAAAGGCCACGGACAAGAAAACCCCTGCCCCACTGCAGACACGTCATGTGGACGAGAAAGGTTTACCACCAGGCAGCGATGTAGAGGGGCCACAGTCAGCAGCCACAAGTGACATAGGTGAGGCGGCTCAATCTGCCCTACATAGCACGGAGGAGGATGGGCAACAGGACGAGGCGGACACAGCAGGCCAATGCATGTCCGAGGACATAGAGGCAACACCATCCCTGCCGCCCACACCACAGCACTCCTTGGGACATGGGTCTGGTGGTTGCAGCTCTGGGGAGGAGATGCCTGGAGATGTATGCAGCCCTCAAAGGAGTCCCACTCCACCTCCCATGCAACCACCAGATGCACCCACCATACAGGACCTAGAGGGCCGCATGAGCCACATGGGGCATCGCCAGCAGGCCATGCACGATATGGTGAGACAATACCTCGCAGATGGGGAAGCCACACGCCAAGCCCATCAGGACAACTCCCAGGCAATCACCTGTGCAGTGTACCGCGTGGCCAGGCGGGTGCCCGAAGGCATGGAATCTGTGACGCAGGCACTCGCACAGTTGGCCACCACCATGGCCCAACAGCATGCTGCACCGGCCGAGCCACAACCCCAACAATCGGCGAGCACAACCCCGGAAAGCTCGACCCAGACGAGCCCGGTGCGTAGGTCGCTACGCAGCATGCGCCAGCCAAAGGAGCAACACCCTCCATCCAAAAGAGGCTGTCAGTGGCCGCACATACATGCAGGAGGGAGACTGGTTGAACTTAGATTGGGTGTAGGGGCATGGGTGTGTGGGGGGAGTTGAGGGATGGGGGCGTGGGTGTGTGGGGGAGGTGAGGGATTGGGGTGGTGGGTGTGGGGCACTTTGTAGGACAACAAAGGGGTTTGGTCCACATTTATACCTGTTTTTTGTACATAGTTCACATTTCCTTAATACAACTGGTGTGCATATGAAGAACACATGACTGGACATTGATTATTGAGTGTGTGTGATTTTATTTGTCAACAGTGCCAGTGTTCAACATTCCAAGTGCCTTGTGTAACCCAGGATATCAGAAATATTGTGCAATTAAAGATTGGCGTACAGCATGTCCTACAGGCACATTCTGCTGTGGTCGATATGCAGCATCTTCCCCATCATGCTCCTCATCTTCTGGTGGAATTTGGTCCATGTCAGGTGGCAGGGGTACATTGCGCCGGATGCACATGTTGTGCAGCATGGCACATACCAATACTATCTTCCCCACCTTTTCAGGGCCGTGTATGAGTGCCCCACCTGACCTGCTGAGGCAGCAAAACCGTGCCTTCAACAGCCCAAAAGTCTGCTCAATCATCACACGAGTGTGTGCATGCGCATGATTGTAGTCCTCTTCGTGCCTGGTGAGTGGATGCCTGACAGGGGTGAGGAGCCACAGCTTCAGGGGATACCCAGCATCACCTGTATGGGAGCAATTGAGATTTTCATTGTGAGGGTTTTTGCCATTCCTTGTGTACATTGGCTGTACATTGTTCTGGTCAGATGCAAGAGATCATCACTGCCAGCTATTGCCATTTAAAGCAACACTCGGGTCGGTGTACCCGATGTTGATCCACGGTAGGGGAGCATGGCTAACGTACAGGTACTAGGGACCTTGACACCTGATACAGCACTCACACAGATGATGTCTGTAGGCCCACGATGTGCTCACATGTGATGGCTGTGTTGCGGTGGAAGGTCCAGTATGCATGTAGGGCACTGGATGATGAATTTCCCTGATGTGCAACATGATACACGTTGTTTTGCCAATCATGCTTCTGTATACATGATGATGCCATATACATGTCAGTCAACGCCTTCACCCATGTGACCATGGCACAAGGGAATTTGTGGTATGGTCCGCCAGTGTAGGGAGACAATTCTTTGATGGTGCTGGGTGTCAACTGGGATGGTGGAAGTGTGGTACTGTGTATTGGTCCTGCAGCAGTCGCACATGTGTCAGTGGTGTTCACCACTTGCTGAAATCTATTTTGTACATCCATGTCCCATTGGTTTTTTGGGTGTCCCTTCAGGTGCTGTGTATGGCATGGTGGTGTGCGGTGTACCTGTCGGGCAGGGGCAGTGACAGGGGATTCCCTGAGAGGCAGTTGGATTAGGCTCAGTCATGTCTGCATGACCTGCGCTGTACTTTGCTGCTCTCATGTGAAGTATGCATTGTGACTGCAGGTTGGTGCATTGTGATGCCTGTGGCTGATGTCTGATGATGTACCTTGTGCATGTGCAGGGGTGGGTGCTGTGTTCGCAGCCTACCATTTACACATGGCTGTGCGGTCATGGCACGTCTGCATCCATTGTCAGTCTCACGCATCCCGTCATAATCATTGGGGTCACAGTATTTGGCACCCAGGACGGTCCCCCCCCCAACAACAACCCCCATGGCCCAGCCAGCAGACAGCTTACGTATGCTTGTGGTCACGCCCCCAACAACAACCACCATGGCCCTGTGGTTGGACTTACCCAGCAGCCAGGTACGTTGTGCAGAGTGTCCTTCCATGTAGCGGTGGAAGAGTGGAGTTGCGCAGCACCATTGCATCATGTGTGGATCCCGGAAATCTGGCACTGCAATGCGTTATTGTCTTGCCTGCATCACACACCATCTGGACATTCAGGGAGTGGTAGAGCTTCCGGTTGCGGTCACTACCTCCACGGCATGCCGGACTACCAGCTCCACATGGGTACAGTCGATGGCACCAATGACGCTTGGCATACCTGCCAGTGCATAGAATGCAATTTTGGTGGCATTCACCTCCTCTGCAGTCCATGGTAGCAATATATGGTGCCTTGCGTGTTTCAGGAGTGTATCCAGCACCTGGTTGAACACACAGGAGAAACATGGTTGTGAGATGCCATGCAGCTGCCCCACTGTGTGCTGGTAGGTGCCTGTGGCAAGGAAGTGGGGCACAGACACTACCTTCAGCAGAGGGGGAATGGCGGTATGGATGTTGATCAGGCTGACCAGGTCATCGTGAAGGAGATCCACAATTGTGCGTATTGTGTCCATGTCCAGGTGGTACAGGATGTGGATCTGTGCAGGGGTTAAGTCAAATGGACTGGCCCTTATGCGGGGAATTGGTGGCTGCCTGCGGGCTACCACTACCTGCACTGGTGGTATGTGCTGGCCCAGTGTCACCCTCCTTCTCCTCCTGCGCCTCCTCTGCAACCCCTGGTTTAATGCCTGCTGGAGTAGTAGCAGTGCAGGCATGTCCTCCAGACCCTGTATGGCTACTGCTAGTGGTATAATTTTGGACTTGGATGGGGTGTGGTGTGTGGGTGTGCTCCTTTTCTGCTGTGCCTGACTCCATTGCCTCATTGCCTCCACCTGTGCTGATTGTGTGCACCTGTGGCAGCTTGGAACACAGCAGATTGCTATTAACGTCTGTCCCGCGATGCCGGTATTGCCGGCATCATGGTGACTCTTCTTACCGGCATCTGGATGCCGGTAAGTGCTTGTCCATGCTACTCGTAATGTGCCCTACTTTGCGGCATGCCGTTGTTACTGGCACGGCTGCCGCATGTCCACTCCGGGTTGGTGCTACCCAGTCACAATGGGTCCCTGGTGATGCCGGTAGCACCGGCATCGAGGGTCGTAATACACCGGTCCGGTATTGGATGCCGGTATTGCCTTACCGGTATCGTTATTACCAGACCGGCAACCTTGTAATGAGGCCCTATGTCTTCTGAATGCCCTTCCTGGGTAACCATCCACAACAGAATGGTCTTCTCCGTGACCATGCCAGAGGCTAGCGCCGTCCCGTCAATGGCGTTCACCGTCTCGGGACAGTTCTTAACCTGTAAAGGAATTCCCAATGACTTAGCATATTGCTGGTCCATATCATTCTTGGTTGCTCCTGAATCTAAAACGGCATTAATCCGCTTAGTGTTAGACGCAAAAGACAACATGACTGGCACTACGATGGGTGAGGAGGAAACCAGGGAGTCTAGTGGGTTTCTTGGGGAAAGTGGCCAGGAGGTTTTCTGCGGAACCACAATACATACAAAGATTGTTCTTCCTTCGGTTCTTTCTTTCAGCCGATGATAAACAGCCTCTGACCGCACACATTTGCATGGTTTCTGGTTCTGTGGAAGCAGAAACCGAAACCGGTGTCTCCAGCCTGGGAACCAATGCTGGTAGGATTCTTTTTTCACCCTTCATAGCAGACCTTCAGGTGTTAATCTGCAGCACCAGGTCTACTAATTCACCGAACCCTGTGGGAACCACAGGAACAGTGGAAAGCGTATCCTTCAGTTCCTCAGAAAGACCCCTGTAAAATACTGCAGATTTCTTGCCCTCAGGCCAGTCCGTTTCGGCCACCATTTGGTTGAACCTGGCCAAATAAATCAAAAAGGACTGAGTAACTTGTTGCAAATTAAGGAGTTCTAGATTTGTTGCCTGCTTGGCATACTGCATGTCAAAGACTCTACTTATAGGAGTAAGTAGCGCATCACAGTCATATAAAAACAGACTGTTGGTCTCCAGCAATGGATTAGCCCAAGAGGCAGCCATTCCTCCTAAATAGCAAAGTACAAACGCAGCCTTGGTTGCTCAATCTGAAAATGAAGCCGGACAACAAAGAAAATGCAACCTGCATTGGTTCACGAAAGTCCTGTAGGATTTAGGGTCACCCGTAAATCTCTCAGGTGGAGCCAGTGGGAATTGCTTAGGCATATAAACAGGTATTGTCTCCTGTTTAGGTGGTGGGAGCCCAGAGGCTGAAGCCACTGCCTGAGGCACAGTACCCCCTGGATTCTGTGCCCTTACAGCATCCTGAAGAACATGAATGGTATGACGCATGGAATCATGGGCCGTGGTCATTTAATTTCTCAATTCTGCTACAACTTGTAACAGGGATGTCAGCGTTTCCTGTACATCCATTCTTGGTTTCTGATTCTGTTATGCTGGGCACGCTGAAAGCAACTAGGAGAACAAAATGATGCTACCAGGCTGGTATGGACTCAACCAAGGAAAACCCCCAACCCCTCTGAAGACAGTAGTAATTGGTTCCCTACCTTAGGATTAAATAGCACACTTGTGAAAACCCAGATCCTGCAGACTTAGTGGCTTCACAGAAGATAGGAAAAGTAGGAAGGTTAGTGAGGGACTAAACCCGAACGGCACGAGGGAAACACGCACGAGGGACACACTAGTGTCAGGCTGGTGCACTACAAGCAGCAGAGCTTCTATGAGTCCAGTGCACTGGAGAAAACAAAACAGATTACAGAAATGTCTCTCACTAGTTCAAAAGTAGAAATCCAATTTGTCGGGAAAGCAGGGTGGAGGAAGACCTCAGAAATTAATAGGAACTGTATATGATCACTTAACAGCAGTAGTGACCTATAGCTGAATGTAAACAATGTCTGAAAGGCCTTGGAATGGTTTGGCGGCAGTGTAAGCGTTTAATCAGCCGTGAATATCCAGATGACTGATAAGACACCACAATCTCCGTGCGGTGTAGAAATGAGCAGCAAACCGCGTGTTCCGTGCGGCTCAGATCAAGGCTGTGATCCGCGGGCTCGGTGCTGCGTAGACGAGCAGCAAGCCGCGTGCTCTGTGCGGTGTAGATCAAGGCTGTGAACAGCGGCTCTGTGCAGAGTTATCCTGGACTGGAACTCGCGTGATTCCAAGCGGCATTGGAAGGTGCTGCAGCTGAGGGAAGCAGCAAGCCCGCGTGCTCCGGGCGGCGTTGGAGTGAGCTTCAGCTGATGGAAGTAAACCTGTGTGTTGAATCACAGGTGCCTGAAAAAGTTCGCCAAGATTGCATAAGAAAAACTGGCAAAACACCAGTGGAAAACAGCTGACTCCAAGTGGAGGTGAAATGCAGCTGGAAACAAGGCGGAGGTAAACCGTATGGAGCGGAGGGATCAGAAATGCCGAATGAAGCGGCTGAAGCAAAAGAGGGAAGTAACTACGCTGGAACGAGCGTTAAGCTTCAGGACAAACAAAACGCTAATCAGAAGCACCGGAGTAGGTTACCACGGGGCTTAAGTAGAAATAGTCACGCCCCCCAAACATGTGACCCTAACCCACGTAAAGTTCTGGGTCTAATCATACATATCTAACAGCGTTTCCATGGGAATCTCCCAGGGATTCAGTAACGAGAGTAAAAGGGTCTAGCAGCCGTTCTGGTAGCAAAGTTCTGTTTGGATTGCAAAACCCTAAGCCTCCTGACAGGTGATTGGGCAGAGGCACAATGAACCTGTCTGGATCTGGCAGGCATGACAGACCCTAAAACGTACTGTACTTTCATTAATCAGTGTAAGCTACATTTCCTATGCCGTTCTGCCTCTTTTCCTGATGCCACTACTAACGTGGCTTTTGTGCTGTCTTACCTAGGTGGTACCGCAGCCGCCTGGGCTAATCCGTTATTGGAGGCTAATAGTCACGTATTATATGACTTCGATGCCTTATTCACTGCTATGAACTGCATGTTCAATAGGTGGTATAAAACTCAGGCAACTGGCCTGGAGTTTCTTGAATTGAAGCAAGGCAATACTCCCTTTTTAAACGTATCTGGCCAAGTTTATTCAGTTAGCTGCGGAAACAACATGGCCGGAAGATAAACAAGCAGCAGTTTTTTTTTATAAAGGTCTGTGTGATGAACTAAAGGATGTTATTGCTACAGTACCGGTTGTACCCACTGGGTTCCATGAGTTACTCGATGTGGTTTTACAGATCGACGCCCGTAGGGCTGAACGAAAGGGCGACAAAAGGTACCCTCAACGTTTGAACACAAAGACCAACTTGCCAATGGCTAATACTGATCCAGGCCCGAGCCTACACAGATAGGAACTATCCGTGGTCCTCTGTCCAACTCAGAAAGGGAGCATCGATGTAAAGCAAATTTGTTTATGTTTTGTGGTTCCTCTGAACATTTCCTGTGTAACTGTCCAAAAAGATCAGTACGGAAACAGGGAAACTCCAAAACTCGATCGTAGATGCAGTCCTTTGGTTGAGTGGTTGTCCTCTGGGCTCCCAGTCTCTCTCCTTGTTACATCATGTGCTTCTCTCTGTTTCTTTTCTTCTGCAAAATGATTCTTCATTATGCTTCCATTCCATGATAGACACAGCAGCAACAAGTAATTACATGGATATTTATTACACCCACCATGCAGGTGTCCCTATAACACCAAAAGAGCAACCTGAAGTCGTTAATGCAGTAGACGGCACAGCATTGATCTCTGGATTGGTTACTGAGCAGACACAACTATTACTCGTATCCACAAACATCGGACATCAGGAATGATTGTCCTTTGACCCAATTGCTGCACCTCAGTACAAAGTGGTTTTAGGGTTACCCTGGTTGCGGTTACACAATCCACACATAGACTGGGAAAGACATGAAGTAGCCTTCCCATCAGATTATTGCCACAGACATTGTTTTGATTTCAAGACGAAGGAGCCTAAATCCCCTTGCACAGCAATACTCATGTCTCTGCCCTTTGTTGGTGCCGTTACAAAAAGACCTAGCACGGGAATACCAGATGAATATCGAGCTTTCTTAGACATCTTTGACAAAAAAAAGCCAAACTACTTCCTCCTCACCGGCCCTATGACTGCCCTATCCATCTGATTCCTGGTTCCAAGATACCTTGTGGTAGGGTGTATTGTCTTACCGTCAAAGAAGACAAAGTTCTATGGGAGTATTTGGAGAAGTCGTTGGCTACCGGTTTTATCTGGCCTTCTAAGTCACCTGCTGCTTCTCTGTTATTTTCCATCCTCAAAAAAGAAGGTTACCTGAGGGTGCGTATTGATTACAGGGCTCATAATGACATTACTGTTGAATCAGTATCGCTTACCACTCATCTCTGTTTTGCTGGATTGCTTGCGTTCTTCTGTGATATTTACCGAATGGGACCTTAGGGGGGCCTACAATCTGGTTTGTATATGGAACAGAGATGAGTGGAAGATGGAGTTTAAGTTGCGTTATGGGCTGTTTGAATATTTGGTGATGCCCTTTGGGCTTTGCAACGCTCCGGCCACGTTCCAATATTTCATTAGCAATGTTTTTAATGACATTCTGGATCATTAAATCGTCATTTATTTTGACAACATCCTGATATTTTCAGACTTGCATGAACATCATTTGGAGCATGTCTGCTTTGTTCTTCAAAGGCTACGGGAGAATAATGTATTTGCCATAGTCGGAGAATGCGTGTTCAACACTACAGAAGTGGAATTCCTGGGGTATGGTCTAACCGATAAGGGAGTCAAAATGAACAGTGCTAAGGTAAAAGCATTTTTGGACTGGTCTACTCCTATCTCACTCAAGGCTCTGCACTCGTTCCTTGGTTTTGCCAAATTTTCTAGGCGGTTTGTACACTCATTCTCATCCATTGTGTCGCCTCTGACTACTCTCACCAGTCCTAAGGTACCTTTCAAAGGGGACAGCACTACCCAATAAGCCTTTGACACTCTTAAGCACGATTTTACCACAGCTCCTGTGTTGCAGCACCCTAATCCTTTAAAGCCATTTATAGTAGAGGCAGATGCCCCCAGTGTAGCAATAGGGGCTGTATTATCTAAAAAGTGCCCAGGTATGTGAAAAACGCATCCTGTCGCATACTATTCACGGTAGCTGATCCTTTCAGAAAGGAATTACACCGTTACGTAAAGCGAACTGTCGTCCATTAAGGATGAGTTCAAAGAATGGAGAAATCTTCTGGGGGCCAGTCACACCATCACGGTTTATACAGACCATTGCAACCTCTTAGCACTGAAAACAGTGAAGTGTGTGACAGCCAGACTAGTACGCTGGCATTCTTTCTTTTCCATGTTCGATTTTGCCATTACCTACCGACCTGCTCCCTTACATAAAAAAGCAGATGCACTCTCCCGTGTAGGAGACATGACTCCATTGCAAACGGAAGATCTGTATATGTTGTTACCACATCAGGTAGCCTGTAGTTGTACCTCTCCCCTGACCTCCCCCTCTCTATTCCTCTGACCACTCCTCTCTCCTGGAGTGACCGCTGCCTCCTCTCCTCCCATCTCTCACTCTCTTCTCCCCAAGCCAACCACACCCCAACACTTCCACTTACCTTCTCGGACATCCGATCTATGAAGCATGTGTCAGCTGAGGCTTTCGCTGCCACCTTCTCTCCTCCTCTTCCTCCCCTGGCTGACTTACACCCGACACAACCCTGTCCCTTCTCTACTCTTCCATCTCTGATACTATTGATGCTCTTGCCCCTGTCATGAGGATCCGCTTGAAGTCCAAAGCCAAGTGCAATTCCTGGTATGATTCCAAGCTAGCTACACTTAAACGCAAGTGTAGGGCGGCTAAGAGGAAATGGAGGTCTTCTTGCTCATCCTCTGACAAACTGGCCTGTCGCCTGCTCCAAAGGCAATACCGACTCTCTGTCCGCACTAAGAAGAGAGCCCACATTCAAGCCTGTGTCTCTGCGGCATCCAACAACTCAGCCGAACTCTTTAAAATCTGCAAGGAGCTTGCCAACCCTGCAGCAGTCTCCTTCCCTCCTCTTGCCTCCCAGGCTCTCTGCAATGCCCTTGCCTCGCACTTTATCTCTAAAACCCAGGACATCCTGTCCACCCTCGCCTCCCCTGCCCCTCCTTTTCCCTCTCAGTCTGTGCTTGGAGACCCCCCTTTAAGCACCCCCCGACCATCCTGCTCTTCCTTTCCTATTTTCTCCCCTGACGAGGTTGCTACACATCCGATCTATGAAAGCCTCGTCAAAACAGGTTCATCCCTGTTCCTCCAAAACCATCAAGGACCACATTGACACCCTCGCTCCTGCCCTTGCTGATTTTTGCAACCACTAGTTTGCCTAAGGATCCTTCCCCTCCCCTCTGAAGCACTCCCTTGTGCATCCTCTTCTCAAGAAACCCACAGCGGATCCTTCCTGTCTGGCAAACTATCGCCCAATTTCCAGTACCCCCTTTCTGGGCAAACTCCTGGAAAAGCTGGCCATTTCTCAGCTTAACCTTCATTCAGATTCTGTTGGTTGTCTCCATGACCACCAGTCTGGCTTCAGAGCGGCCAGAAGCACGGAAACTGCTCTCCTCAATATCCGTGAAGATCTGCTCTCCATCCGTGATCCTAACATTCCCTCTGTCCTCATCCTTCTTGATCTCTCTTCTGCCTTCGACACGGTCAACCACACCATCCTGCTCAACCGTCTCCGTGATAATCTGGGTATCACTGATCATGCTCTGGCCTGGCTGACCTCTTTCCTCTCTGATCGACCCTCCCAGGTCCAACTGGGGTCTTTCCTATCATCTATCTTCCTCTCCACCTGTGGGGATTCCCAGGGGTCTAACCTCTCACCCTGGCTTTTCAACCAATACCTGGCAGCTCTCGCTCACTGCATTGCCATTTTCTGCTCAAATTTCCAGTGCTACGCTGATGACACTCAACTCATTTACCGGCTGACCTCGGCCACCTCCTCTCCCTCTCTCAACTCTGACTGCCTAACTGCCATTCAAAATTGGTGTGCCGCCAATGATCTTTGTCTGAATGCCAACAAGACGGAGATCCTCCTCATCGGCACACCATCTCCATCCTTTTCCCTCACTCTCTGGCCGGCCTCCCTTGGCCCTCCTCCTACCCCTACCTGCGAGGCTAAGAACCTTGGCGTCATCTTTGACTCCACACTTTCCTTCTCGGCCCATATCTCTGATGTCTCTAAAAAGTCAAACTTCCGACTGCACCTCCTCAGATGTATTCTGCCTTTCCTCTCCTTCCCCCAGAAGCTCATGGTATCCCAAGCTCTGGTTCTCTCTAGCTTGGACTATTGTAACAGCCTCTTTCTAAATCTACCTGCCTCTACTCTCTGCCCTCTACAACTTATCCAGAACAGGACTGCAAGACTTGTCCTTGGCCTCAAGCCCTGGGATCGTATCTCTCCAGCTTTGAAATCTCTCCATTGGCTCCCAGTGGATGCAAGGATTAAATTCAAAACCCTCTGCATTGACCACGAGGCTTTCTGGGGCCTGGGTCCAAAATACCTTCAGCTATCCCTCTGCAAATACCTCCCCTCTCGAGCTCTTCACTCCTCTACCTCTAACTCCCTCAGGGTCAGTCGTTTTTCAAAGAAACGAGCTGGGGGTAGATCTCTATCTTCGGCTGGGGCCTCCCTCTGGAACAGCCTCCCTGCCACTCTAAAACTTAAGGAGAACCATCTCCGGTTCCGGAAGCACCTCAAAACCTTCCTCTTTGCTTCTGCCTTCGCTCCCCTTCTCTCTTCTCCCCTGCTGATCTGCTCTCTTTGTACTGTGCACCTGGCCCCTGGGCCCAGGTACCTGCTCACCCTGCCACCTTCCTGCACTGCCTCCTGGCCACCCCTTGCACTGGGGACTGTATCTGTACCCATACAGCCCCCCCCATTTTTCTTCTTTTCTGCACTTATTCAGACTTACCCAGTCTGCTGCCTTAAACACAGCACTTGCCACTTGCTGGCTGCACTACCACAGTTTGCCTCAATTTTCTATGTATTTTATTTATCTATGCTCCTCGGCTTCTGCACTTTCCACTCTCCCCCTTCCATGCACTTTTTCCCTTTTCCCTTTCCCATGCACTTGCGCCTTCTCAATGACACTGGGCCTAGTAAGATCGTTTTTATGTTGTGCTGTGTTCTCCCTTGTTCCCCTCCCTTGCCTAGTCGCGCTCTGAAACACTTGTGTACGAGCGCGATACAAATAAAATATCATATCATATCATATCATACCCCTCGAACTATGCTAAAAGAGAAAATACAGGCGTGGGTTTCCCAAAATCCTGAAGAAGTTGAGAATGCCAATGCTGATATCCACAATGTGTTGTGTGAGAAACCAGAAGGTGTCTCTTCCGCTAGTCCCTGGGGATCTGTCATTCAAGTGGCCAGGACACAGCCATCTCTTTTGGATTCAGTTCCTGGGGATGGACCAGTGTGGGAGGATCACTGGGTGGGGGGTCTTCAGGGAGTGGGAGTGGGATGCCAGATGGCGAGACGCGGTTTCCCTCCCCCTGCAACACCTTTATGCCATCCTACCAGGTAGGATATGTGGGAACCTTATCCCCCTTTCCCCCCGTCTCCAGCACTTTCACACGGACAGCCCGCTCTGGGAGAAAACAGACTCAAACCTGAGCAGTGTACCTGACATATCCCGCTGCTATGGTCAGGTGAAGTCAGGCAAATACTGACAATCACTCACACCTGCCTTCCATTAAACTTCCCCACACGGATAAAAGGCAGAGCACATGAGCACACTCTGAGCGAGGCAAAGCACACAAAGGAACAGCAGTTTCGAGTCGGCAGCTGAACGAGGGGAGAAAGACGGCAAACCCAGAAGGGTTCGTAAGAAGGGAAATACCCTTGACCTTTTCGGCAAGACGCTGTTACTTTCAAGTTACCTTCAAGGCAGAAAGCGTAAGGCCAGGAAATCAGACTGAAGAATCCTGCATTGTGTTTCGAAGACACTGAGGGCCCTTGTGCGTAACTGACCAGGTGGGGATGAGCAGCAGCAGCTGCCGTGGTATCGTCCTTGGCTCCAAGAACAAAGAAGCACCAGAGAGATCAACACAGCCGGTGAGTTGGAGAGACCGATGCAAGACCGGTCTGTGTTGAAGTCAAGGTTGCAAGCGGCAACACTGTATAATGAGCGCTGGAATGAACATTGTTGAACGCGTGTGATGAAAGACGTGAGTAAAGCTAAACTGCTGACGAATGTTTGAACTTAAGAAGGCAAGATACAATACCATTGACAGAGTGGTCCGGCACTGTGAATGTGCTCAATCGAAGGTCTCTGTAAGGTATCCCACCAAAAAAATAAAGTAGAAGATTGATGAAAACAATTGTGTGAAGTGAATCGAAAGTGGTCCTGTGATGGTTTAAGCAAAACCCATCGCACATCCGAAAGTCTTCGATTTTGGTAAAAAGAGGATCCGAGCCCGAACGAGGGAGACCAAATGTAAACATTGAGATATCAAGAGGATCCGAGCCCGAACGAGGGAGATCTGTGGCCCGTGCCTGAAGGAGGGAGACCAATTGTGAACGTTGTGATAAAAGGAGGTCTCAGCCTGAAGACTGAGACCCACGATGAACATTGAAAGCAGGAACTTGTGCATGTAGAAATCCTGATAAGAATGGAACTTTGAGACTTTGTTACGACAGACCGTCTGCAGTAAGAGACTGCTATTGGAAAAGAGGCTTTGACAGAAGGCCCTAATGTCTTTGCTTTGAACTGTATCCTTGTGGCTGAGAAGCCAGAGTGTGTGTCACGCTTGAACGTGCCGCCTTCGCCTATGCTGAAAACGTGGGGAAGGGAAGCCAACTGCTCAACCGTCCTGACATATTATTTCTTGAACACTTTTCCTTTTGCATACACCATTGTTCCACACTCTTTTGAGTTTAGAAGTAAGGATGGGCAATAGGGTTATTAGTATATGCCCTTGTATTTGTCAGAGACTTGACTAGGACTACATTATTATTATTGGATGGTCATAGCTTGCTCCCATCCTTAGATTTATGTTTAGATAGGCATTCAACCAACCCATTTGAAGTTCAATAAACACTCTTGAACTGTAATCATTTGTGTCTGTCTTCACTGTTTGATACTATGACTGCCTACCTTACGTGTGGTGTCAGCAGTGGGATATGATTCAACAGACAAAAATGTAAAACCCATGATGATAATCGTCATACCACCAGAAGGAGAAAATAGGATTATTTAACTCCTTCAGTCTGATAGAATATACACCATACAAGAGGCCTTGTTCTCCCAGCTTCAAATCCCAATTGGCCAACACTATTTGTTTTTCAAAACCCAGGTATTGTTAGATCCCCTTCCGCTCTCCCATTATAATATACAACAATGGGATTAAATAGTCTTAAAAATAAGGCCTGCACACATCTTCATTAGACCTAGCACCCCGAATCCGCCTTTCCCCAAACCTTTTTCCTTTGGTATGAGACCAGTTTCAGTTCCTGGCCCATCAGGTGTAGAGATCAACCCACCCAGATTGTCTCCTCCATCAGGATCCAGTTCAGAGGAGTCAGACACTTTCGGAGGTTGAGACCCTTTTTTCCGATTCAGAAAGTGTCACAGAGACTTACTCCCTGGAAAATATGTCTGACCTTGAAGATGTCATGGCCCAACTGGCCGCCCATCAGATGCAGGCCGAAACCCGTCTTCAAGAGAATTTAACAAAATTAGTTGAGTTGCAGGCCAGCCCCATACTACCTCAAGGGATACTAGAACCTTATCAGGAGGGTGAAGATCTAGGAAATTTCTTTCTGAATTTCGATCGATTTGCTGAGCAATTGGGGTGGGAAGAAAATCTATTTTTTTAAATTTGGGACCCCTATTGAAAGGTGAGCTACAGACTGCCTACCAGCTGCTTAACCTTGCCCAGGGAGCTACCTTTATACCCATAAAAAGAGGGACTTATTAAAAGATTAGGCCAAACCTGTAACTTCTATCGTCAGAAACTAAGGCCTATTACATTAAACCCCAGGTAAACCCCCCTCGAATTGGGGGAATGAATTAAGAACACAGTGGCCCTCTGGATTAACAACAAGACCATGGAAGAATTGGTTGAAATTATCATTCTGCAGCAATTTACCAATTCTTTACCTCCCTTTTTACAGAAATCAGTATTGCAGCTAAACCGACCTACACTAGTCATGGCTATTGAAACTGCCCAAAATCACTGTGACGCAGCAACAAATTTTCACTCTGTACACAGAGGTGAAGAACGGAAGGATCACAAACCCACATACTGTTCCTTAACCCAGATACTAGATAGAGGGCTCCCTAAACCCAAAGAATGGACCCCGAAAGAAAGAATAGAAATCAGAAGACCAGACCGGAAGGGCAGAGAAGAAAGCAGGAGAGAAGAATATAAATGTCAAGGAGTTCCCCCCTTCTCACCTGAGTCCGATCTTTGCCGGATTTCTTTGTCAATGCCTTCTTGCGGATGGATTGGGTCTTGAATAAGGCTGCACGAGGCTCTTCCGACTCCAGCATACGTTCAAAGTTCCGGGATGCAACGATCCAGGAATCCGGGAAATTAAGAAAGTGTACTACACAGCACACAAGTCCAGGAAGTAAGAAAGAAGGGAAAGGGACTAGGAATGGAGTTAGTAGGGACAGAATCAGGGAAACAATACCGCAAGCTACTGAGCACACGTCTGGTCGCTACTTCGCAATAGCATTGAGCCGCACGGAGCCGCAGGGGGTGTGGTCTATTAATACAACACTCTACGTCCAACATGTAGAGCGAGGAAGGTGTTACATGCTGGACAGCCATGTTGGGAATACCAGGGAGTGTAAGTCCTGTTGAGACAAGGACCAGGAAGTCCAAAAGGGGCGCGTTCTGTAGGTCATGACAGCATTTCTCCTCCGAAGACCCATTCCTCCAGGTTTGCCTGGGTGTATGAGCTGAAATTTTCTGAGCAGTCGAGGGGTCTTGAGATTAGAAAGTGGTTCCCAGGTTCTTTCACTAGGAGGATATCCCTTCCATTCAACCAGGTATTGAAGCTGACCCCGTTTATACCTGGAGTCGCATACTCGGGACACTTCATATTCCAGTTGGTTTTCGACCAGCAGAGGAGGGGGTCTGCAGGATTTCCGGGAGGATTGGATGTAGGGTTTTAATAAGGATGTGTGAAAAACCGGTGAATTTTCTTCCAGGAGTCTGGTAGTTTGATCCGGTATGAGACTGGATTTATAATTTCCTTGATGGGAAATGGACCATAGTACCGAGGGGCCAATTTGTTTGGCCGAAGATGTCGGGGTAGTAATTTCGAGGACAACCAGACTTGATCACCAATTGCATAAGAAGGCCCTTGTCTTCTTTTGAAATCTGCATACCTCTTAGTCTGTGTTCTGGCCTTCTCTAAGTTTTCTTTGGCCTCCTGGTGTACGTTGATGAGGGGCTCGATCCAGGAGTCGACAGTAGGTACCGGTGTGGGATGAGCGAGAACAGAGGGTAGAACCGATGGATGGAAACCTTGGCTACGATAAAAGGGACTGGTCTTAAGTGCTGAATGATCGGAATTGTTGTAGGCGAATTCAGCCACGGGTATCAGGAGCGACCAGTCATCCTGAACCTTGGTGGCGAAACATCGAAGATACTGTTCCAGGGTCTGATTAGCGCGTTCTGTGGCCCCGTTGCTTTGGGGATGCTAACCTGATGAGAGGGCACGTTGGATTCCCAAAATGCGACAGTGATGTTTCCAGAATTGTGAGACGTATTGAGATCCTCGATCAGATATGATCTTGGAAGGAAGTCCATGCAGACGGAATATGTGTTCCAGAAAGATTCCAGCTAGTTCGGACGAGGATGGTAGCTTACACAGGGGTATAAAATGAGCCATATGGGTGAACAAGTCAATGGTAACCATGATGGTCGTGTATCCTCGGGAAGGTGGTAATTCCACAATGAAGTCTGTAGCAATGAATTCCCATAGCCTTGTTGGCAGTGTAGGTTGCAGTAGAAGACCCGCCGGTCTCTTGTTATCATGTTTATTTTGACTACAGATAGCACAAGCTTGGATGTACTGCTGTACGTCGGTCTTCATTCCAGGCCACCAAAACTGTCTTTGTATGAGGCGGAGGGTGTTGGTTATGCCACAATGTCCGGAGTGAAGGGTATCATGACAGAGGTTTATTATTCTTTGTTGTAATTTCTGTGTGGGAATGACCAGTGCATTGTCCTTAAATAAATATCCTTCCTTGACTCTTAGACTCCATTGATTCTTCCTTGAAATATCCTTCCACAGATCAGAGGATTGGGTTTGCACTCGAATTTCTTCCAGGAGATTGACTGCTTGAGCTACAAAGATCGTGTGGGGAAACATCTTAGGGTAGGCCCTATCTTCAGTAGTTACATAGTCAGGACGTCGAAATAAGGCGTCAGCAATCAGGTTGTGTGATCCGGGAACATGAGTGAGGTGGAACTGGTACTGGGCAAAGAAGTAGGCCCAACGCACCTGACGACTGTTCCTACACTCCAATGACTGTAGAATTTGAAGATTCTGATGGTCCGTGCGGACCTGAACTGGATGTCTAGCACCCAGAAGTAGATGTCACCATTCAGTGAAGGCTTGGCGGATGGCTAACAGTTCCTTTTCCAGGACAGAGTAGTGTGTCTCACTGGGAGTCAGGGTTTGTGAAAGGTAAGCAATGGGGTGTTCCAGTTTATCCTCAAATTCCTGCTTCAACACCGCTCCTATGGCGTAGTTAGAGGCATCCGTTTCGGGAACCAGTCATTTGGTTGGAAAAAAAAGGTGGACAGGACAAATGGTCGACACCATTTGGTCGAAAGCCAAATGGTCGATTTTTTTTTTTTAGTATTTTCACTTTTATTTTTTATTTTTTTTGGGGGGGTCCCCCCCAACCCCCTTTTTTTCTAAAAGACCCTTTTTTTCATAAACGAAAAGCTAAAAAATATATATATATAAATAAAAAAAAATTCGACCATTTGGCTTTCAACCAAATGGTGTCGACCATTTGTCCTGTCGACCTTTTTCTTTCGACCAAATGACTGGACACCATCCGTTTCCACTAGGAATGGTCGATTTATGTCGGGTTGGGCTAAGATGCGGGCTTGCGTGAACTCTGCCTTTAAACGTTGGAATGCCTTATCTTGCGGTGTAGACCAGATAAAGGGGGTGTCTTTGTTCAAGAGAGCAACGATCGGCTGAATGATCTCGGAAAAGGTGGATATGAACTTCCGATAGAAGTTGGCAAGCCCCAGGAAGGATTGACCTTGTTTCACGGACGTGGGAGCGGGCCATGCCAGTATGGCCTTTACCTTTGAAGGGTCCATACCAATTCCTTCTGGGCTAAGGATGAATCCTAGGTAGTGAACAGAAGTAACGTGAAACAAGCATTTTTCGGGTTTGGCTAAAAGTTTGTGTTCACGGAGTCGTTGTAATACTGCCTTTACATGTTCTTCATGCTTTAGAAGGTCCTTGGAAAAGATCAATATGTCATCCAGATAGACAATGACGAAGAGGAATAACATGTCAGAGAACACCCTATCCATGAAACGTTGAAAAACTGCGGGGGCATTAGCTAGTCCAAAGGGCATGACTATATATTCATAGTGACCAAAGGGCGTTCTAAAGGCTGTTTTCCATTTGTCTCCTTCCCGGACACGGATCAAATGGTAGGCACCCCAGAGATCCAACTTCGTGGATATTACGGCATCTCTCGCAGCTTCCAGGATATCCGAGATCAAGGGCAATGGGTACCGGTCTTTGAGGGTGCATTGATTTAAGCCACGATAGTCGAGGCAAGGTTTGAGTTCCTTGGTGTCCCTCTTGGGAACAAAGAACAACGAAGCACCCGCTGGAGATTTTGAAGGTCTTATGGTGCCATTTTCAAGGTTGGTATCCAGATATTCTCGGAGGGCCTTTTTCTCAGGTTTGGAAAGGATGAACATTCTGCCAAAGGGAATCACTGCTGAGGGATCTGTATCTATGACTCAGTCTTCAGGTCTGTGAGGGGGTAAGGTCTGGACTATGGCAGTTGAAAATACATCAGCATATCCCTGATAGGCCTCAGGGACTTGTATGATATTGGAAACCATGAGTGGTGTTTGCTGGTCTCTTAGTGGTTCTTTAGGGGGTGTCAAGGAGGGATCCAGGAATAGACAGTGAGACATACAAAACTCTGAGCCTAGGAATAGTGATCCTGCTGTCCAATTGATATACGGATTGTGCTTCTGTAACCAGGGCATACCCAATACCATGGGGTAATGAGCTGACTTAATGATGTCGAATCTAATCCGCTCTTGGTGATGGTTTATAGAAAGCTGGATCTCTTAAGTCTGCAGGTTTATGGGCCCTGAAGTGAGGGGTCTTCCGTCGATTGCTTCCACCGGCTGCATGGTGCTTCGTGTCTCGTATGGAATATGATGACTAACAACCCAATCTTGATCATTGAAAATTCCCATAGCTCCGCAGTCTACCAAGGCCAAAATGGAATAGGTCTTATTCTTGGAGGGCGATAGGAAGGCCTGCAGTATCACCAAATTGTTTTGTCCAGGAGAGTGCAAGGATGGAATTGATGTGGAGCAAACATCTCTCTCCCGAAGCTCTGCTCCATCTAGGATCGGGAGCTGGTGTTTCCCGAACGCCAAGGAGGGGCTAGAGGACACTCCCTAACCAAGTGTTTATCTGAGGCACAATACATGCACAACCCCGTATGAATCCTTCTCATCCTTTCTTACGGGGATATAGGTCCACAGAAGGCTCCTATCTGCATGGGTTCTGGTTCAGTTACTGAGCCTGGATTTGTGTCCATCTTGGTGGTACTCTCAAAGGACACTTTCGGAGGATTTCCTCTGGATTTCTTCTTCTCTGCCTTCCTTTCCTGGATTCGAAAGACTATTTGCATGGCAAGGTCCATTAGTGCCTGGAATGAGTTTGGGCGAGCCACTCTGGCCAACTCATCCTTAATCTCCTCATTCAGTCCTCTCCTGAAAAGGGTAAAACTCGCCTCTGGGGACCAATCATCTTCCTTGGCTAATTGCTTGAATCGGGTTACAAAGGTGAGCATATCCTGGGATCCCTGCTGAAAGTCTAACAGGCGTTCCTGGGCACTATAGACCTGCTCTGGGCAGTCAAACATGGTTTTAAGGGCCCGTATGAACCCATCATAGTCATCTACGAGAGCATCGCCAGAATTAACGAGAAATTAAGAAAGTGCACTACACAGCACACGAGTCCAGGAAGTAAGAAAGAAGGGAAAGGGACTAGGAATGGAGTTAGTAGGGAGAGAATCAGGGAAACAATACCGCGAGCTACGGAGCATACGTCTGGTCACTACTTCGCAATAGCATTGAGACGCGCGGAGCCGCGGGGCGCGTGGTCTATTAATAGAACACGCTACGTCCAACGTGTAGAGAGAGGAAGGCGCTTCACGCTGGACGGCCATGTTGGGAGTACCAGGGAGTGTAAGCCCCGTTGAGACAAGGACCAGGAAGTCCAAAAGGGGCGCGTTCTGTAGGTCATGACAATAAAGGGATTAAACCGTCACCCCCTATTTGTTTTTTGTGTAAAGAAACTGCCCATCTGGCTCGACACTGTCCAAAAAATCAAAAAGAAGAACCGATGGAATAGGGTGCCTCAAAGAGGACGAGTAGGAAGAAATAGAGGCGGATCTAGAAACCTTCAGCATATGCCTATGCCAGTCTTCAACTGACTTTACATATGAAAAAGCCCTAGTAAATGCAATGCCAGTAAAAGCGCTAATTGATACAGGCAGCAAACAGACCGCTATAAGGGTCTAGTTAAAGTCACATGTGTACACAGAGATAATGAAATCTACCCCAAGGTACCTGTGTACATTAACATCAGGGGAGAATCACGGCTGGTGTCATCTGCCATTATTCCTGGACTCCCCGAAGAAGTAATTGTGGGAAGAGACTTTCCTGCATTTTCCACCCTTTTACAAGATCTACCAACTTCCCCTAAAGTTTGTACCCCAGAATTGTTGGCAACTTGACTGTGGCTATTAAGAAAAGCATCTCGAGGGCGCTGAGTATCTCTTTGTCCAGTTGATGGTCTCGGAGAAGCTGCCAGACTGTCTGGAGGTCCAGTGGAGATTGAATGACGCAGGCAACTGGTCCGACTCCCACCCAAAATGAGAACCGGGTTGGAGGTGAACCAACTCCCAACGCCACGGGTGCGCTCTCCCCTGATTTACATGGCGTCAGGACAGTGCAAGCACTGACAAGGGAAGCTTTTCCTGATTAGAGTAGATAGTCCCTCTGAAAACAGCTGGATCCAGATGACAGCAGGACCTCAGGCAATAGATGAGGATTGGAGAGCCATTGAGTCCAAAAGGGCAGAGTACCAAGGCAGGACAAGAGGCAGGCGAAGAATACCAAGGCAAGGGGAACCCAGGAACAGAGGAAGCAAGACCAAGCCACTGAAGGGAACCGGAATGGGGAACCTCCCCAGGGCAAATAGGAACCAAAAGAACAGGAGGACCCCCTCCCAAGGTGACAGAGATTCACGGTCAGGACAGCCAGGGATAGGTAACAGGAAGAAGGGGAACTGGAAACAGGCCAGGAGGCAAGGAACTGGAGCTCAAGGAGTTCCGGCGAGTACACGATCTGAGAATAAATGGCGTTGAGACGCAGCTTGTTCAAGTGACCCGACCCCTTATAAAGGGCATCCAACACCCGGGAGGCTTGGAACGCAAGCCGTGCAGTTCCCAGATGTTGGTATACCCAAAGTGAGGCTTGGACCGCAAGTCTGCCTCAGCCCGAGTGCCCTGTGCACCGCGCATGCGTGGAGGGTGAGAAACGGCCACCTGCGTATGCGCAGCCCAACGCGAACGGGAAACCCGGAAGCTCCTGGGAACATGGAAGTCCAAGGACCCCCCAGGCGAAAGGGCAAATAAATCTGTCAGGATGGGGCACGCCGAAAGCGGCAATATTGCCTCGACCCCCAGGTAAGTGGGGTGACAGTGGCTTCCAAACCTCTCCGGTGTGGGTGTAGACGGAAAACAAATTTCAGGACCCTACCATTCACCAAGAGGTACCTTTCAAACCTCAGAAATACGTCATAATAAAATCACCACCTGGATCCCAGTTTGTAGGATACCTTCGTGAGACAAACATAAACACCCCGCCTCTACCAGACCAGAGAAAACGAAACTCACGGAATATGCGAGAGCACCTGGATACATCTTTTCCTTGTTCTTACCATGGTCCTAAATTTAGAGGACCTCAGAAAAGACCAAGCATATCCACCTCGCATAGGGCAAAGGTATGTGAGAAACCAGAAGGTGTCTCACCCGCTATTCCCTGTGGATCTGTCATCCAGGTGGCCAGGACACAGCCATCTCTTTTGGATTCAGTTCCTGGGGGTGGACCAGTGAGCCGAAGCAATGCTACAAGAAAGAGACTGTGAGGCACCCCCCCTGCCACCGACTCAAGGGGTCACCAAAACAGACCTGCAAGTCCTCCTAGCAGCCATGACTAAGGAATACCAAAGAGGTACTGAAGAGCAGATGAAAAGAATATCGAGCCTAGACAAGCACATAGACGAGGTAAGTAACAGAACAGCAGAGATAGAGTCAACGATCTGTGAACAATCCTACCAAAACTGGCAGGGAGCAGACGGAATGACTGCACTGGAGGCCAGATGTGAAGCCCTTGAAATCAAGCAAGAGGATGCTGAAAACCGTTCCCGCCGTAACAACATCTGACTATGTGGAATCCCAACCTCCATCACAGATGCAGAGCTGGGTAATTTCCCTCGAGACCTCTTCAGATTCATACTTACACTCCCGAATAGTGCCCCACTGGAACTGGACAAGCGCCAACCGCACCAACCACCACCCCAGATGTATTGGCAAGGGTACACTTCTGCAGGCTCAAGGAGGAGATTATGCAGGAAGCCAGGAGTACCCCTTGCATATAATTCAGAGATGCCTCAATCTCCCTATACCAAGACCTTACAGCCGCCACATTACTAAAAAGGAAATCCTTAAAACCACTAACAGAATGGCTCCAAAACAGAAAGGTGTCCTACCGCTGGGGCTTCCCTACCGCTCTTCTATTCAACCTGGCAAACAATGGCATATCCGCACACTGAAGGAGGCCGATAAGCTACTATACCCAGCAGGAGAAAGCGACAATGACGAAGAGGATTCAGCACTCAAAGAGTACTCATCAAAGGGAACCATGCAGCGCTGGACACGGCTAGACAGAAGAAGGCGCCTTCAAGGCCCATCACAAAGAGACAAGAAAGATGCTAAGCCCTGAATGGGAATATTCCAGGGACAAAGAGAACGGACCAATCTGGCCCCCTGCAAGCACCCCTAACTACCCTTAACTGAACTATGGGAACATGCACCCCGGAAACAGGCAGCTGGAAATCTGAAAAGAAGATCCGTAGCATCCAAGGAGGAGACAGCACCAACTGGGGTCGAGAAAGTGAAGGATGCTTGAAACCAGAGGCTGTTACTGCAAACAGCACTACTGAAGCCACCACTACGCTCTCATACGATACCCAATGGGCACTGGATGCCCACAAAAGGTTGGTCGTCGGGCTCTGAGCCGGTTTCCCCCGAGAGTTGTGGGCTGGTCTCAGAGACTCAACACTTGTTCTAGGGGCTTGGGGGGGAAGGGAGGAGGGGTTTGCAGTGATTTGTTACTAAATGGGAAAATGAGTCAGGAAGGGGGTCAAACCAGAGACATAACAAAGCAACAACTCAGGAAGAAACATAGCAAGGAGGCCTAGAGGTTCCGTACATGGAACAGAGATCGGACGCTAGAACCCCGGAGGGAGCACCATAAACATGGCGGTGGACGCGACTAGGGAACTTTGCATGATCTCCTGGAATGTGCAGGTCCTTACTTTTCCAGGGAAACGTAAATCGGTGGAGCGCAAAATATCCAAACTCTCTGTTGACGTAGTCTGCTTGCAGGAAACACACCTGCTAGCGGAAGATGAGAAGCGCATCTATTTTAGACGATTCAACAAATGCTATTTTGCAACAGTGGGGGTGAAAACAGGGGAGTGGCACTACTCCTTAGTCAGGAAATACCCCTGACACAGGTGACGGTGAAATGAGACCCAATGGGGAGATTCTTATTGGTCAAGGGTTACCTACTAGAGCAAGCCCTAACATTTGCCTCAATCTATTGCCCGAATCACGCTCTAGACCGGTTTCTTCACTCATCGTACCTGACATAGTTGCATTCACAGACAGCCATCTTATAGTAGGAGGGGACTTTAACCTGATCCCCAACCCCAATAGTGATAAGACCCTGCCACCATCGAGGGAGGACTTTGCGCAAGCAATTGGGTTTGCTGAATTACTGAGGGAAACGGGAACAGTAGATGCTTTGCAACTCTCCAATGGGGGGGCACGCAACTACACATTCTATTCCCATGTCCATAAAGGCCTCTCCAGAATAGCCTTCATCCTAATGTCTAGTGCATCATTTCCATGCCTAGAAGAAATCCAGATTCACCCGAGGGTGATATCGCATCACGCACCAGTATAGGCCCGGATCAGGGTATGCAGGCTCCCGAGCCCTCTGCAACGGCATTGGAAGATGCAGGACTCACTGTTGCAAGATGCAGTACTCAAGGAGGAAATATCCAAGGCTCTCACTAACTATTTTGGGGAAAACACATAAGTGGGATGCTCGGAAGCAGTGGTCTGGGATGCCATGAAGCCAGTGATCAGGGGAGTAGTAATAAGATGTGCGGCAGCACAAAAGAGGCTGCAACAACTGCAGCAGCATAGCCTGGAAGAGAAGGTACGGCCATGGAAGGGGCACACAAAACAAATCAATCAGGGAAATCAAGCAGAGAGCTCAAAAAAGCCAAAGCTATACTGGAAATGCACCTGGCAGATCGGTCCGCCAGAGCACTGGCATACACCAAATAGTTCTACTACATAAACAGTAAGCGAATAGGCTGTTAGTATATGAACTAAAACAGGTATACACCCGAAATAACATCTCCACACTGAGAAGTAAAAACGGGTCCCTACTATCCTCCAAGGACAACAAAAGGAGCGCTCCACCGATTTACGTTTCCATGGAAAATTAAGGACCTGTACATTCCAGGAGATCATGCAAAGTTCCCTAGTCGCGTCCACCACCATGTTTATGGTGCTCCCTCCTGGGTTCTAGCGTCCGATCTCTGTCCCATGTAAGGAAGCTCTGGGCTAACTACCTGGCCAACTCCCCAGAGAGGTCAGAGACAGCACAATTAGAACCCGTTGAGCTCCCTATAACCCCGGAGGAAGTGAAAGAAGCCATCAAATCTCTGGAAAACACAGCCCCAGGGCCCGACAGATTCACCGCAAAGTTTTACAGAATGTGCGCTCACATCTTAGGCCCATAACTCACTAGACTTTTTAACTCCTCCTGAGAACAGGGAGCATCACACCATCTATGGAGAAATCCCTCACTATACTCATCCCCAAACTGAACAAAGACCCGGAGGACTGTGCATCCTACCGGCCCATCACACTAATGAATAGCGATGCAAAAATCTTCTCCAAGAACCTTGCAACCAGACTCGCAAGGGGCCTCCCAGACATAATCCACCCAGACCAGACAGGATTCATCCCAGCACGTACCACACATGACAACATTAGGCTCACCCTAAACCTGATTGAAAGTGCCTCTAGACTACAAATAGAAATGTCCACAATCTCTCTTGACGCCCATAAAGCATTTGATCTACTGGACTGGGGTTACATGCAGAAGATACTATCCCATTTCGCGTTCAGCCCGAAATTTAGCAAGTGGGTCATGGCCAACTATCAAAATCCCTCCACCTCATTAAGAATCAATGGGACTCGATCCCCTAAGCTCCACATCTCCTGAGGCACTCGACAGGGCTGCCCCTATCTCCCCTAATATTCGCTCTCTCAATGGAGCCGTTTGCAACCAGAATACAAAACAACATACACATACAGGGGCTTCAGCTGGGGGGAAGCCAGTACAAGGTCTCCATGTATGCCGATGATGTCCCCATCACCCTAACACAGATTGAGCACTCTCTGGAGGCACTCTGGCAGGAGATCTCAGCATTTGGAGAGGCATCAGGCTTCAGGGTCAATTATGGGAAATCAAGGGACTTGGGAATGAACATTACCCGGGTGCGCAGAGAAACACTGACAAATATGAGCCTCATCCCATGGGCCAAATCACGGATAGCCTACCTAGAGGTCAACATACAAAACAGAACAGAGCTGGTATACCGAGCTAAAATCCCCCAGCTATTTCAAACCCTATTAAAGGACATGGAATACTGGCATAAGCAGGAGGTCTCATGGCTGATAAGAATCGCAGCACTGAAAATGAACGTGGTCCCGAGGCTCCTATGTCAATGCCTGGCACTACCAGTAATTATTCATTCAGGAGAGCTCCAAAAGCTACAAAGAAGGGTCTTCAACTATGTTTGGGGCAAGAAAAAACCAAGAATTGCAAAAAGAGTTATGCTCAGAGGGGCAACAATGGGAGGGCTGGGGGTTCCAGATGTTCTTAGATATAGCCTGGCGGCCCAACTGTCACATGCATTCGCACATCAGGCAGACACCAATATACCCTGATGGAAACAAATAGAAGAACATTGGTGCTCATCACCCCTATCCACCCCACCACACCACACAACACTGTGCAGGGCCCCGTACACTGACCCGCTAACGGCCACTGGAAACGCAATCCAATGGGGGAAAAATGGGGAAACAGGGGATCATTGGGCCACTCACGCCTGTCTGGAATAACCCAGATTTTAACCCCGGACTCGAACAAGAGACATTTAGCAAATGGCGTGAGGGGGCTTAAGGCAAATCAAGGACTTCTACACTAATGGAGCACCACCAAGCAAGGCAAAACAAAATTTCAAATCCCATAAACCGAAAGGTTCTGCTATGCACAACTTCGGCACTGGTTGATATGATACATAGCTCTCAACTCACCCGCTTTTGGCGGGTGTCACCCACCTTGAAAGCAGGGGAATCACCCGCCAAGTCCCTCATACGCCCATTCACTTCTATGGGCCTCTCACCCGCCAAAAAGAAAATCGGGTGTTTTCACCCGCCTTGCTGACAAAAAAGGTTGAGAGCTATGTATGATATGATAGTTTATTTCTTTCGCGCTCATACACAAGTGTTTCAGAGCGCGACAAGGCAAGGGAAGGGGAACAGGGAAGAACAAAACAACGATCTTTCTAGGCCCAGTGACATTGAGAACGCGCAAGTGCATGGGAGATGGGGAAGGGGAGAAGTGCATGGAAGGGTGGAGATAAGGAGAGTGTGGAGCAAGCAGAAAACATAAATAATGATAAATAAATGAATACATAATAAAGGAAACAAACAATGGTAGTGCAGCCAGCAAGTGGCAAGTACTGGGTATAAGGCAGCAGACTGATAAGTGCAGGAAGAAAGAGGGGGGGAACTGTATGGGTACAGATACAGACCCCAGTGAAAGGG
Source organism: Ambystoma mexicanum (assembly GCF_040938575.1). Taxonomy (NCBI): domain Eukaryota; kingdom Metazoa; phylum Chordata; class Amphibia; order Caudata; family Ambystomatidae; genus Ambystoma; species Ambystoma mexicanum. The sequence continues at coordinate 1,216,990,417 of NC_090931.1, forward strand.
GTGGCCCAGAGGCAGTGTGGGGGGGGTAGCAGGGTGAGCAGGTACCTGGGCCTGGAGAATAGAGGGTAGCCAGGTGCACGGTGCCGAGAGAGAACAGAATCAGCAGGGGAGAGGAGGGGTGAAGGCAGAAGCAAAGAGAGGTAGAGGTAGAGGAGCAGAGAGCTCTAGAGGAGAGGTATTTGCGGAGGGATAGCTGAAAGTATGTTGAACGCTTGACCCTGAGCAACACTGCATTGCTACTCTTTCTATTGCCACGCTATGTAAGTTTCGTATCTAGACATAGGATTACTGAACTTGAGCTTACATAATTATTTCCACCTACTTTTCTGTTTCTCATTTGTTTGCTTCCTCCTATTTAGGCATGGCTCTTCCTCTGTCCCGACACACACACTTCTGACCTCTGGAACCTGCTACTCTCTGAGCCGTCACGATCCCGAGAAGTATGTACTCTAACATAATACTTGTAGTATAATTCTTGAAATGATGCACAGGAGGCTGTGAGGCTCTGGATAATGTTGCTTTATTTATAACATCCAGCAACTGATGAAATGCAGCTCATCTGAAAACAATGCCAACAGGGCAACAAGCCCACAAACATGGGGCTGCAATTATGAGTCTAGGTTGCTGCTTTATGGGGCCTGTATGCCAGTCCAATGGAGGAGCAGGCAGGAGCCGATGGTGCTCCGTGCCCTCGCTCCAGGCTTCATCGCGGGAAGCGCAGGGCGGCGTTTCTGCATCTAGCAAGATCTCCCGAGACCGGGGGGGTCTCGCGATATCTCTACACATCTCCCTCTGATAATGCAACAGCAGTTATTGTAGAACATAGTCATTGTATCTCACCGGTCTTCTGTGTTCCCTTTTCGGCCGGTCATCTCTCTCTTTGCGAGTATCTTGCTTGTGATCATCTGCTAGCTCTTCTATGGGTGTATTTGCTTCCACTTCCTCTTCTCCGACTTCTCTTCTGTCAGTTCCTGGCTCTTGTTTTCTCTCTCTCTCATCGTCCATTACTTCCTCGATTTCGGATCTTTAATGGGTCTTTTCTCTCCCTTGTTTCTTTTCAAACATGGCTACTCTCTCCATGTTCCATGTACGCCCGTCTTCGGTGCAGACATAATTGGTTCCTCTGTGAACCACCCTTACCGGTCTGCTGAACCTTGAACCCGTAACTTGATCTTTTGTCAAAAACCGTATTTTGATCCAATCTCCTTCAGTTACTTCTGACCTTTGCTTTGTTCTTCTTCTTTTGTCGCTCCACCTTTTCATGCGTGCTTTGCTGTTTTCTATCCTCCACACAACTTCTGATATGTCCACTTCCTCATCCTCTCTTACTTTGGCCAACCATGGTGGCACTAGTGTGGAGGCTGCCCTTCTCCTTCTCAACATGCCAAAAGGGGAGATGTGGGTGATCCCTTTGGGAGTCAGTCTGTGAGCCGCGATGGCCTCCTTGGTCGTCTTGAGGGGATCCATTCCTGACACAGTCGCTAATTGGATGGCTCCTTTGATAAACCTGTTGGCCCTCTCCACGAGTCCATTGGCCTGGGGATGATACAAAGCTGCTTTCTTCTGATGGATGTTGTGCTTCTTCAAGAATAGTTCCATGTCTCTGGATATGAGTTGTACCCCGTTGTCCGTTACTAACTCATTGGGGAGCCCTTCCCGCTGGAAGATGGTGGTAAAAACTTCTATTACGGTGGTCGTCGTGATGTTGGGGACAAACTCGGCTTCTACCCACTTTGATAAGTAATCTACCAGCACTATGCCATAGCGATGTTCAGGTGCCATTGCCTCCAGTGGTCCTATAAAGTCCAGGCCAGGCCAACTTTTGACCACACTGCTTCGGGGGTTTCTGTGGGAATCATGGGTGCTTGTCTGATTATTAGGTGCTTGTCACTGTTGTGACACTCATGGCACCTCTCTATCATGGTGCGGATCTCTTGATCCATGGACGGCCACCAGTAGGCTTCCCTCACTCTGCGCCGTGTCATGGTATTCCCTAAATGGCCTGCATGGGCCCTGCACAGGATGGTTTTCCTCATGCCTGTGGGTGGAATTACTTGGTCGGTCTTCATGACTATGCCGTCACTCTCAGAGATTTCATCAGCCACTTTCCAATATGGTCTCAATCCTTCTGGCACTGTTCTTTCATCTGGCCATCCTTTCTTGACCCATTCTCTGATCCTCGCCATGGTGGGGTCTTTTCCATCCTCTTCCATCCAATGTCTCTCATTCAGCTCTAAGTAGTCTGGGGCTTTGAGATCCGTGATGGATGCCACGATACACTCTTCCTGCAAGAAGGTGGTGGCAGTGTCCTTTCCTTCTGGTAATCGTGACATGCAGTCTGCCTGCGAGTTCTTCCACCCTGAGATGTGTTGTACCTCGAAAGTATATTCTTGCAGCTTGGCAGCTATGCGTGCTAATCTGGGCGTCAACACTTTGGTGCCGCCTGGGCTGAGCATATGGATGAGTGGTTTGTGATCAGTAACTAACTTGAACTTCGTGCCCCACATGTATGTCCTGAAATGTTCCACGGCCCATGCACACGCAAGCATCTCCTTCTTGATGGTGGAGTAATTTTGCTCGGCTGACAATAAGGCTTTGGAGGCAAATGCTACCACGTGTTCCGTGTCGCCTTTTTTCTGGGTAAGAACAGCTCCTAAACCGTAGGCACTGGCGTCCGTGGTGATGACTGTACTCCAGTCTGGGTTAAACGGTTGCAGGCACGGCGCATCCACTATGTGTCGTTTGATGCTTTCTACTGCTTTCTTCTGGGCTTCTTGCCATGTGTATTCTGACCCTTTTTTGAGAAGTTCGCGGAGTGGCGCTGAGGTTTCAGAGAATTTGGGGATGAATTTGGCGTAGTACTCTGCCAACCCGAGAAATGACCTCACTTCGTCTTTGTTGGTGGATTCGGGAGCCTCGATTATTGCTTGTAATAAGTTCTGCTTTGGGCTTATTCCTTGCTCCCATATTTTGTACCCCAAATACTCAACTTCTTGTGCCTTGAACACACATTTTTCGTATCTTAACTTACTCCTGCTTCTTGAAGGTTGGTGAGCACCGTTTTCAACGTGGCGTCATGTGTCTGTTCGTTTGCAGCGTACACTAGGATGTCATCCTGGAAATAGGATACATTCTTGACATTCCGTAGTAAGACGTCCATCATGCGCTGAAACGCCGAGGCTGCAGATGATAGGCCAAACGGCATTTTTGTGAATTGATAGGTACCAAACGGAGTGATGAAGGCAGTTAGTGGTTTGGATTCTTTGTGTAGCTGTATTTGATGGTAGGCGTTCCTCATGTCTAGTTTCGAGAACACTCTGGCCTCCTTCATCATGAGGCTCAATTCTTTGATGCTTGGTAAAGGGTAACTGTCAGCGATTACTTCCAGGTTTAGACTGCGGAGATCGATTCATACTCTCAGCTCTTGTGAGTTCTGTTTCTTAATGAGCACAACTGGGCTCAACCACTCAGATGCCTCAATTTCTTCGATCGTGCCGTCTTTCTTCATGTTGTTGAGTTGATTTTTGAGGGTGTCTCTTGCGGTCGCCGGTAATGGACTTACCCTGTGTTTAACCGGGACTGCATTGCCCTTGAGTAGTATTTTGTGGACAAACCCCTTGATGTGTCCAGGCTCTTCCGAAAAGAGCTTTGGGTAATCTTCCTTCGCTACCAGCACTCTTCTGTACCCGACCGACAGTACTTGATCCTCTGTGCTGGGGTCCAGCTTGATTTTCAGTTTTGCTTGGTCATCCCAACCTAGCACTGCCGGGCCTTCTTGGCTGAAGTAGACTTTGGTGATGGTTTCTCTCCCTTTGAACTCCACTTTGCCCTTGATGTAGCCAAGCAGGTCCACTGACGCACCATCGAACACTGTAGGCCTGTGCCGTGTGCTAAGCACATGGACTGTCTCTGCGCCCATCATTTCCTTGTACGTGCACAGCGGTATTATGGTTAGGTCAGAGCCGGAGTCAGCCATGACTCTTGTTTCCAATCCATTGATTTTGATGGCACAATGAGGCTTCTCTCTTCTAGCTCGCGTGCTGTTCACCATTATGACTGTAGGTCTCCCCTCTTCGTCTGAGGACGATTCCCTCTCCGTATTGTGTTCAGCATTGACACCGGCGATTCTTTTGTTGCGCCATCGGCACACTATGGAGAAATGTCCAATCTTCTTGCACACCGAGCATTCTTTATCCGTTGCCGGGCACTCTTTGTCATACGCTAAGTGTTTTGTGCTGGTGCACCTGTGGCATTTCACGGTTCTTTTCTCACCCATTTCCCTTCTCTCGAGTCGGGGACTGGCCTCTCTTCCTTGGGGCGGAAGGTTACTGCTTGTACTTTGGCTTGGCTGTGCCCGCTTGCGTATTCTTTCCTCCTGCCTGCTGTCTCCTCCACTGCTCTTGCTATTTCAACCGCTTTCTCGAGTTGCAGTTCCTTCTCCAGTATAAACTTATCTTGCACCTTCCTGCTGTTGGTGTGAACCACCAGCATGTCGCAGATCAAACTCTCAGCGTTATTTCCGAAGCTGCATAGCGCCGCCAACTCGCGCAGCTTGGTCACGTAGTCATCTACTGGTTCTGACGTCTCTTGTTTGCGGCTGTAAAATCTTCTCCTGTGTAAGACAGTGTTTTCTTTACTGGCAAACCGCTTGACAATTCTTCTCACAGCTTCCTTAAACACGTCATCATTGTCACCTGCTACCGGCTCCGGGGTGAGACTCTCGAACACCCTCTGTCCTTCGACGCCCAGGGCATTCAATAGCATCGCCCTGGTCTTGCCGCCGAATAGCCTGCACCACCTAAGGCCTCCACGTACGTGGTAAATAAGGGTTGCCATTGTGGCCATGGAATGGCTGGCCTACCTGGAGTCTGAAGGAAGGGTGGTGGTGGTGTTACAACTGATGAAATGCAGCTCATCTGAAAACAATGCCAACAGGGCAACAAGCCCACAAACATGGGGCTGCAATTATGAGTCTAGGTGGCTGCTTTATGGGGCCTGTATGCCAGTCCAATGGAGGAGCAGGCAGGAGCCGATGATGCTCCGTGCCCTCGCTCCAGGCTTCTCTGCGGGATGCGCAGGCCGGCGTTTCCGCATCTAGCGAGATCTCGCGAGACCGGGGGGGGTCTCGCGATATCTCTACAATACTCCATTCACCTTCCTTCTTTATTCTTCTCTTATTCACATTAATCATCTCTGTCGTGTCAATAGCTTACGCGGCTTGCGTAAATCCGGAGTACATTACCCAACCTCCTTTGCTGCTGCGCGTCTTAGACAAACATACTTTCCTTCGTTTGGATCAGAAAGGCATTCGGCTTCTGGTAGGTTCATAAGCTATTTCGGAGCACAAAACCATCCCCTTCTCTACCTCTTACACTTATCTTAAGCTTACTGTCTTCTTTATTTTGATTAGGACGAACTATCGGAAGACCACGCCTCCTTCCATTCTCTTTCGGTTTCATTACCCACAAACTTCCAATGCAGGGTAAAAATACAAACATTATTTGAATTAGATCTAGCACACCAAACTTCCTTCTGACCGTGTACATTCCATTACAGTATAGTCCGGAAGGAAGAGGGGATACAACTGACGCGGTTCTACCTACCCGACATCTCTACCCAGCGCACACTAGCAACACAGCGTTTTTCCCCCAACAAGGGTTTCCCTTGCGGCCTCTCTCTGTCCTGCCGATTCAGTCAGAACAGAGAGGGCCGACCAGGTGGATTCTCCCAGCTTCGAGCTGTGTACCAAGAGCCAGGTTGGTGCTTATCATTTACTTTGACTGTTGGTATGATATGAGGATTATCATTGTTCAATACAACAATAACACCCCCATCACCCATGAGGCCACCGTGCAGGCAGCCCCCTCCACATGGGACACCCCCACCCCAGCCCCATCACCTGTCACCCTACCCTGTAGGCAGCCCCCTGCACATGGGACACCCCAGCCCCCATCACCCGTGATGCCACCCTGCAGGCAGCCCCCTCAACATGGGATACCCTAGCCCCCATCACCCATGACGCCACCCTGCAGGCATCCCCTCCGCATGGGACAATCCCATCACCCATGACACCACCCTGCAGGCGGCCCCCTCCACATGAGACACCTCAGCCCCCATCACCCGTGATGCCACCCTGCAGGCAGGCCCCACCACATGGGACACCCCAAAACCCCATTGTTAGGGAGAATTCTCATCTATGGCTAATTTCCCTCACCTAGTGAGTCCCCCAGCAGCTTTACTGGACTTCTGGAGTTTATTTTTTTCCACTTGGTAAGAGTGAGAGCTTTTTCCCGACTCTTACCTGTGTTTTGCTATGTGTTTCTATGTGTTTTGGTGATTGTGGACTCTGAAGTACACCACTTCAGTAGCCCCTTTCTTTTTGTGTGTCACACAGCACCTTCAGTGCCGTGGCACAGGGTTGTCTTTGAGACTTCCCTCGACTCCATTTCTGAGGTGCCTACCATCCCCCAGAAAAGGGTAAAGTTACCATTAACTTTACTTAGTCAATCTACCACAGATCCAGTACACCCCATCTTCCATGGAGTACTGGAAAGGGTTAATTTGTATCCCTTTTTATCTGTACCTCCTAGAGCATTGTTTCGCTCTTTTAACATTTAGACTTGTCTGGTGGCAGTGGTATCTACCCTAACTTTTCTACCGTGATAATATTAGATAAACGTGGTACTGTTCTTGGCTATTATATTAGCCTCAAACATAAACCCGCTTGACCAAATCGTCTTTCTTTTGGCTCCGGTTGGGTTTATTCGCCATTTCTTTTTGTTAAAGTCCTTCTTGTGTTTTACTTTGTGCAGCAAACTAGGTTCTCCTTCTTTGTTCACTGTCTTTTGGCGGGCTTCTGCTCAGAAGCCCTCCTCAATGCGCCTGGGTGTCTAGGTGAGCTGAATGTGAGGGAGGGGCGTAGTCACCCCCTGCACAGGGTATCCTAGGAAACCCAAGTCGCACTTTGTCATGATTGGCCAGGGTAGTTGTCCGGGCTGGACAACCCCCCTGCTGGGTGATTGACAGCCAGGCTGTGTGAATGGGGTTTTTTTCATATAAAAGGCAGGTCTCTTGGGCTAGAAGTCAGAGTGTCGCCACTGGAACTACAAGGAACCGAAGAGAAGCGGAGAGAACGATGGCTGCTGCAACTACCCCGTCCCAGTGAAGCCCTGCTGCAGTCCTGAGCTATCTGCCCTTCAACGACTTAGAGAAGATCCAGTCCTAAGTCTTCTTCCCTTGAGGTTGGTGGGGATAACCAGCTCATCTTCTACAGCCAGAGGATCCTCTTCCTTGGTCGAAATCGCTGCACGCTGCTGTAGTGGTCCGGATAGTCACCTGAAGAGCCTCTCCTGTTTTTAAGGAGCACACCTTTATTCCTTGTCGCTGCTGCCGGCTTCATCCCTGTGTGGTGCAGACCCCCTTCAGACGTCCTCCTTCACAACGAAGCTCCAGGAATCATGGGTCTGCAGGAAACCAACAGGAACAACTGCTGGGGCACCAGCTGCACCATTGGAACAAGGTACTGTGTTCTGCTTGAGGAAACTGGGTGAATCCCTTTTTCTTCATTTCCAAGGCTTGCACTTGTCTTCCCTCCTTCTTATAACTTTTGCTTCCGGACATTGACAATATCGAAGTACTTTTGGCTACGTTGAATCGTGAACTGTCTGACTGTGTGATCTTCGGCAACAGGCCCCGGTGTCTTCCGACCCTGGCTCCGGCCCTTTGACTTTTGAACTCCTGTCTCTGAGTGTTTCTTGATTCTGCCTGCCTAACCAAAATGTTGCCCGTGATTTTTGCCTCCAACTCTCTCTGGGTATCTCAGGTGCTAAGTGTGTTTCTGCCCCGGTAGCATTTCATGTCACGGATACGCGTTTATTTAGTAGACCGAACTGTCAAAAAGTGATCGCAATCGTATTCGCAGTAACGTCTTTTGTTCATAAGACTGATTAATTCAAACACAGGGTACTTACCTTGAGACTTACTGTACAAAGTGAATTGGTTAGTTGTAGTATTTCTAACGTGTGGTTTTTATTGAAGTTTAATAGAAGCGTGGTGTTTATAACGAATGGTTTAAAAAATAAATGTACTTACATTTTTCTACCTGAAACCGTGAGTTAGTGTTTGCTTGAGTCACAGTAATTGTGGTCCCTTTGTGTAATCTCTGCTACTGCTCATCTACTCTTGAGATAAGCCTGGCTGCTCCACCACTGCTACCACTCTGACATAGTAGTACAGGCTTGTACCAAAGATAAAACTTGTATTGCCACCTGTAGTCTTAATTGTGTGTAGTGGTCCCTAAGGGCACTGCACAGGATTCTGCCTAACACCCAGCACCCATCACCCCACCCTGCAGGCAGCCCCCTCCACATGGGACACCCCAGCCCACATCATTCATCACCCCACCCTGCAGGCAGTCCCCTCCACATGGGACACCCCCATCACCTGTGATGCCACCCTGCAGGCAGCCCCCTCCACATGGGACACCCCAGCCCCCATCACCCGTGACTCCACCCTGCAGGCAGCCCCCTCCACATGGGCCACCCCCATCAACCATCATCCCTCCCTGCAGGCAGCCCCCTCCACATGGGACACCCCAGCCCCCATCACCTGTGATGACACTCTGCAGGCAGCCCCCTCCACATGGGACACCCCAGCCCAGCCCCATCAACCGTGACGCCACCCAGCAGGCAGCCCCTTCCACATGGGACACTCCAGCCCCCATCACCCGTGACGCCACCCTACAGGCAGCCCCCTTCACATGGGACACCCCCAGCCCCATCACTCGTCACCCCACCCTACAGGCAGCCCCCTCCACATGGGAAACCCCCATCACCTGTGATGCCACCCTGCAAGCAGCCCCCTCCACATGGGACAGCCCCAGACCCCATCACACATGACCCCACCCTGCAGGCAGCCCCCTCCACATGGGCCACCCCCATCAACCATCATCCCTCCCTGCAGGCAGCCCCCTTCACATGAGACACCCCAGCCCCCATCACCCGTGATGCCACCCTGGAGGCCGCCCTCTCCACATGGGACACCCGAGCCCCCATAACCCAGGATTCTGCCTAACACCCAGCACCCATCACCCCACCCTGCAGGCAGCCCCCTCCACATGGGACACCCCAGCCCACATCATTCATCACCCCACCCTGCAGGCAGTCCCCTCCACTTAGGACACCCCATCATCTGTGATGCCACCCTGCAGGCAGCCCCCTCCACATGGGACACCCCAGCCCCCATCACCCATGACTCCACCCTGCAGGCAGCCCCCTCCACATGGCCACCCCCATCAACCATCATCCCTCCCTGCAGGCAGCCCCCTTCACATGGGACACCCCAGCCCCCATCACCCGTGATGCCACTCTGCAGGCAGCCCCTTCCACATGGGACACCCCCAGCCCAGCCCCCATCAACCGTGACGCCACCCTGCAGGCAGCCCCTTCCACATGGGACACCCCAGCCCCCATCACCCGTCATGCCACCCCGGAGGCCGCCCTCTCCACATGGGATTCCCGAGCCCCCATCACCCATGACACCACCCTGCATGCGGCCCCCACCACATGAAACACCCCCAGCCCCATCACCCCACCCTACAGGCAGCCCCCGCCACATGGGACACCCCCATCACCCGTGACGCCACCCTGCAGGCAGCCCCCTCCACATGGGAAACCCCAGCCCCATCACCTGTGAGGCCACCCTGCAGTCAGCCCCCTCCACATGGGACACCCCCAGCCCCATGACCCGTAACGCCATCCTGCAGGCAGCCCCCTCCACATGGGACACCCCCATCACCCGTCATCCCACCCTGCACACAGCCCCCTCCAGACACAACATCACCTGCATGCTGGATGCTGACACGTGACACATCATCACTCCATCAATGGGGTGTTGTGCACCTTGACTGTCGTGTTGTGACACCTCCCCGAATATTCACCGGAAAATGTATCCTGCAAACCAAAATAAAATGCATACACCTGGCCCAGATCCAGCTGCTCAAACACAATTGCTGACTGCAATGATCTCCCAACATACACATGTAACACGTTAATGTTAAAGTGAGGCCCTGCTGACTCATTCCGAGTTTGGAGGTAAGTAACGCTCCTTACGGACATGGCGTAAATAGCGTGTCCGGGCAGTCACCAGTCCGCTAATAGAGGACTATTACGAGTTTTCGAGTACGAGCTTTACGCCATGCCGGTAAGGTCATCAGCGCCATGCCGGTAAAGGCAGTCGAAATGCCCTTAGCGGCTCAGTGAACCGCAGCCAGGCCATGGGAACAGGAGGAGGTCCCGGTTCCCCGATCAAACTCACCCCATGGGAGGACATCCGCGCCAGCATGATAGGGATGGAAGGCATCGAAGGTGTTGGCGAGATGGAATGTGGCGCCACTACATCGGGCGATGGAGGTGAGTGTCCAAAGTAAACATTGCAATGCCATATCGGATGAAAGTCAACCAATATGTCAGTTCCAAGAGTCAAGCCATGGTCCCACACACACACTCCCAGCAAAGTAGGCAGACGCATTACAGACACACGCAGATGCCTGGTGCAAGGCAATATCGTACATGACACATTCCACACAAAGATGTAAATGCCATGAGTCACACAGCGTGCATGGCCAAAATACTATGCATGTCAGATAGCACTGCTCTTGGGCAACATGAGTGCCGCCGACGTATGCCTGCAAAAACCCCCCATGTATCAAAGAACGTGCTCACCCAAACACAAATGGATATTAACCCCAATTGTGTGGGTGAGCAATTGTCCTAATGTATGTATGATGCCTATCAAAACATCACTCATGCCGTCCCTCTCTTTGACCCCCACAAGCACTGACCATGACAGCGATGGGCAGGATGCAACACCTGCACAATGCACACCCCGGAAGAGGTCCCGGGATGACAGCAACCGCCCTTCGACTTTGAGGGGACAACATAGGGGGCGCCGTGCACCAACAGGCAAGCTACCCCAGGTACCCATAACACCAGTGCCACCAAGGCCCGTAGAGGGCGAACCACCACCACCACCACCACCCATTGGCCATCCTGATGATTCATGTGAGGCACCACAATCCGAGGAGTCGAGTTTGGCTGGGGAGGTGGCAGCCACGGCACCCCCGGATGTGGAGGACACACCGGATGACATATGGGTGCCCATGGAGGACGATGTTTCGGAAGTGGTCCGTACCCCAACTCCACCGGCATCCCCCCAAGTATCGTCCCTCGATACAGAGCACGCCACCACGCCGGAGCAGTCTGGTCAGGAGCAGACGGAAGGACACTTCAGCCCAATTTCCATGACTAGGGGGGCTGAGCAGCCTGGCAGGACAGCCAGGGGCAGACTACCTCCACAGGTGCGCCTGCAGGGCCGCAGGGGTCTGACCTGCTTACTGCCCTTGTGCGGGAGTTTGTCCAGGACAACAGACTGGCCAGGCAGGAGTGGCGTCACGATTTAGCATCTCTAGGCAGGTCCATCACGGACAACACTGCCTCCATGGCTAAATCATTCGCTGACAACACCAGCCGCCTCTGTGAGGAGGACTCGTCCCTCCGGCAGGTCTGAGGCCTCACAGCGGATGCCATGGAGGCAGGGCATCCCGCTACACAATCACAGCAGGCGGCCACACCGTCTTCCTCCAGTTCTACACAGACAAGCCCACTCCGCAGGTCAGCACGTACCCTGCATCGGCAAGACATGCCGCCCCCTGGACCAGGGAGTGCCAATTAATCATCAGGGCAGCCTCATGTAGGCTTTGGAGACTCAATGGGACATGTGAGGGGGAATTGTGGGAGGAGGGGGACGGGGTGAGGGTGTGTGGGGAAGTTATGGGGAAGTTATGTGCCTGTTATGTGGGTTTCAGACAGGGGTGAGGAGTCACGGCTTCAAGGGATAGCCACTATCACCTGCATGAGAGACAATTAAAGGTAAATGTCAGGCGAAACATGATGGACAGCTGTACTAGTCACACATGCCGGCAGGTTTTCGTTGGCCAATGTGCCCTGGGCCATGGAATAATGGTGTGGGTTGCATCTTGATGATGATACATGGTGTGCACTGACCTCTTGTTGCACATGCATCGTATACGCATACAGCTGTGGTAGTGTCAAATTAGTGAGGTGTTGTGTTCTGTGAGAATTACTTGGAGCGTTGGCAGTATTCTGTGCAATATTGGCCAATCAGTGCTGATCATTCCCATGGTGACATGCAGCACTCCTGTGGGTGTGCCGGCCCTGTGCCAGACAGTGAATTCCCTAGTAGGTTCAGTTTGATGCACTCACCGGGATGCTTGTCCTGTGTGGTGATATGGTTGAGACAGCAACATAGTGCATATGCACTGCATGATGCTAGATGGCATTACGGAGGTTGAGGGCCGCTGATGAGTGGTGCACATGTTGTGGGATGTGGGGTGGTTTCCTGTTAGTCATGTAGTGACAGGTGTCGACCTTACTACATTCCTATGGGATTTGGGTGTCATGTACCGTTTGTGATGCTTTGGGGCACAGTGTTCGATGATGTGCACATCGTGCTGTCACATCAACATTGGTAGCATGGTGGTGTGTGCATCTCTCCCCCCATTTTAATGCCATGTGCCAGTCATGCAACTTACCAAGCAGCCAGGCATGTCGTCCAGCATGTCGCTCCATGAAGCGTGGTAGCGTGGAGTTCCGCAGGACCATAGAGTCATGAGTTGATCCGGGATATCGGGCACAACAATGCGTGATGATCTTGCTGGCGTCGCATGCCATCTGCACATTGATGGAGTGGTATTGCTTGCGGTTGCGGTACACCACCTCCATGGCACGTGGGACCACCAACTCCACGAGGGTGCAGTCGAGGGCACCTACACAATTTGGCAAGCCTGCCAGTGCATGGAAGGCAACTTTTGTATCAAATATCTCCTGGGGAGTCCGTGGTAGGGATATGTAGTCCCTTGTGTGCTTGAGGAGGGCATCCAGCACTTGGTTCAGTATCTGGGGAAATAAGGGTTGTGATATGCCATGCATGTGCCCCACTGTGTGCTGGTAGGTGCCTGTGGCAAGGAAGTGGAGCACAGACACTATCTTCAGTAGAGGGGGGATGGCGGTGCGTATTTCAATGAGGCTCACTATGTCGTCGTGTATCAGGTCCACTATGGTGGTGATGATGTCCCGGTCCAGACGGTACAGGGTGTGGATCTGCTCAGGGGTTAGGTTGAAAGGACTGGCTCTGATGTGAGGGATTGGGGGCTGCCAGCATGGTAACGATGGCTGCACTGGTTGGGCATGCTGGGCCTGTCTCACCTTCCTTCTCCTCCTGCGTCTCCTCTGTGGTGGCGGCTGCTGTTGTTGTTGTTGATGTTGTGGCAATGCAAGCATGTCCTCCAGCTCCAGTAATGCTACTACTATTGGAATCATCTTGGTGTGGGAGGGGGTGTGGTGTGTGGGTGTGCTCCTTTTGTACTGGGCCAGACTCCATTGCATCCACCTGTGATGATTGTGTGCACCTGTGGCAGTTGTGAACACTGCTCAGGGCATTTTATGGTAGGTTGGCGATGCCGGTATTTACGGCATGCTGGTAAGCACTTTTTCCCCCTTCATGGAGCCGTTATTTGCATGTCTGCTTCACTTGTGATCTACTCCAGTTTACGGCATGCCGCTATTGCTGGCATGGTGGGTCGCGTTCCCGCGCCCAGACAGCTATTAACGGCATTGTACTTTACAATGCCGCTAATAGCGGTCAGGCTGGTCAGAATGGCCCGTAGCGGTAATCGATGCTGGTATTCCTTTACCGGCATCATTGTTCCCTTAGCACCAAGCTCGGAATGACCCCCAATGTCATGTCACAAATCTCCGGGGACAAATAGTCCTACAATGACAGAAAAAAAATGCAGCCTCATTGTGTGCCATATCAACATACGTTGGCCAGGCATCTCATAGCCTGTGCCTCAATGAGCTGCTATTTCTAGAATAGATTTCCTAATGAACACATCACTGTTCCTCCCAAAGGTGAAGGATATGATATGAAATCATATGAAATGATATGGCATTTATAATGCGCCTATACACAAGTGTTTGAAGGCGCAACGAGGCAAGGGAAGGGAACAGAGGGAAGACAGAGACAACATTCTTACTAGGCCAGGTGACATTGAGATGGCACAAGTGCAGGGGAAGTGGGGAAAGAGAAAAGTGCGGGGCAAAGGGGAGGGGGCAGTGCAGTACATGGGAAGGACATTAAAATGAATACAATAAAAAAGCTATTAATTAAAGTGCGGCCAGCTGGTGGCAAGTGCAAGTGTAAGTGCAGACATCAGGTGTCAAGTGCTGGTAGGGGGCTGTAGGAATACAGAAAAACAGTCCAAGTGCGAGGGATGTCAGGGAGGCAGTGCAGGGGTGCAAGTGGCGGGTGAGGCGGCCTGGTCCTGAGGTCAGAGGGTAGCCATTACTGCATGGTGAACAATAAAAAACACATTAAGAAAACTATGTACAAAATAAACATAGAGTAATTTCCAAAGTCCACTCCAAATAATAAAATAAATAAAAGGAAAACGACACACGAAGAACTATGTACAAAAAAACAAAGTAATGTCCAAAAGTTCCAAATAATAAATAAAATCAACAGAAACTTATATCTAAAAAACGATGTACAAAGGCAGCGGGCTAGTCCTCCTCGCCAATGTCGCTCAATGTCCGGGCCAGGGCATCATCAAGCACTGCGTCCATCGAGCACTGCGTCCACTTCCACAATGCGTGCCTCTGTTGCCGCCTCGAGGGCTTGCAGGTCCACCAGCATGGCCCTCTCCCTTGCCTCCCAGTCCCTGAAGGCCTCCTCGAGGATGAGGCGACGCTGCCTTGCCCGACGCAGTGAAATCTCTGCCCTGGCCATGGTGAGTCTCGCCTCCAGAGCCCGCTGCTTCTCTTCCCGGATTTGCTGCCCATATTGTTACCACATGGAAGACATCTTCGATCGGAGGTCCACATTTGCGTCCTGCCTGATGCCGGATACCTGCCCCCTTTGGATGCTATGCCCTGAGTTACGAAGCCTCCTACTCAGAGCCTGCTGCTGCTATATTGCCCGGTGACTGCTTCGCATGGACACCCTCCGGTCTGATGAAATTACCCAGGGCTGTCTGGCATGTGCCCTGCGTCTGGGTACCTGCTCTTCCTCCATTGCCATAGCTCCTGTCGTAGCCTGGATCGGCATGGTGACCACCTCAGCTGATCCAACATCGACTCCCAACTCAGGCAGGGATGTTATCTCCATCAGACGGGCCGACATGGGTGGGACAGGTACAGAGGGGGCCCTGCTGGTATCTGGACCGGAAGGCGCCCGGGAGGACGACTGGCACACAGAGGAGCAAGATGAGGAAGGAGTCGTATAAGTGGCCAGCCCACGCATCCAATTCGAGACCAGGAATGCTGCTAGCCAGTTCAGGAGACGCCAGACCTCATTGTGATGATGTGCACGCCCACAAGTGTAAGCCTGCACATCATCACAAATGACGGCTGTACACCTCGCAATACCAGCAAGCTGGGTTTCCACTCTGTCTCGAATGGCATCCAATTCGAGACCAGGAATGCTGCTAGCCAGTTCAGGAGACGCCAGACCTCATTGTGATGATGTGCACGCCCACAAGTGTAAGCCTGCACATCATCACAAATGACGGCTGTACACCTCGCAATACCAGCAAGCTGGGTTTCCACTCTGTCTCGAATGGCCAGGTCCGCAGCGATTGGGGTGTTGGTTTGGGTGGAAACATCCTACACCTGCGGATGGGTCCGGCCTGGCGCATGCCGGCAGGTGCATACTGGTGCAGGCGCTGGCCCAGGGAGAGGATTTGGCACAGGCACCTCCACGGCAACCTGCACTGCCAACTGCCCCAGAGTTCGGACTCCAAAATAGCCGGCTCGTTAGCCTAAAGGCCCACACAGTGCAGAGACCACACGCCGAAACCAGCTGACTGGTCGTGTTAAGCAATAACACGACAAGCCCCCGACCGGAGGCGGAAGCCGGCCGCTTCGCAGAAGGGCCGCGTACAAAAGGGCCTGTCTGCAGCTGTCCGCAGCAAGCCACAGCGCACAACCCTCCATCGACCAGGAAATAGTGTAAATTCACTCTGAGCCCCACTAATGCTGCCCATATTTGTCATCTCAGAACACCGTTGATTTGCCCATCGTTCGACCAGAAGCCATTCACTTAGTCATAGTCCCCTATTGTCTAAAGTGCTAAATGACTTTGTTGACAGCGACACTCGGCTCGCCGTGGCCAAGGTTTATGAATGCCTCCTCTGAACAAACGTCATCCTCAATACTCCTACCATAAACGCAAGGTATCCTACGCTCCACTACACTTAACATTTACTTATGCCTATTTTGCATCTTACTCATCTACATCCCCTAATAACTGCACCGTGCTAACCAAGACTATTGTGCCCCAGCGCCTCCAATTGCTCATATTGTGTTGACTATTCTGCCCTAGCGCTTCCAAATACTCAAATTTTGATGACCATTGTGCCCTAGCGCATCCAATTGCCCATATTGTGTGCTACAGTATTGCTTTTGTTGCATTGTTACTACTATTGCACCAGACTAGTGCGTCCTAGCGCCTCCAATTGCTCATATTGTGTTGACCCTGTCCAGGCCTTCCAAGGTCCACTAAATAGTTGACCTCACCCAGTGACTCCACCACTGTGTAAGGGCCACCAATTGCCCATATTGTGTTGACCATTGTGCCCTAGCACCTCCAATTGCCCATATTGTGTGCTACAGTATTGCTTTTGTTGCATTGTTACTACTATTTCACCAGACGAGTGTGCCCTAGCGCCTCCAATTGCTCATATTGTGTTGACCCTGTCCAGGCCTTCCAAGGTCCACTAAATAGTTGACCTCACCCAGTGACTCCACCACTGTGTAAGGGCCTGACCATTTGTCCTGTTAAGCTTGAGGCCTTATAGGATTCATGATCAGGACTTGCTGATCAGGTTTGAAATTGATGAGGGAAGCCTTCTGGTCATACCAATGTTTCACCAGAGCTTGCCCTGCCTTCAACTTTTCACTAGCCAGACCCATCAGCAGTACCATCCTTTTTCTGAGCCCTAGCACATAGTCCACTATGCTGGTAGTAATGGGGGAGTGGGCATCTCCCATCCCTCCTTGACTATGGCTAAGGGTCCCCTCACAGGGTGACCAAACAGAAGTTCAAAGGGGCTGAAGTCAACACCCGCTTGTGGTACCTCTTTGTAGGCAAACAGTAAGCATGGTAAGAGAAGAGCCCATTTTCTTCTTTGAGGTTCTTCCAGAGCCCCAATCATGCCTTTCAAGGTCCTGTTCAACCTCTCAACCAGACCACTGGTCTGTGGGTAGTATGCGGATGAAAACTTATAGGTGACACCACATTCCTTCCACATGGCCTGCATATACTTTGACATATAGTTGCTGCCTCTGTCAGACACAACTTCTTTAGGGAAGCCAACCCTAGTAAATATGCCAAGCAAAGCTTTTGCAACTGACTTGGCAGTCACAGTTTTCAATGGAATGGCCTCAGGATACCGGGTGGCATGGTCGACCAGCACCAGGATAAACCTATTGCCTGAGGATGTTTGGGGGTCAAGGGGACCAACAATGTTGATCCCTACCCTCC
This sequence comes from Ambystoma mexicanum, assembly GCF_040938575.1. NCBI lineage: Eukaryota > Metazoa > Chordata > Amphibia > Caudata > Ambystomatidae > Ambystoma > Ambystoma mexicanum. Next base: position 1,217,008,036 of record NC_090931.1, read on the forward strand.
CAAATGGTACCCCCACAACTAGGAGTGGTACCAAAGGAACTTGGATTGTTGAGCCACTCTTACCAGATAACTGGCAGGAGGCACAACTCCTGCAGTGACTTTCTACTTGCACCCCATCTTGGGCCAGTAGAAGTGCATGGATAACCTTTGCTTGGTTCTCTTGATTCCAAGGTGACCAGCAATGGGCACTTCATGCGCCAACTGCAGGAGGAAGGGTCTTACAGCAAGGGGAACCACCAACCTCCTATGGTCTCCTTCTGTAGACTCTGTAGGCTCACTATACAGGGGCCCACCTTCCCAATAAATCCTGTGCTTCCCAGGAGGTTCATCCTCAAGCTGGGAGCAGGCCTGTCTCCTTAGGCCTGCCAGAGATGGGCACTCACGTTGGCCCTTACTTAATTCTTCCCTGTCAGGACCACTTTCTACTAACAAATCTTTTAGTTCAGGATGGTGATTGGGGTCAAATACTTCAGGTATCACCACCTCCTCGTCAGGTCCTGGTGCTTGACCAACTACCTCCACTTCAGTGGTAGGTGAGTTAGGGGGAATATTCTCTTTCCCTCTTTTGGATTTCCTTACTCCTTTAGCCTTGGGTTTCCCCTTTGGCTGGGGCATGGCATTGGTCTTGGCCAGTGCTGCCCTTGTTTGAGACCTTGTGCAGGGTCTGTCAGCTGTATCTCCCACAAGCCCTAAAGCTCTGAGATCATTTCCCAGCAAGACCTTTCCTGGGACACTCCTCTGTATGCTCACTGGAATCCTGACTGGTGTACCATTTATAGTAAGATTTACAGGTATTACTGGGAACATGAGAGGTGGGCCATCAGCCAAATTAGTGGGCATCAGAGGAGCTCTGGCAACTTCCTCTGGGTCTACCAACGTAGAATCCACTACATTTCGACTACACCCACTATCCCTAAGAGCTGTAGTACCTACTCCATTGATCAGGGAAACTAAAACTACCTCAGCTTCTATCCCACTGGGGAAGGAGTCTGAGGAGAAGGATGCCCCTGTAATCTCTTCTTCCTCATAGGAGGAGAAGGCCAGATTAGCAGAGTGGACCCCCAAGGTTTTGACCTTACATCTGGGATCCCTCTTCACATGATATGATATGATATGATATGATAGTTTATTTATATAGCGCCTATACACAATGTGTTTCAAAGCACTTCAAGGCAAGTGAGGGAACAAGGGAAAATACAACGACATTCTTACAGGCCATGAACAGTAAAGATGTGAAATTAACTATCATACTCGGCCTGACGACATTTCAGATAGTGCAAATGCTAAAACATAGATAAGGAAGGAAGGGGGAGCGTGGGAAGGAAATGGAAACAGACAGACGACTACCGTACTAGGCCTGATGACATTTCTGGTAGAGCCAGAGGAAAACAAAAGGTGAGGGAGAGGGGTGCAGAAAGGGAGGGGAGGAACAAAACAAGCGACTATCGTACTAGGCCTGAAAACGTTTCAGATAGTGCTGGAGGGAGGGGCCGAGGACAGTACGGGGATGGAGGAGCAACAGACGAGGTTGCTATCATACTAGGTCCAGGGACAATTCTGATAGAGTAAGTGCATAGAAGAAAGTAAGGGGAGGAGGGGAGGAGATAAGAAAAGGGAGAGGGGAGGAGAGAACAGAGAGTAAGCAGTCAGAAAGAGTGGAGAAGCAAGAGGGAAGAGTGAATACAATTGCAGAAGTCAGTAGTAACACATAATGTTGCAAGCCAGGATACAAGATGAAGATGGGAACAGCATGATTCAGGGCCACCATGAGTGCAAAGATGCAAAGGAAGTCCAGCATGAGAGTTGAGAAAGGGTGACGCACCGTGAATCAATGAAGTCCATAAAAGTAAAATCCAGCTTTAGCCACAAGACGGTGATGGTGAAACCAGAATGTATCAGGACAGACTCCTGTGTGCAGGAAGGGGCTGGGGGCACAAGAGAACAACATGGGGGGACCAGAGAGGGTGGGGATGGCCTGTCGGGACAGATGGTGTAAACACATGTTGGTGCATGCTTACCTGCTCTCTTAGCAGGGGGTCGGAACCTGGATCCTCCTGGTCCGAACAGGTCCAAACAGGAATTGCCTTCTCTTTGGACACCCGGGTGAGAGACATGGTCAGTTGCTACACAAGCAAAACAAGATCCACTGGGTCTGTTTACATAGGGAGGCTTACTATAACCAGAGTTCTGTTTTGGAGGCTGACCTCCACTACCCTGTGAGTTCTCTTGTGTCTTACCCTTATTTTTCCTTTTGTGGCCCTTCTGGGAGGAAGTATTATCAGATTCTAAACAGCAGCTCTTGCTTCTGAATTCAAGCATGACCTCACCTTCAGCACTGGCAGAGGAAACATTAGACATTACATTTTCTAAATCCTCATGGTCCCTGGAGACCAGTGCAGCGGCAGAACTACCAGTTCTGCCAGCGGGAGCAGCCCCACCTCCTTCTGCACTGTCCTCAGAAGCTATAGCACTAAGCTGAGCTTCTTGCCAGTCCATGATTCTTTGGATAATTTCCATTTTTGTGCCTTGAGCAGATTCTCCACCCTCCTTATCTTTGGACTTTTTCCCTTCCTCCTGTTTACCAGGATGAGTCTTGTCCTTATGGGACATTCTATGTGACACCCACAAATCTGCTACTAGGGCAAGCTTCTTAGTTTCTACCTTCTTTGAATCAATCTGCCAAATGCTGCTTAAGCTCAGGGGAAGAAGATGCAAAAATATGTTCCAGCATGACAAGACATATCATACCTTCAAAAGTAGAGACCTTATAACCTTCAACCCAGCCAGTCAAGTTCTTTAAGGATTCACTTACATAAGATACCAGAGTACCACCTTCTTTCTTTTTGTACTCTCTGGATCTTTTTAAGTATTGGGCAGGAGTCTTTCCAAACCTTAAGATGAGAGTTTGCTTCAACATTGCAAAATCTGCTCTCTCAGCTTTTGACATTTCCATAATGGCACTGCAGCCAGAAAGGGGCAGTCTGCTAAGGAACCCAGCTATTTTATCAGCTTTGTCAACTTGTTGAACCTCACATGCATACTCACGTCTATTCAGCCAGTCCATAATGTCATTCTTCTCCTCATACACACTGAGCAGATCCTTAGGAAACCTTGGATGAGAGGCGGCCCCAGACCCATGTCCAGGACCCTTGGATCCATTAGCAACTTGAAGCTTGGCCAGTTCCAACTGGTGATCCCTGTCTTTTTGTGTTTCTGCCTGCTCTATCTTCAGTTTGGTCATGTTAAATTCAAGCTCCTTCTGCCTAAACAGCAGCTCTTGCTTCTGAATTCAAGCATGACCTCACCTTCAGCACTGGCAGAGGAAACATTACACATTACATTTTCCAAATCCTCATGGTCCCTGGAGACCAGTGCAGCGGCAGAACTACCAGTTCTGCCAGCGGGAGCAGCCCCACCTTCTGCACTGTCCTCAGAAGCTATAGCACTAAGCTGTGCTTCTTGCCAGTCCATGATTCTTTGGATAATTTCCATTTTTGTGCCTTGAGCAGAGACACCTCTCTCAGCACACATCTTTCTCAAAGTTTCAGATTTATAAGCATTTAAAGTTAACAAGGTACTTGTTTCCATATTGTTAGATAGGACTATGGCCTTTTTCAGTTATACTACAACAATTCACTATGTGTCCTAGTAGGAATAACTTGAAATGTCTTCACTAGTATGCAACACTGGATACCTTCAGTCCTATCCCACCGCTGCACACCAATTTGTTAAAAAGGATTTCTGAACTCTGACCTGGAGTGGCAGAGGTTCAGAAGGCCAACCTAGTTTCTTGGAACAGGGTAACCACTGGACAAGCCAAACCAATCAGGGTAGCTATGGCAGGTGGTCAAGACTAAGTCTCAGGTGGGGTGAGGGTGACTGAAAGACCTCAATGAGCACACAAAGCAAGGACACTTACAAATTACTCCAGACAGGTGTTATATTAAAAATATAGACACATTCATTACAAGGCCTTTGTGACATAGACCATAGCAAAGAATCACAGTAACACTAAGTAATCCAATACATCACGCTCAATACAATATATATACAAGACCATGGGGGTCTAAAGGGTTAAATGCACGAAATATGTTGACAACCTAGAGGGGAAGGAAACAGGCAGTGCAGGTAATCTTTAGGCCCAGTTCCACATCAATAATACACCTAACTAAGAGGCAGTCCAAGCCCTACGAAGAGAGGAGCCTTGTGCTCAATAGTACATGGACGCGCTTGTGCCAATGGGCAGGATAGGGTCTCTTCAAGGGTCTCTAGCAGCTCAGGAAGGTGGATGAGGCAATGCAGAACAAGTTCCCACTATTCAAGAAAGACCTCCACTTGAGGGCAAAGGCAGTTTGAGAGTGCGGGATGGAGTCGCAATTTCGCAATAGCTGTGAAAAGGAAAGGGGTGCTCGGGGGCCACTTGTGCGTAGAAATGGGCTCCTGCGCTAGGGGCCACCGGTTGGGGTAAGGAGTACTCACCGGTCCTCGACGCAGGCAGAACCAAACTTCACCAGTACAGTCCACTTCACTGGCAGGTTCGAATGCGGCAAAAAGGACGTCTCGGCACCTTTCAGTTCCTAAGATACAGCGATGATTCCCAAATGGGACAGTGGCGATTTCTCCGCTCCGAGTGGAGGAATCAATCCAGTTTCACTGCAGCAGGCTTCAGGGGCAAGAGGGTCACAAATGCAGTGAACCTGCACAGGTCGTTGCCGCGGCAGGGCAACACGGTAACCACGTTTACTCCGGTCCTGGCGCACTCGTCTCACTTCACACCTGGGAATGCCAAGTGAACGAAATTCAGTGTGAGGGTGCCGGGGACAGAGAGCTAGCAGTATACCAAGTTTCGAGGGCCTCCTCAAAACAGTGGCGGTGACAGAGCAAAGCAACTGGGTAAGCTGGTCAGCCCACTGGTTGGCCCAGGGACACTTCAGAGAAAGCTTATTTGCAGGGTTTGATGAAGGCGCCGAGAATAGTTGGTTCCACTATTCCAATGGGTCGAAGCGTCCTCGCAGACCTCAGATGCAGAGGGGTCCCACGGGACGACAGCGGGCTCAGGGTGCCAAACCTTCCAGCGGGTCACCAGAGGTTCCTCGGCTCGGCTTCGTGTTGCAGGATACTTGGCTCCTATCCTTTGTTCGGTATGAACTCAGGAGATCTACATGGTAGTGGTGTTTTCAGCCTCCTCTTATCCAAAGTTCCCTCCGCGCCAAAACAGAGAGGACCCAATGGGAGATCTGCTCACAAACACACACTCCATACGTGGACCAATCATGGACCACGGTGGTCCCAGGCATTCAGGACACTCCAGACTCTCTGGCACCCAGGATGTATATTGGGATCAGACATCCCAGCTCACATCCTGGAGGCACACACACAAGGCATGCAGAAGCCCGCGAAAGCATTGGGATTTGCGGGAAAGTGCATGACCAAATAAGGACTGGCCCGGGTCGGCTCGACCTGGGGGAGGTGAAGGGGCAAGATGGCCAAAGTACAGGACAAAGAACTTTGTGGCATGGCCATTTTGGAGCCAAGCCACCTATTTGTGCCAAACGCGGTTAACATGGCAAGACAGGGTTAAAAATAATGCGAAACGATAGCTGCCACCAGTCCTGTCCATGACACATCTGCACAGTTCATAAAAAGTCCAGCGAGAGTTTCTAGGGCCTGTTGAAATGACTAGAGACCCAAGTGTGCTGTATGGTAAGATACATTGCACACTTGTTACATGTTGCACAAAAGCTGCAACATGAGGAAAGGACTAAGGGAAACAAAGTCTCCCAGTACTGACTGTCTTAAGGGCATGTCAGTTTCTCCATAAAAAGTGAGCGAAAGCCCAGAGGAGTGCAGCTGAAGGCTGTGCTTCTCTGGCAAAGTCATTCAATGGTGTCTAAACAGCAGCAAAAAGTTTTGGGGTTGACACATGGAGGGAAACTTACATACAAATATGAATTCTTTCCTAACACCTAGTGCCTCCAATTGCTCATATTGTGTTAACCATTGTGCCCTAGCGCTTCCATTTGCCCATATTGTGTTGATCATTGTGCCCTATCACCTCAAATTGCCCATATTGTGTGCTGCAGTATTGCTTTTGTTGCATTGCTACTACCATTGTACTAACCTACAGTATCCGCAGGCCCACAAAAGCCGCACTGTGTTAACACAACCAGCCTCCGTGAGCCAACCTTACGGTACCCCATCATATAGCAAACCCATGTCTGCCAAGTGCTATCTGGTACATTTCACCCCCCTCCAGTCTCACCCCACATTGATCTTTGTGATGCTAAACTGCGCAATTATTACCATGTTCCCCCATTGCATTGTTCCAGATAGCATTCCCTGCACAGGCCACCACCTATTGCTAAACAGAAATGGCCTCTCAAGATTGGCATGCCCGAGACACTATCCCATACCGTGCCCAACACCCTTCCTGCCATCCGCAGCACCCTTCCCAACAAGCCCAGGCCATGCACAGCCCCCCATCTTGACAACCTGGACCACATTCTTACAGACTTGCCCCCTGAAGCATACAGCAGACCACCCCCTAACCCCAGAGGCAACAGTAGACATCAAAACCTATCCCATCGCTGGCACCAACAGGACACTGTGACTAAGATCGCGCACTAACATACACATTGTGTACCATAACCTCTCCTTCAGGACACCCAAAATATCTAACTTCATCAACCCCCTGCGCACTAATAAACACAAGCCACTTTTCACTCAATCTTCCAACAAAACCACAAATGACCCCCAACCACGGACACCTACGATTGCCACCACAGCTTAACCTAAAACTGCAACTCTCAAAAGGAGCCCATGCTATAGAAATCCATGATCTTATCACAGAACAAAACTTAGACCTTCTGATAATCACTGAATCCTGGCTTCATCGGGACCACTCCTAGCCCTGGCCATACCGCCTGAGTATAGCATATTCAGAATTGACAGGATACAGACCACAGGAGGTGGTGTAGCCATCATAGTGAGAAGTAACCTAAAACTCAGATTATGTCCTATTGAAGACATCTCAGGCTACAAGCTTCTGTTAGTCAAACTAGCCACGAATGAGAAAACCACAATAAATATTGTAGTGATTTATAGAACTCCCAGCTGCAACAGCCACCCTGAAACAGATATCCCTCTCCTACTCACACCGCTCATCAAACCCAACACCAAATGTATCATCCTCAGAGACGTGAACCTAGGGTTCAATGATGACCAAGACCACAAAGCCACTACCCTTCATTCAGCACTAAAAGACATGAATTTCACTCAGCTGGTGAATGCTCATACTCATGTCAAGGGTAGAATCCTGGACTGGATACTGTCCCTCACACTAATCTAACCATAGACTCTATCACCCCCCTGGGATGGACCAATAACTTCTGCATCAAATTCACTCTCATGAGCGACAAACCCAGCTCTCCTAAGACTAAAACAACAGACACTTTCGAAGCTAGAAATCCCCGCAAGCTAACGGCTGAGAAATGTACTCCTACCCTCAGCAAGCACTTTGAAACTAACCTAGTCACCAGTATTGACCCTAGTATCATCTCCGATTACTACCACAAATCACTTACTATTGACGAAGTAGCGCCTAACTCAACCAAAACGCGCAGAACCAATAAAAAAAACCACTTCTGGTTTGACGAAGAACTAGTATCTTTGAGAAGAACAAAGTGCTCCCTTGAACACGGCCACAACAAACATCCCACCCCAGAGTCCGCCAAAACCTTCAAAAGCACCAACAAAGCCTACAAAACAGCCATCATCTTCCATAAAGCTAACGCCTACAACACATGTATCAGCAATGCTTCATCAGACTCAAGAGAACTCTTCACCATTCTTAGAGAACTAGAAAATCCCACCTCAACCACAACCTCTGCAAACTCTAGTAAGGAATGGTGCACCACCATTCAAGATGCACTCTCCGCTAAAATTGCGCTGCTACAAAATAGAATTTCCACCAAAAGACAGCTACTAGCACAAAAAAACGCCCCGGCACCAATCCCATCCCCTCCCATGCCCAAAATCCCAACCCCTGCTTCCATTTCACCCCAGTAAACCAGGAACCTGTGCTTGACACTATCAAGCACAGGTTCCTGGTGTTTGATAGTGTCCGATAGCACAGCGAGTAGGAGTGCTCGCTTTGACATCCGTGCAGAGCCTGCTGACGCTGGTTAGAATCCTGGCAGGGCCAAACTCAGCCTTTCATCCTTCCGAGGTCGATAAATGAGCACCACACACCGTGGTTAATAATAAGCAGCGCTCAGATACTCGAGGGTTCGTAGCGCTATATAAATGCTAAATTGTTATTATTATTATCTCCAAACTCAAAGCATCTAACTGCAAAGGAGATAGCGTCCCAGCTAAATTGGTGAAAGACTGTGCACCTACCCTCTCCATCACCATTACCAACTTTGTCAACTCCTCCTTTAACACTAACTCAGTCCCAGCCAGTATTAAAGAAGCCTGGGTCACCCCACTGCTTAAAAAATCAACATTAGACCCCACAGTACCAACCAATTACCGACCAATAACAACGGTTCCTTTTTTACTCAAATTCATAGACAAAATAGCATACACACAAATTCAAGCACACCTCGAACAGAACCAACTCATAGGGACCAGACAATCAGGATTTAGGCTCAATCATAGCACGGAAACAGCCCTCCTGGATTTCAAAATTCACATGGACACCATCAGAGATTCAGGGAAACTCTGTATTCTCTTGCTGTTAGATCTTTCTGCAGCATTTGACCTTGTGGATCACGACAAACTCTGTACTTCACTAGCCAATGATTTCAACTTCTCCAACGATACCACCACGTGGGTGAAATCTTTTCTTGCTGAACGCACCTTTAGAGTAGCCATAGGTAAGGAAGCTGCTGATCCTATACCAGTTCCCATAGGAGTTCCCCAGGGATCTTGCCTTTCACCTTCACTCTATAAGGCCTACACAAAGCTCCTCTTCTCTGCTCTTGAAGATATGGGTGTCATCTACACCAATTTTGCAGATGACACCCAGATCCTCATACCCATCACCGGGAACTACGACCAGGACACCGCAACCATCAATGAAATATATTCCATCATCCAAAACTGGATGGCGCTAAATAGCTTATGTCTCAATGATGAGAAGACAGAAATTCTCGTTGTGGGATCAACAACCAAAATAGCAGCCCTTCATTCGAACTATACCGCCATCAACAGTGACGGCACTCTGATCCCTGTCCTCAAGCAAGTTAAAACACTAGGCGTATACCTAGACGCCAACCTCACGATGACAAAATATATTAGCACGCTATCATCCTCCACAGCCTACACATAGAAACTTATAACACTAAGTCGACAGTTCCTGACCCCAACAAACTGCCTCACATTGGCAAGAGCTCTGATGTTATCCAAACTTGACTATTGCAACGTGTTACTACTAGGAGTCTCCAACACCAACCTCAGCAAACTGCAACTCTTACAAAATAAAGCCCTTAGGGCAGCTTTCGGGATAAAAAAAGTCGGATCACATTTCCAAAATCAGGAAAGATGCCCATTGGCTACCTGTCAAAGCCAGAATTATCTTCAAAACCCTATGCATCACACATAAATGTTTGGCCAAAAAAGCTCCAATTTACCTTAACAACGCCCGTCAAAAAAATGAAAATACCAGAACACTGAGATCTAATGACAACCAACATCTAGTGACACCCCGCTACAACAATACCAGAGCAGGGGGGAGCAGCTTTCAAGTCTTAGCCCCCAAACACTGGAACACCCTCCCCATCAACCTCAAAAAGGAGATATCCTTCCCCGGCTTCAAAAAACTATTGAAAACATGGTTGTTCAACCAATACTAGTACACCTCAGAAACTATACTAGTGCAACATACATCTGCTCAAACTGCTATTACTGGTACTACTGCTTACTAATTGTAAATAATCATTGTACGCCTCTTAACCCAAATGTAAATAACCCCTGCATGCCCTCCATTTTTGACTTTCTTCATATGTATTATCAATCAACAAGATGTCTGTAACCTCGCCGTGATACCTCAGGGTCTGGACGTGTAACAAATGAAATGAATAAATAAATAAACATCAGGGTACTGTACCTATGTGTGTTTGGCACAGAACATATTCACATGAAGTACACTGCCAAATGTCACAACCATCATCACCCTCCACAACACACAGGTACATGCAATGTACATACATGCACATACATGTCTGTCCTTCACAACAGACAATCACATCCTTGGAAATGGCACTCTCACCACATATAAATTGTACATGCTACACACACATGCATCATGTGACATACACATGCACACACATCACCTGACAGTCCTGAAGCAGTGCACTGAGATATCACATCAGAGTCCCCTCAACGTCAATCAGGCAACAAGACTAGGGCACACATTGAAATGCACCAGTTACATCCATCCAGGAGTGATGGCCAGTCACATCTCAGACACATACACATGTACACCATGCCTGTTCATGTTTTTGACGACACAACCCATGTTTCATACCTCTCCCACGGGCATGTGTCAGACACATGTTAGGAACCGCCTGCACGTTGTGTTATGGTGCAGTACAACATCCATTGCAAAAGTGAGACCATTGAAATTTCGCATGGTTCATAGAATACATGTGGAGCACTGTCTGGGACATGCACACAGACATCCGTACAAGAGTACAAGAGGCATACTTGATGTACGGCTAAGGTGCACATGCACACTCCCACCATACATCAATCAACATGCACATGCACAGTGGAGGACAGCAACACATGGACACTCACCTGACGACTCCAGACGGTGCTGCAAATCGCTGACCTGGGTCTGCAGTGTCAGGTAAACCCTCTCCAGGACCCGCATGTCGGTGGTATTCAACCGGCCGGGTGCCCCCCTTGGTTGGCACCAGCCTGGAGGAAACGCTGGGCCTTGTTGTGGGTCCTGGATTTCAGGTCCTCCTAGCGCTTGAGCACATGGTGGTAGTCACTCAGTGCCACCCACTCCACGTTGATGGCACCCGCGAACTGGTCCCAGATCAGCTTCCGTCTTTCCTTGCCGACTTGCGTTGCAGCGTTGAAGAGGGCATCTTAATGCCCCAGGACATGCTGCACCAGGATGTCAACTTCCCTGGCAGTGAAGTTGATAGCCCTCTGCCTCGTTGTCATGGGGTTGCCACTTGCCTCCAGAGATGCTTGCTCAGACATGGCAACCCCTGTGGCAGGTGTGGGTGGGCAAGGTGGTCCTGGGGCTGGGCTGTGGAGCGGTGGTGATGTTCTGGCACGTTGGGAGTCTTCTAAATCAGCTGAGGTGGTCACAGGGCCGAGGACAGGAGCACTGGCAATGGCTTGACAGCAGGCACTCAAATTGCAGGGCAGGTGGGCAGCAGGCACACACAGTGGGCAGTCAGCAGCAGATGGCTCGTAGGAGGTAGCTCAGGGCAGTAGGAGGCAGGTAAAATGGCTCGTAGGCAGGAGCACTGGGTCTTCCGTGTCACTCGCGTGGTGTGTTATGTAGTGAGCTAGAGACACCGTGTAAGTATACCAACACAGACTTTATTGAACAGCTCACCGGTAGGTACGTTGTACCTGCAGATACAATAGGGCAGGCAAAACAAATAAGGATTGTCCTTTTTCAGCAGTTGCAGCTAGAACTTAAATCAAAAATAAACCCCAAGAGTTCCGGGTTTGCTGAAAATAAAAATAATAATATAAAAAAGGTTCGTAACAGTTTAACACAGGACTCCGGTTCTTGCCTCAAATAAATGAAATTCAGAAAAGTCTGAGCGATTCCTTCCCCACCCGCTTGTTCAAATAATCAAGGTCCTGAGTCTATGTTGCGGGCCCCTCCGGAATGCAGCCCACTAGCCTGGCTGAACCCGCCTGAACATAGATAAATCAACTCTTTCAGTGTCAGTTTCCACACATGCGGTAGGCACCTTTTCCTTCAGGCGCTTTCCTCCCCTCTGAAACCTCTGTTGTTTGCTGGACAGATACGGTGTGCTCCGTCGTTCCCTCCTCTTCTCCTTAATAGGCCCACCGGTAGGAGCTACTGGCTTCGTTCCACTCCGGAGCCTCCCCGGCAGCCTCCTTCCATTCCTGAAAAATGAGAGACAGCTGGATGGGTTTGGCCGTAGTTTTAACCCTTGAGCCCCTCCTCCCTGATCATTAACGCTGTGTGTTCCCGACCACTTTTCATTCACACCTGCGGCCAATTCCACTCCTCCCTGCTCCCTCCTCGCTAGGCTGGCTTGAGTTTTAACCCCTGATGGTGAGGGTCAGCTCAAATAGGGAAACGTAGTCTTTCGCCTCCCTTCTTTACTATCATTTACCATTCTCTGGCTTTTAAATGAATTCGGTAAGTGTGAGAGCCTTCTGGTATATGTAGACCGTTTCTTTTGTGGATTTCCCCCTCTCTGGTTTTCAAATGAATTCGGTAAGTGGAGGAGCATTCTGGGATATGCAGTCCGTGTATTTTGTGGTTCGTTTGGTTCACTCATATTGATCATTATATTGCCCTGCTGTATGGTTGCATTATATCCTTCCCTGTGGCTCTGTCCTATATTATACTTACTTATATCGGCAGCTACTAGCTCTTCATCACACGTGGGCAGCCGTAAACAGAGTGACCGTTATTTCGCACGTGCAAAATTAGCGTGTACACGTGAAATCAGAGGAAAGGGCCTAATCGCGTAAGTTACGTAAGACGCGCTGGCCATTGGGCGTTGGTGTTCAGATTCTGGGTAAAGGAGTGCGTAGGAGAACATCACACCATTGTGCAAGTTGGAGCACACGGATGTGTGGACTTCGGAGATTTTTGGGGTGCCACGCATTTTGTTCACTGGTTATTTTGGTGGGGGATTTGCCTCTGCGCACACGCACATGTATTTTTCTTTTTTTGAGACTAACGGTGTGTCGCGTACACATTATTCATACTGTGGGTGCCCCTGTGTATCGCATACCCCCATTGTTAACATCACAGTGTCTTTCGTGGGTTTCGCGTATGCATTTTTTGTGTTGCTGGGTGCCACAGCGTACCATATAATTCACGTGAGCTACCGAGGGGTCGCGTACACGCTTTGTTGAAATTTGGGATGGCTGTGCACTACGCGTCCTGTTTATTTTTTCACCAGGGGTAATATTGTGCCTTGCTGCACCATACTAGTACGTTTTATATCACATACCCTGCCACCTCACTCCAATTGGCCAGGACAATTGCTTAGTGTGCCTCCCATTGTACTAATCTATCTGTACCATGGTTGGGAAGGCCCAAAGAGGCAAAGGTGGCAGAGGTGGCCAGGGTCGGGGATGTGCAGCGAGAGCTGTGCACCACCCCCAACTGGGTCAGGGGGCTGCAGGTGATGCTGATGTCCCCACCAACCAGGGTCAGGGGGCTGCAGGTGATGCTGATGTCCCCACCAACCAGGGTCAGGGAGCTACAGCAGTATCTCTTGGCGTCCCCCCAGGTACACAGAGACGCTGGGGCAGATGCTCTCTCTGCCTCCACGGTGAAGGGACGTCCATGCCAAACACCTGGCACCAGCTCCCTGGGTCAGGGATCTGCAGGGTCATCTGCTCTCCCAAGCACCCAGATTGAGGCACCTGCAGAGGCAGCTGCTGTCCATAGGCACCAGGGTCAGGGAGATACATCAGTTTCTGTTGCCCGCCCAGGTACACAGACATGCAGGGGCAGATGCTGTCCGTGCATCGAAGAGGAAGGGACGCCCATGCCAAGCATCTGGCACCAGCTCCTCGGTTCAGGGATCTGCAGGGTCATCTGCTCTCCCAGGCACCCAGGTTTAGGCACCTGCAGAGGCAGCTGCTGTCCAGAGCCGCCGGGGTCAGGGAGCTAGAACAGGATCTGTGACCCCTCCACTGGTTCATGTACACACAGGGGCAGTTGCTGTCGTGCGTCTTAGGGAAAGGGACGTACAGTCAAAGCACCTGGCTCCAGCTCCCAGGGTGAGAGACATGCATGGCCAGATACTGACCCAACATCAATGGGTGATGGTATGTCCCAGGCCACTACTGGTCCAGCCCCTACTGCCCTGAGTAGTCACAGCCACACAGGGTCTGCACCACCTTCCAAGAGGCAAAAGCGTGCAGAACAGGGAAAGGCTCAATCCCAAAGCATGGCAAAGGTAACTGCCACGTCAAGGAAGAGGAGCTTCAATAAACAAGAACTCATCGTCATTGTGGATTACGTGCGCGAACACTACCGTGACATGTGCACGCAGCCAGGGAGCACCCATACGCCTGCTCAGCGTATGGTCCACTGGCAGCGAGTCACGGATCACATCAACGCCTTGGGGAATGAGAGGTGCACTGCTTGAGAGGTCATGAAGTGGTGGAATGACCTCCACCGCCGAACCAAAGGGATGTTGGTGCCAACCACGCTTCTGCTCTGGTGACTGACGGTGGATCACCACAGGAGCAGGATCTCATGCCGCATGAAGAGGCCATGAGCGAGTTTATTCATGTGGATCAGTTACAAGGCGTGGGAGGCCTGGAAAAGTACGAGGAAACGTCCAGTGAGTGATGAAGCGTGTGCATTCTGATTATGTGTATGTACATTAAATAAATGTTTATGATTGTGTAGCACTTCTGCCTGCACTTGTATGACTGACATGGGTGAACCATGTCATGGTGTACTGACCTGTACCTAGGGCCTCATCACGAGTCTGGTGGTAACCCTTAAATGCGGCGGTAGTGCTATTACTGCCATATTTAAGAGTCTGCCAGATCATGGGCTTGGTGGATTTGCCCCCAGCTCTGAGCTGGTGGTAAATCCACTGCAATTTTGCTGATTTTGCGCTAATACCGCCGGCGGTAATAGCGCGAAAATTCCCCATTGGGCCCAATGAGGAATGGGGAATTCCCGAATGGGCCCAATGGGGAATGGGAACCAACCAGTAATACCGCCGGGGTTACCGCCCAACTTGTGATGAGGCCCCTAGTGTAATGCAGAGTGCATACAACCCATGTGCTGCACATCGTTTGTACATGGCTTTGGGACAGTAGTCATCCACAACTGTCAGATATTGAAAGACACAACGTGGCATCTGGCTATGTACATCAGTGATGCCAGTGACTAAACTATGCCAGTCATGTGCTTGTCTCTGAAGCACGTGCTACACATCATGCACTGCATGTATTCCAAATTCCACCCAGAGATCTCTATAGGTGGTTTCATGCTACCCATACCTTCCGTGGTCGTGACATAGTGCCATGAGTGACAAAGCATTTTAGTACAATGTAAAAATCCTTGCCGCAGCTATGGCACAGACCCCCTTGTAGTAAATGTGTCTGGAGTCATCCATGTTGACCTGCCACACTCAACACACCCCCCGTGGGTGCATGGCCCTGTCCCTCTTGTGTGTCACTGTTCCCTCTTCCTATCTCCCAGCACATGGTATCACTCTCTCCACATCACAAACCTGGGACACCAACCATGTCTGTTGGCAATGTCTGCAGTGCTTACATGGCCAGGGACATGGGATGTGGTGGCAAGGCTGCAGATGCCATGATTTCAGGGATTTTTGTACACAGGTTATGAATGCAAATTATGGCATGTTAACATGCATGTAAATGTGTTGCAGGACAGCATTGTGATGACAATGCATGTAGTAGATGCAATTAACATGATTCTTCATGTGTTTATGTGTCCATGTGCATGTGATGAGCCACCAGATTCAGGGGAGGAGATAGAGGAGGAACGGGAGGTTGAGCCCCAACAGTGCAGCAGTGGAGGACGTGTTGTGGCAGCCCATGAGAATCCACTGGTGCTGCAGTCCATCCGGGGCATGACTCATTATGAGTCCACCTCCAATGATACCAGTGGCTCTGGTGGTGAGCCGGGCATCCATTTCTCTATGCTGTCGGAGGTGAGTGCATCAAGTGATGGTGTTGATGTAGCCCGAGTGTCTGCAGGGAGTAACGTCCCCTCACAGGGTAGTCAGTGTTGCCACGTCCGTCTGTGGTGGTTACGGCTGCAAGGCCACACTCCCCTCTATTGGCTTCCGGTCCTGAGACGGATGACCAAGGGAGGGATACAGTCCTGCAGCCACAGACAGCGGCTTCACGTCAAGTGCCATGCTCCCTGGGGTCCAGCAGGGGTGGGGCACGCACAGGTGGTGGACGTGTCGCGGCTGGGGAGGCACTTTGTGAGCAGTCAATGTTGCTTATTGCACAGCAACAGGGTGCTTCCTATGAGATGATGGCTCAGGCATGGATAGGGTGGCCAATTCCATGTTCTCCCGACAAACACAGGTAGAGCACCAGCTGCAGGTATTGCGGTCCACATGCCACTCACATAGGCTGCACATGGAGGCCAGCAACAGGAGCAGACGGGCCGACCTGAGGTCTCTGCAGGCATCCCAGCTTGCAGACGGTCGGGCCCACAAGGCAGCCCTCAGGCGAGAGTTACTGACCCTCAGAGCTTCAATGGAAGTGCGAGAGGCAGTCCGCAGTACACATTGCCAACAGCAGATGGAACTGTTGACTCATACCATCTTGGAGGAACTACGTGCATCCTGTGGGGTGTTGCATGCAGACCTCTGAGGCGTCATGATCCAGATGCATTCATCTGGGTCCCGCCTGGCCGCTGCCATGGAGGACCAGACCAGGGCCATACGTGGTCAACCTCCCTTACCACTACCAACTTCCCATTCTACACAGGAAGGTGGCAACAGCAGCGACAGCCCTCCCAATCCATGATAGATGTGCGGTCCATGTACCCATGGAGGGAATTGTTTTTTCAACTTCCACACATGTGGGTGTTGACATGCACCCTGCCCCTCCCCCCTCCTAGGTGGACCCCTCCTTCCCCCCGGTACAAGAAGGACATTTTACATTTTCTTTTTTTTGTCGACCCCTCCGACCAGATGTTGGCATGTCATATTTTGTTTTGCCCTTTCCTGGTTGTGGTCTTTGTTATTACATTACATTACATTATATTTGCAATGCGCACTATTGGCCCTCAGGCATAAAGGCGCAGACAAGACAGGGACGGAAAGATAAACATGGAAACAAGAAAGGACACATCTTCCACCCATTAAGATGGGAAAAAAGAAGAAATGGGGGACCCCAAAAAGTGTTGAACTAGGTCAACCCAGGATATCATATCCAAAAATTAGTTTGAGCATCAATGTGATGGGAGATTAGAGGTGTTATTCCAAGAGTCCCAATAACGTTCAAAATTTTTATGGAATCAGGCAAAGAGCAGGGTTTTAAGTTCTTTCTTGAAGGCATGCAAATAGTTCAAACTCCTTAATCTGACTGGAAGCTTATTCCACAAAAAAAGGAGCCCTAACATTGAACGCTCCGTTTTCAGCCTTTGCAGTGCTGCTTCTAGGCTGCACAATCAGATTTTGTGCTACAGATCTAAGGGTTTGCTGGTTGCATTTCTCTTTTATATGACTTTGTAGGTATATGGGCACAACCTGTAACCTGCGTTTGGATGTGATTACCAGCACTCTGAAAAATATTCGGGATTCTATCAGAAGCCAGTGAAGGGATCTCCTATCCTCTGTTATATGACTGTACTTGGGCAGTCTGATAACTACTCTGACTGCCCAATTCTGAGCGACCTGCAGTCTACGTAGTTCAAGTTGACTAATACCGAGCAGAAGAATGCAGCAATAGTCCAGCTTTGCTCCAATTATTGCCCTAGCAATAGTCTCAGCGCATTCCTGAGATATCATAGGCCTCAGGTGAGAGAGTAGCTTAACATAATACACTACTCCCGCCACTACCGTAGAAACATGAGCATTCATACTCAACGTTGAATCCAAGGTTACCCCTAAAATGTTTGTTTTCAGTAGAGGAGAGATGACATTGTCCCCTAGTTTGAAGGAGCTATATGCTTGATTAAGATTTTTTAGAGCCTTTGAACTGCCAACAATCAATAGCTCTGTCTTGCTACAGTTCAGAGCAAGGAAGTTTTCCAACATCCACCTTTCTATCAATGTGAAGATTCTGTTTACCTCCAGCTCATCACTCTCATGGTGTCCTGTTAATGAGATGACATATTGAGTGTCATCTGCATAATTTGAAAATACAACCCTCTCCTCCTCAAGCATGAAGAAGAAGGGGGCCATAAATAAATTATAAAGGCAGGGTGACGTACTCGCCCCTTGGGGAACCCTGTATAGCACCAATATAGGAGTGGCTTCAGCCGAGGCCGAGCAGACTCTGCTACTTCTATGCTCCAGGAAAGACACAACCCACTGAGCTGCCGAGGCAGAGAGATTGGCCACTTCTTGTAATCTAGGAATGAGAATGGAATGTTCAATTAGATCGAAAGCTGCTGATTGATCTAATGAGATTATTAACGTTAAGCCCCTTCGATCCATTTCTCCCAAGAGTTTAGTTTTAAGCTCCAAGAGAGCTGTTTCTGTTCCAAATTATTTTCTAAAGCCTGACTGCTTATGGTGGAGAATAGGATATTGCTCCAGATGTTCTGCCAACTGGCCATATGCAACCCTGTCCAAACATTTTTGTAAAAAAGGAGTATTGGATATGGGTCGAAAATTAAGTGGGTTGTCCATTGACTGGCCCAATTTCTTAAGAATGGGGGTTACCATGGTAGATTTAATCTCGTCTGGGATGCTACTTTCCTTCAAGGAAGTATTTATGAATGTACACAAAGCGTCTAGGAGCCGCGGGGGATATGTCTTTATAATCATCGAAGAGCAAGCATCTCCTCTGCATTCTAAGAGTTTGATATGCTCTATGATTTTTTGTAGCTCACTCACCATTATGGGGTGGAAGTCAAATTGAGGGACCGATGGGTCATGGCCGAGCCCTTTGTTAGAAACCTTGCATACCGGAAGAACCGGAGTTCTTTTTCTCTAACATTGTCGACCGAATGTTATGTAGCTTATTAAATAGGCCATCTTGTATTAATTGACACCAGTTTGCATTGATTGCCCTTGAGGTGTGCCATTAACTCCTCAGGGACTATACATGTGCAGTGGTGTGCGTGCAGGCATGCCTAGTGAACTCATCTAGCATGTTTGCATGGGGTACACCGGGAGGCATGTGCAGGTAATCATAGCTTTGTTTTTCCAAGGCACGTGTGTGCTGTGTCAATTATACTGCACAATGAGTGTTTTAATATGTTCGCCTATGTTGTTCCAGTAATCTGTGATGTGGCGCTGACTGCTCCCCCAGCTGAGACATCCTGCACCATTAGAAGTCCACACTCCTCATGCCCTCCACCAGAGAATGTCGTTCCTTTAACAAATTGAGAAACACACTTACTGGTGAAGGTCATGTGGGATTGACAATATTCAGACATAGTTATTTGGTAAGCATTTGCACTGTCTTGCATGTTGTGCATGCTTCATTGTTGGCCATCTTTGCTGCATGTGTCAGTTCTCTTATATGTCCTTTGCATGCTCACATGGCGTTGTGGTAATTTGATAGGAGCTCATGTCACTGTGTGAGCAACCTATGTGAATACATCAATGGGCGCACCGACTGTGCTGTGCAGCATGTCATTGTACATCGGTAAACCAGGCCAGGGACTCCTTCATCTGTTATTTCCTTGTTATTCACTCTCTGTGCCACTCTCCCTCTCTCTCTCTCCGGTGTGGTACGCTGTACTCCTGTACATATCAATGTCAATGGCCTTTCACCCTGTGTTGATCCTGCACTCTGTTTTGTATGCATATTTTTTTTCTGGTGTCAACTGTGATCATGTATGTGCATATATTTTGTGCTGTTACTCTGCATTTCATTCCATGTAGGTAGATCGTCTCCCAATGGGGTGCATCGTATTCAAGGCAGGTGAGTTCCATGGACAGGTGAGTGCATGCATGTGCTGACACTTCAGTGGTGTTTGCATGGCAACGGGGCACTGTGAGGGTGCCCCTCATCCCACTTGCCCCCGTGATGGCTGTGTGTGACCCTCATCCCCCTTGTCCCCCGTGATGGCTGTGTGTGTGCCCCTCATCCCCCTTGTCCCCCGGGATGGCTGTGTGTGTGCCCCCCATGCTCCCCTGGGCGCATGTGATGTTGTGTGTGCTCCCCATGCACCCATGGTTGCCTGTGATGTTGTGTGAGCCCCCCACCCCTCCATGGTCACCTGTGATGTTGTGTGTGCCCCCCACCCACTCCCCTGATTGCATGTGATTTTATGTGTGCCTCCCACACCCACATGGTCACCTGTGATGTTGTGTGTGCCCCCACCACCCCATGGTCACATGTGATGTTGTGTGTACCCCCCATGGTCGCATCTGATGTTATGTGTGCCCCCCACACCCCCTGGTTGCATGTGATGTTGTGTGTGCCCCCCATGGTCACCTGTGATGTTGTGTGTGCCCCCCACAGCCCCCCTCGTTACATGTGATGTTGTGTATGCCCCCCAACCTCCCTGTGATGTTGTGTGTGCCCCCACCCCCCTCTGGTCACATGTGATGTTGTTTGCGCCCCTCACCCCGCCCAACCCTGGTCACCTGTGATGTTGTGTATGCCCCCACCCCCCCCTGGTCACATGTGCTGTGTGTACCCCCACCCCCACATGGTCACCTGTCATGTTGTGTGTGTCCCCCACCCCCCCATGGTTGGCTGGGATGTTGGTTGTATATGCTCCCCACCCTCCCTGGTCGCATGTGATGTTGTGTGTACCACCCCCCCCCATGGTCACCTGTGATGTTTTGTGTGCCCCCCACCCCCCTGCACCTGGTCACATGTGATGTTGTGTGTACCACCCCCCACCCATGGTCACCTGTGATGTTGTGTGTGCTCCCCACCCCCCTGCCCCTGGTCACAAGTGATGTTGTGTGTACCCCCCCCCATGGTCACCTGTGATGTTGTGTGCACCCCCCACCCTCCCCTGGTCGCATGTGATGTTGTGTGTGCCCCCATGGTCACCTTTGATGTTGTGTGTGCCCCCCACCTCTCCCCACATTGCATGTGATGTTGTGTGTGCCCCCCACCCCTCATGGTCACCTGCGATGGTGTGTGTGGCCCCCACCCTCCCTGGTCACATGTGATGTTGTGTGTGCCCCCCCGGTTGCCTGTGATGTTGTGTATGCCCCCCACACCCCTGGTTACATGTGATGTTGTGCATACCCCCCACCCCCATGGTCGCCTGTGATGTTGTGTGTGCCGCCCACCCCCCCCTGGTCGCATGTGATGTTGTGTGTGCCCCCCACCCCCTTGCCCCTGGTCACATGTGATGTTGTGTGTACCCCCACACTCCCCATGGTCGCCTGTAATGTTGTGTGTGCCCCCCACCGTCCCCTGGTCGCATGTGATGTTGTGTGTGCCCCCATGGTCGCCTTTGATGTTGTGTGTGCCCCCCACCCCTCCTCGCATTTGATTTTGTGTGTGCCCCCACACCCCCCATGGTCACCTGTGATGGTGTGTGTGGCCCCCACCCTCCATGGTCGCATGTGATGTTGTATGTGCCCCCACCCGGTTGCCTGTGATGTTGTGTATGCCCCCCACCCCCATGGTCGCATGTGATGTTGTATGTGCCCCCACCCGGTTGCCTGTGATGTTGTGTATACCCCCCACCCCCATGGTCGCTTGTGATGTTGTGTGTGCGTGCCGCCCCCCCCCAGTTGCATGTGATGTTGGGTGTGCCCCCCATGGTCACCTGTGATGTTGTGTGTGCCCCCCACTCATCGCATGTGATGTTGTCTGAGCCCCCTACCCTGCATGGTCACCTGTGATGTTGTGTGTGCCCCCCACCTGGTTGCATGTGATGTTGTGTGTGCCCGCCACACCCCCCTGGTCGCATGTGATGTTGTGTATGCCCCCGACTCCACCTTGTCACATGTGATGTTGTGTGTATGCCCCCCCCATGGTCACCTGTGATGTTGTGTGTGCCCCCCACTGCCCCCTGGTCACTGTGATGTTGTGTGTGCCCCCCTGCTCTCGTTGTCCTCCCCCTCCCCTCTTCCCTCTACTCCTAGCCACGACCACCTAAACTGACTTTCTGCATTTGTATGCTGCTGCCACCCTGCAACATGGGGCTAGGCAACATGTATGTTTTGACAAGCACTTATGTAACTAAGTAAGCCTTCTGTAACAGTGCTGCGATGGCCAAGGCCTGTTGTGCGCTTTATGAATCCAAATGATTTTTTTTAACAATTATGGGACAATTGGATGTCTAGTTTGGCATGGTGGTAGTGGCATAGTGTTATCTCTAACAATTGGTATCAATAAGTATTTGTTCAACAGTATTCACTAACCTGACCAGAAAACTACTTCCCGTGGAGGAGATAAATGCTAAATTGAAGATCTTTCGGACAGCCCTGCCCTCTCCTCACCGGAAATAACAACAAAACCAATGAGGGAAGGAGCACGACCCCCAGGGAAACCCTCTGGGGGAAGAAAACCCTGTGTAGATGCAGCTTACAGGACGTCTGGAAGAGGTCTTGAGGTAGGTAGCAATCTTCTGGATAGTAGAAGGCTTGTGGCTGGATTGGATTCTCTACAGACAGAGACAGAACAGGTAAGTATACGGTTGAGAGAGGAAAGAAAGGTTGAGTAGGATAGGACAGGAGGCTCACACTTACTGGACGATCCTGCCGGAAGTAACTGAAAGGCTAATGCGGACCCAGAATACTGGAGGTACAACACCTAGGTCCCGGAACATTAGTAGAATAACCGCTCTAAAGATAGAAAGAGGATTACTTTCTGCAGATGTTAAATGGGGAAATTATAGAGGACATGCGGGCAGGGGTAACCGACTCACTTTGGATTGGAAAGCAGGAACGATGTGATACTTGGAGTGGAAAATGGAAGTGTATGAATTGCCACGAAAGAACGGGGTCCAATACGGGAGCTGATTTGAGATCTTGCGAAAAGAAGAGAGCCGCTGAGAATGTCTGAGAGAGGGACGATTAAGAGGAGAAAGGTTAGAAAGTAGTTAGAACACACATAAGTGAGTGCCACTGTAATACCTGGAAGCGAATTTACGGAGCGCCGGCTTCAACAGTAGCGCCGCATCGAACTGCAGTTCTTCCGTCAATATATGGAATCACGTGACCGGCAAGTAACATCTCTTGAGGACGTTCAGAGTCTGTACCGCTGTCTGCAGTACCATCAAAGAAACCACCGGCCATCTTGGATGTACTAGTCCGTATCATGCCACATAACCGTCAGCTCTGCCAAAGAGACCAGCGCCGGAATTGTGTAACACATAGTCCCTCATCTATGTGTTTCTTTTGCAAACCCAAATTGAAATTAGTTTTAGTTCTAAGAGATGAACACAATGTAGCACTTTCAAGGACACATTCTCAGGGGGGTTTGGTGGGCACAGATGATTGGCCCTTTGTCATCATTGAATGGCACCTGGAATGTGCCAGGGCTGTGTGCACTCGACAGTGGTTGGATTTTAGGTGAAAAATGTAGCCACAAGCTGGGTACGGGCAGCCTCGTCACGTGCCCTTTGACGTGCCATGCGCAAGCGGCGTGCATGTCGTTGCGGGTTTGGGGGGCACCACCATGTCCACCGGTACACCACGCCGTGCTGCAACATTGTGCAGGACACATGCTGACACAATGATCCTACACACTAGTGGTGGTGCATATAGCAGGGTGGTCAATGGAGGGAATGTGCGCTCCACTATGCCCCGAGTTGCAATATGGGCACTGTTGTATCTTACCTAGGGTGGTGTGGCATGGTTCCGTATTGGTGTCATCATGTAGGCGCTCAGAGGGTAGGCACTGTCCCCAGTAGAGGCGAAGATGTTTGTCATTGGTGTGTATTTGTGTGTGTGTGACATGCATGCATGTGCACGGGCATTTGTACTCACCAATGAGCCATGTGTTGCCATGCCTCCCAGCTTTCAGGGTCCGGTGTTGCAGTGACATTCTGAATATGAAACTATCATGGGTGGATCCTGGATAGTTTGCATATACAGAAGTAATGATACCCTTGGCATCACATACAACCTGCACGTTGATGGAATGCCAGTGCTTGCGATTGCGATAGATGTGCTCTGTCGGCCTAGGTAGGCGTAGAGCCATATGGGTGCAATTGATGGCACCGAGCACTCTAATGAAGTGCGCCACCCCATAAAAATCCTGGACCATGGCCTGCCTTTCTGCAGATGTTCTGGGCATATAGATGTGCCTGCGGACTGAGGGGCGTGCAGTCATTATTGCCAACACCTGGTGTAGGCAGCGTGACTGCGTGGGCTGTGAAATGCCCCCAACTAGGGCAGTTGTCCACTGAAAAGACCCAGTGGCCACAAAATGCAGAACATTGAGCACCTTTTCCAAGGGGCTCAGTGCTTGGGATCACAGGGTGGGTGATGTAAGGTCATCATCCCACCCCCTGACCAGGTCTAATATGATATCAGGTAGAAACCTATACCTGCCATAGACCTGGTCATCAGGCATCTCAAAAAGGCTGGTCCTAGGTAGAAAAATCTGGGCCCTGGCCATCCTCCTCCTCCTGCGGTGTCCCATGATCACTGCTGCAACAAATGGTACAATCATCGTAGCTGTATACGCGCGTTTGTTGATTGCGTGGCCCTTTTATACATTTTTTTTTGTGCGTGTGGCATACGTGTTTTAGGATTTGAATGTATTTTACCACGCGCCGGCGAGCCCTGTTCAATTAATACAGGTTTTTAGCATGCATATGGGCCTTGCGAGGATTTTACTTTGGTACATCCCTTGTTACGCCCATATTTTCACTTGTTGTTCCCCATTCCACGTGTTCCACCCCCTTTTTAGGTGACTGCGCAGAACCCAACGCCACTTCTGTACGAGTCTTGCACGAGGCGTTCGTGATGTCGCAGTGATGTGTTGGACCGGTGCGGATTCCTCCCAAGTCCCTGGTAAAACCCACACATTGTGCTCCATGAATACACAAACTGGTGCTTGAGCGCGATTTCGCGTGCATGCCCCCTATTTTCCACGTAAATCATTCCATGAATTAGGGCTTTAATCTCTTCCCTATCATCCAAACCATGTCAATGAAATTCCCAACATTTAAAAATCAGCGAACGCATGTCCCCATGCTGTTATGACTGCCTCACAGTACTAAAATGAATTTACACATGTAGCCCAAGTTGGCCTGATTGTATGTTGTAAAATCCAATAAAATACATTGTTGGAAAATAAAATAAAGGTGTAGGCTGGCTGGGTTTTTAATATTATTCTATCCCACTGTTGGGTATTATAATGAGAGAGTGGGAGTGTATCTGATAAGACTTGGGTTTAGAAAAACAAGTTTTGTTGACCAGTTGGGATGTGCAGCTGAGAGAGTAAAACCTCTTCAAGAGTGGATACACAGTCAAAATCACAGAGTTCAACGATTCTCTTTTCCCTTTCTAGTGATACAACAATTATCAGCATGGAGTCTCAATTTTTATCAATTGAGTCACATCCCACTCCTGGTACCACATGTAAGGAAGGCATGGTATCAACAGTAAGACAGCCACAAGTGACCACAGTTCAATGGTGTTTATTGAACTTCAACAAGGGTATGATAAACTACTATCTAATCCTAAATCTACAGATGGGAGCAAGCTACGGCCATCAAATAATATAAAGCAGTCCTAGTGGAGTCTCCTCAAATTAAAAGGGCATATACTAAAATAAAACTATTGCCAGTCCTTACCTCTAAATACAAATAGTGTGGGGGTAGTGTTTATGGAAAAGAAAAGTGTTCACAAAATAATATGTCAGAATGATTGGGCCGTTGGCCTCCCTTCCCCATGTTTTCTGCACGTCACAAGGCGGCTCACTCGAGCGTAGCACAATCTCTGATTTCTTTGGCACGAGGATACAGTTCAATTACTAGAATCAGGGCCTTCTGTGCCCAAGTCTCTTTACTTCTCAAAGTCTCTTGATTCAGAGGGCCTGATGTACCAAAACTAACGAAAAGTTATTTTGCTTTTACAAGTACTCAATTGAGATGATTCACTCTGCTCCCTGGATCCCCCTCAGCCGGGCTCAGATCCCTTATACACAACAGTCGTTACTTTGGATTCCCCTCTTCCGGGGTCAGATCCCCTTTTCAATGTTCAGAGAATATTCTTTCTGGGGTGACCCACGGTTCTATATATTGTTAGTGAGGTGTGCCAAATTGGTCATACAAGTAATACATATATGTATGCATTAGGATGATTGACTCCCATGCAAACTTCAGGAAAGCCATCAAAACGCAAAACGAGGTTCTTTGTTTGACAATGCTTCTATGCCTTGTGATGTATATGCACTTTACACTCATGTATGCCTTCTGCTGTTCTCTGTTAATCCTGTAACTGTAACATTGCTCTCTGTATCAAGCTTTCTATGCTGAGGCCGCATTCGTGTAACCTTGAATCAAGCCTTCTTAAGTTGTCTCATAGCGCCTCGATGCCCGCGGGCAGCAGTGCGCTCTACAAATTCAAATAAATAAATAAAATTAAAATAAAATATGTATTTCTTTTCTCTTTTTCCTCTTTTAATCAACAATAATCTTCTATTAAAGCTACTTAATTTCTTCATGTTAATAGTAAGGGGTAAAGTCACTACTTTTCATTTTAATACACAAAATACGTATGTTAATATTTTCCTGTTACTGTCCTAAGAGGTGCCAGAAATAGAGACAGCAGAGTACAAAACAATCAGAGCCACACTCTTTTCCAGCGCTGCAATTTCACAAGTTGCATATGTGTAATCTCCCAGCTACCCAAAACTGTATTTAATTGATGTACATCAGGTGACCCTTGCCACCACGAGCAGGGCAGGTCACTTAGGTGACGCTCCAGCATTCCCAGTGGGACCCATCATTCCATTTGTAATAAAAACATTTTCCCCTCTTTTTCCT